>NC_044980.1:106836642-107181407 GCF_008728515.1 Papio anubis
AAATACCTAGGAATCCAACTTACAAGGGATGTAAAGGACCTCTTCAAGGAGAACTACAAACCACTGCTCAGTGAAATAAAAGAGGACACAAACAAATGGAAGAACATACCATGCTCATGGATAGGAAGAATCAATATCGTGAAAATGGCCATACTGCCCAAGGTAATTTATAGATTCAATGCCATCCCCATCAAGCTACCAATGAGTTTCTTCACAGAATTGGAAAAAACTGCTTTAAAGTTCATATGGAACCAAAAAAGAGCCCGCATCTCCAAGACAATCCTAAGTCAAAAGAACAAAGCTGGAGGCATCACGCTACCTGACTTCAAACTATACTACAAGGCTACAGTAACCAAAACAGCATGGTACTGGTACCAAAACAGAGATATAGACCAATGGAACAGAACAGAGTCCTCAGAAATAATACCACACATCTACAGCCATCTGATCTTTGACAAACCTGAGAGAAACAAGAAATGGGGAAAGGATTCCCTATTTAATAAATGGTGCTGGGAAAATTGGCTAGCCATAAGTAGAAAGCTGAAACTGGATCCTTTCCTTACTCTTATACGAAAATTAATTCAAGATGGATTAGAGACTTAAATGTTAGACCTAATACCATAAAAACCCTAGAAGAAAACCTAGGTAGTACCATTCAGGACATAGGCATGGGCAAGGACTTCATGTCTAAAACACCAAAAGCAACGGCAGCAAAAGCCAAAATTGACAAATGGGATCTAATTAAACTAAAGAGCTTCTGCACAGCCAAAGAAACTACCATCAGAGTGAACAGGCAACCTACAGAATGGGAGAAAATTTTTGCAATCTGCTCATCTGACAAAGGGCTAATATCCAGAACCTACAAAGAACTCAAACAAATTTACAAGAAAAAAACAAACAACCCCATCAAAAAGTGGACAAAGGATATGAACAGACATTTCTCAAAAGAAGACATTCATACAGCCAACAGACACATGAAAAAATGCTCATCATCACTGGCCATCAGAGAAATGCAAATCAAAACCACAATGAGATACCATCTCACACCAGTTAGAATGGTGATCATTCAAAAGTCAGGAAACAACAGGTGCTGGAGAGGATGTGGAGAAATAGGAACACTTTTACACTGTTGGTGGGATTGTAAACTAGTTCAACCATTATGGAAAACAGAATGACGATTCCTCAAGGATCTAGAACTAGAAGTACCATATGACCCAGCCATCCCATAACTGGGTATATACCGAAAGGATTATAAATCATGCTGCTATAAAGACACATGCACACGTATGTTTATTGCAGCACTATTCACAATAGCAAAGACTTGGAATCAACCCAAATGTCCATCAGTGACAGACTGGATGAAGAAAATGTGGCACATATACACCATGGAATACTATGCAGCCATAAAAAAGGATGAGTTCGTGTCCTTTGTAGGGACATGGATGCAGCTGGAAACCATCATTCTTAGCAAACTATCACAAGAACAGAAAACCAAACACCACATGTTCTCACTCATAGGTGGGAACTGAACAATGAGATCACTTGGACTCGGGAAGGGGAACATCACACACTGGGGCCTATCATGGGGAACGGGGAGCGGGGAGGGATTGCATTGGGAGTTATACCTGATGTAAATGACAAGTTGATGCGTGCTGACGCGTCGATGGGTGCAGCACACCAACATGGCACAGGGATACATATGTAACAAACCTGCACGTTATGCACATGTACCCTAGAACTTAAAGTATAATAATAATAAATAAATAAATAAATAAATAAATAAATAAAGTCAGGAAACAACAGATGCTGGAGGGGATGTGGAGAAATAGGAACTCTTTTACACTGTTAGTGGGAGTGTAAATTAGTTCAACCATTGTGGAAGACAGTGTGGACATTCCTCAAGGATCAAGAACCAGAAATACCATTTGACCCAGCAATCCCATTACTGGGTACATACTCAAAGGATTATAAATCATTCTCATGAAAGTTTATTGCAGCACTATTCAAAATAGCAAAGATGGACCCAACCCAAATGCCCATCAGTGATAGACTGGATAAAGAAAATATGTCATATATTCACCATGGAATGCTATGCAGCCATAAAAAAGGACGAGTTAATGTCCTTTGTAGGGACATGGATGAAGCTGGAAGCCATCATTTTCAGGAAACTAACACAAGAACAGAAAACCAAACACTGCATGTTCTCACTCATAAGTGGGAGTTGAACAGTGAGAACACATTGACACATGGACGGGAACATCACACACCAAGGCCTGTCAGGGGGTGGGGGGCTAGGGGAGGGATAGCATTAGGAAAGATACCTAATGTAAATGACGGGTTGATAGGTGCAGCAAACCACCATGACATGTGTATACCTATGTAACAAAACTGCAGGTTCTGCACATGTACCCCTGAACTTAAAGTATAATAATAATAATAATAATAAATATATATATATGTATAGGCAAAATAGAAAAGGTTTCTATATTTTTAACCTAATTTTTAAAAAATTATTTGTAACAACCCTTAAAGGTGAATTATTGAAAGTTTTATTTATGAGAATGGGAAACAAATAAAAATATCCACTACCTCTTCCGTTCAACATTGTACTGAAGTCCTAGCCAGTGAAAGAAGATAAGTAAATAAAAGTCAGAATTGGAAATAAAAAATATTTTATTATTATTTACAGATATGTTATTTTATGCCTCTGACACCCTTAGTAAATGTTGTTACTCTTACTAGGATGTCTTGCTAATGAAACATTAACTTGCTTCATCTTTCAAAAAAAAAAAAGTAGAAAAGTGGAAACTTCCTTGGCATAACATGGAGATGGGAGTCTGAAGACTTGGGTAAATGGGAATGTTGTAATTATCTATTATTTGCTTTGCCAATCTCTCTAACTTTACTCTCTGAGAGAACCTATAGATGTTTCTTTCACCAAGTGATTAAGAAATCCATTGATCTTTGGCAATAAAAGAAAATGTTTACTTATAATATTATAAAACTTTCTTCCTTAATCCTGTTGTATCTTTTCAAATAGCATTTGTTAGAATATTCATAAAACAAACTGTGAAAATACATTACAATGCGTGAAAACCTGGCATGTTGCCCAGAGGCAACATGGCAAAACACCACCTCTAGTAAAAATGCGAAAGTAAGCTGGGTGTGGTGGTGCACTCCTATAGTCCCAGCTACTTGGGAAGCTGAGGTGGGAGGATCACTTCAGCCTGGGAATTCAAGGCTGCAGTGAGCCATGATCACGCCACTGTATTCCAGCCTGGGTCACAGAGTAAGACCCCATCTGAAAAGAAAAAAAAAAAGAATACCAGACAGAACTAAATTTTGAACTGATGGTCATAAGTTATAACATAAGACATCTGCCTTCTGTAAAAATAAAATACTTTTATTACAATGCCAGCAAAAGCCACTTTTATTTAGATTTGTCCTGTACAAATCAAAAGAATGGTATGAAAGCTCTATTTTTTATTTTTATTTTATATAATAATGCTTAACACTCGTATAGAAGTTTTACTTTCCAAAATATTTTAATATATTGTTCATATATAATGTCATATCTCTATCTTTAAGTGCATAAACATATGGGTATAATTTAACAAATGCTCAATAAAAGACATTTTTGTGCAGCTGTCACCCAGGCCAAGTAACAGCATACTGCCAGCATCCCAAGGCTCCCTATTTGTACCTAACTGATTATAATCATATCATTGTCCCCAAAATTAACCACTGTCTAAATTTCTTTGTTTTTTTGAAGTTTTGTTATCTATGTACGCAATTTTACACAGTATAATTTTTGTCTGATTTGGCACTTTTTTCAAAGTTTCTATTTTAAAAATGTCAAGTCATGAGAAAAGTTGTGAATGTAGTAAGTTAAGTGAAAAGGACATTTCTGGAACAATAACATAAATTTATGGACTGAGTAATAAATAATATAAAGGAATTTTAATTTTTAAATGCAATGATGTTATTTTGGTTTAGTAGGAAAATATTTATTTATGTATTTAATTTATTTATTTTTTGAGACAGAGTCTCACTCTGTCGGCCAGGCTGAAGTGCAATGGCACGATCTCCGTTCACTGCAACCTCTATCTCCCTGGCTCAAGCAATTCTCCTGCCTCAGCCTTCTGAGTAGCTGGTATTACAGGCATGTGCCACAACGCCCAGCTAATTTTTATGTCTGTAGTAGAGACGGGATTTCATTATGTTGGCCAGGCTGGTCACAAACTCCTAATCTCAAGTAATCCGTCCACCTCAGCCTCCCAGAGTACTGGGATTACAGGCGTGAGCCCACCATGCCTGGCCAATATTTTTATTTCTTAAAGATGTATAATGCTGGGCACGGTGACTCATGCCTATAATCCCAGCACTTTGGGAGGCGTAGGCGGGCAGATCACGAGGTCAGGAGATCGAGACCATCCTGGATAACATGGTGAGACCCCATCTGTACTAAAAATATAAAAAATTAGCCAGGTGTGGTGGCGGGCGCCTGTAGTCCCAGCTATTTGGGAGGTTGAAGCAGGAGAATGGCGTGAACCTGGGAGGCGAAGGTTGCAGTGAGCCGAGACCATGCCACTGCACTCCAGTCTCAGCAACAGAGCAAGACTCCATCTCAAAAACAAAACAAAACAAAACAAAAACAAAAAAAGATGTATACTAAGGAATTCAGAGGTGTAGTATCAAGATGTTATTGATTCACTTTAAAATATTTCGGCATAAACAAATAAAGTGAGTTTAAAAAATGCATACTGCACAAACCATAGTAGGAGAATAGAAGACTTTACGGTAAGACATTTTCATCCGTTGCCAACTACTATACCCTATTTAAGAAACAGCTCCTGGCTTGCTGCTGGACCCGGGTAGAGACTAAATCGATGACTCTGGTCATCAAGTTAGTATGTAACCTCAACTGCCAATCATACACCGGTGTTATTGAATCCATTGGACCATAAAATTGGACGTGTCCAGCAACATTCCATTATAAAATGAAAGTTGAATATAGAGAACAGGTCTGAGCAGATATAAAAGGAAAAAGTAAACTGTATGATCAGGTGGCTCTGATTCTTGTGCCACCTGCCCCTGATGCTTTACTGCCTCCTCCTCAATTCACATCTATGGCAACATAATTTATTCCCTCTGGCCAGCTAATGGAGAGGCAAAAGCATGCGACTAATTATAGGTATTTCTGCCCCACGTGCTGGGAAAAAAACCACTATACTACAGTCTCGTTATGTGTTCTGGGGAAGGTGGGTAGTGATGAAGGGAAATTCTCTCAGTAGGCAGAACTTAGAATGCGGGGTTGAATTGTCCACTTGGTGTTAAAAGAGACATGGCCTAAGGTACAAATCTACACCTACTAAATGACTAAGACAGACAAACTGGAAAATTACTGACAAAGAGTTCTGGGGGAAAGAGATTTAAATAATCTTCTCAGAATGGGCATAGAGTATGCAGATATCCACGTAATCTGTAAATGTGTGCCAAAGGGCATCCGCTTTGGAGGAGACTCTTAATAATCGGGCAGACAAGGCACTCATCCTCTTGACGTCAGTCTCTTCCCAGCCACCCTGGAACATACTTAAAGGATCCATGTGCAAAGTAGCCATAGCAACTGGGAAAGAGGATATGTACAGGCTCAAAAACAGTCTTTTTCTTGCCTGGGCTGATGTGACTACTGTCATGGTCAATGCTCAACCTTCTAAAAGCATAAGCTGATGCTGAGCCCCACATTGTACCATTTATCAAGAGTCAAGCTGGTCGCCTAGCTGCAGATTAATTATATTTTGTCTCTCCCATCTTGCCAAGTGTATCACTTTGTCCTTATATGGAAGATGGATATTTCACAAGGGATTTGCATTTTTTGTTTACAATGTTCTTGATGGTGTGTAGGGAATTGGTGGATTCTTGGTCTTGCTGACTTCAAGAATGAAGCCACGGACCCTCGCTGTGAGTGTTACAGTTCTTAAAGATGGTGTGTCCGGAGTTTGTTCCTTCAGATGTTCAGATGTGTCTGGAGCTTCTTCCTTCTGCTGGGGTCGTGGTTTCATTGACAGAAATGAAGCTGCAGACCTTCGCAGTGAGCATTACAGCTCTTAAAGGCTGCGTGTCTGGAGTTGTTCGTTCTTCCTGTTGGGTTCATGGTCTCACTGGCTTCAGGAGTGGAGTTCTTCATTCTTCCCGTTGGGTTTATGGTCTCACTGGCTTCAGGAGTGAAGCTGCAGACCTTCGCAGTGTTATAGCTTATAAAAGCAGCGTGGACCCAAAGAGTGAGCAGCAGCAAGACTTACTGTAAAGAGTGAAAGAAAACAGCTTCCACAATGTGGAAGGGGACCTCAGCAGGTTGCTCTTGGCTGGCTCCGGCAGCCTGCTTTTATTCCCTTATCTGGCCCCACCCACATCCTGCTGATTTGTCTGTTTTACAGAGAACTGATTGGTCTGTTTTACAGAGACCTGATTGGTCCATTTTACAGAGCGTCTATTGTTGGGTTTTGACAGAGTGCTGATTGGTGCTTTTACAATCCCTGAGGTAGACACAGAGTGCTAGACCGAAAAGTTCTTTAAGTCCCCACTAGGTTAGCTAGATACAGAGTACTGATTGGTGTATTTACAAACCTTGAGCTAGACCCAGAGTACTGATTGGTGTATTTACAAACCCTGAGCTAGACACAAAGTGCTGATTGGTGTGTTTACAATCCCTTAGCTAGACACAGAATGCTAGAAAAGTTCTCCAAGTCCCCACTAGGTTAGCTAGATACAGAGTACTGATTGGTGTATTTATAAACCCTGAGCTAGACACAGTGCTGACTGGTGCGTTTACAATCCCTTAGCTAGACAAAGATTCTCCAAGTACCCACTAGACTCAGGAGTCCAGCTGGCTTCACCTAGTCGATCCCCTGCAGGGGCCGCACGGGGAGCAGCCCACAAGTCCCTAGGGGCACTTGCACTCCTCAGCCCTTGGGTAGTGGATTGGATGGGGCGCCACTGAACAGAGGGAGGCGCCATGGAGCAGGGAGGCAGCTGAGACCCTGCAAGAATTCGAGCACGTGCCTGCGGGCCGGCAGTGCTGGGGGACTGGCCCAACCTCGGCAGCTGCTGGCCCAGGTGCTAAGCCCCTCACTGCCCTGGGCCCAGTGCTGGGCCCACCGAGCCAGCGCCTGTGCCCACCGGAACTCACGCTGGCCTGTGTGCCCCGCATGCAGCCCCGATTCCCGCCCACGCCTCTCCCTCCACACCTCCCAGCAAGCAGAGGGAGCGGGCTCCGCCTCCACCAATCCAGAGAAGGGCTCCCACAGTGCAGTGGCGGGCTGAAGGGTTCCTGAGGCGCCACCAGAGTGGACGCCCAGAGGAGGTGCCGAGATTGAGGGCTCCTAGCACATTATCACCTCTCAATAGCACTATCATTTGTGGACTAACAGAATACCTTCTTTATTCATTCCCAGCGGATCCCATGCAACATCACCTCTGACCAGGAAACTATTTCATGTCAAAGAAGGTGAGGCAATGGACTGGTTCTCATTACATTCACTGGTATTACCCTACCACCCTATAGAAGCTGACTTAATGGGATGTTAGAGTGCCTGGTAGAGGCTCAGTTATGGTGCCAGCTAGGGTAGATCACCCTGAAGAACTGATACTATTCTGAAGGATGAGAGTTTTACCTTAAACTAACAACTGATATTTGGTGGTGTCACCGTATTCAGAATGCATGGGTTCAGGAAAGAGGGGAAAGTGAGAGCAACCCCTTCCACTATTTCCATAATAATTCACTTAAATTTTGTTGCTTTCAACGCTATGACTGTTAAGTCCGGAGGTCTTCTTGTCTCAGTGTAGTAATCTGTTTTTACACTGCTATAAAGAAATACCCAAGCCTGGGTCATTGATGAACAAAAGAGATTTAATTTGACTCAAAGTTCTGCATGGCTGGGGAGACCTCAGGTAACTTACAATCATGGTGGAAACTGAAGGGAAAGTGAGCACCTTCTTCATAAAGTGGCAGGAGAGAGAGCGGGCAAAGGGGAAGTGCCACATTTTAAACCATCAGATCTGATGAGAATTCACTCACTATCCCTAGAACAGCATGGGGGAACTGCCTCCAAAATCCAATCACCTCCTACCAGCTCCCTCCCTCAACACGTGGGGTTTATAATTCGAGATGCGATTTAGGTGGCAACACAGAGCCAAACCATATCACCAAGGAAAGAATGTTTCCACGAGGAAACATAGTCTTCCTTCTGATTAACTGAAAAATGGGCTTGTCTCATGGCCATTTGGGGCTTTTCATGCGATGAACCAACAGAGAGATGTTTCACTGTATGGGCTGGGGTAATTGATCTTAATTTCCAGGGGAAAATTATATTTCTGCTACATAGTAGGAGCAAAGAAGACCCTTGTGTTTTGAACCTAAGAGGACAATTAGATTGTCTCTTATATTCCCTTGTCCAGTAGTATAGGTCAATGGAAAACTTTGGCAGCCCAATAAAGACGTGCCCACTGAGTATACAATTTTTACTGGAATGAAGTTTTATGTCTTTCCCTATAGAGAACTGTATCCAGCCAAGTTGCTGACATATGTTGAGGGAAACATGAAGTGAGTGGTACAGAAAGGGAGTCATAATTACCAGCTTAGGTGTTGGCACTAACTGCATAGGTAGGAATTATAATTACTTGATTATTTTTCCCTACCTCCACACTCTTATCTTATAAAATGAACACTTATAATACTGATATTTTAGGTTCGATTTGTGAGTATGGCCAAATTAACATCACTTTGCACTAATATGAGAGCTGAAGAACATGTGTATCCCTTGTATTGAGGGCATAAAGTTTTCAACCATTTGAAGAATAAAAATGGACTGAAAGGGGAAAGGGGATAGACCCTGCGGTATACCTGCCATCTACCACTTCAGCACTTTCTCCATCCTTCTCCACACTTCGCTATATCATAGGAAGCTGACCTACATGGATTATATTAAACAACCCATCTTAACCTCTGAGGTTTGGAACCTTAACTGGAGACTGGAGGAAGAGAGGGAAAGGAAGTTTAAAACATTTATTCTCCTATCCCCTTCCCTACAGGAGGCAGCCTCTGGCTTCCTGGGTCTCTTTACTACTCCCAGTAGTCATTTTGCACGACTGACTCCTTTTGAGAGCTGGTAATCTCTTCCTTCACTAGGGACCTATGCTTGGTAACAATGTCACTATTACTAATCTTGTGGTACCCCGTATCTTTCATGTTTTCTCTACACCTGCCCTTTGTCTTATAAATGGTCTTTTTTATGAATCCTCCTCAAATTATCCTAATTTAGTGTCATCAACTTCCTGCTGGTACTCTAACAGATACAATGGGTGATATTACAGCATATTTATATGTTGATCAGAATGACCCTAGTACAGAGGGATAGCTTGATGATGAGAAGAGGAAATAATACTTGAAAGAGAAAAGATCTTAAGTGGGTGAGGGGATGGGAAGCAGTGGCAGTTTTGGCTGTAGTGAGGAGCAGGGAAAACCCATCTACTGTTAATAAGAGAGAAGAAAGAGTATGGGTAGAAGTACAGGTAGGTTGATAGATTTGTTGTTAGGCAGGCTATGAACATCGTTTTTTGGTTGTTTCTACTTTTTTGGTGAATGAAAAAAAGTTCATTAGCAAAGACTTAAAAAAGCACTAACTATAAAGGAAAATTATAACTTGAATATCATTAAAATTAAGAATATCTGTTTGCTATAGTTTGAATATGTCCCTTCCAAAATTCAAGTATTGCCAATATTAAGAGGTGGGGCCATTGAAAAGGTGATTAGTCTGTGGGAGCTCCTCCTTCATGAGTGGGAATGAGGTGTTCTTATAAAAGAGGATTCACACAGCATTCACCCCTTCTTGGCCTTCTGCCTTCTGCTATGTGAGGACACAGAATTCCTTCTCTTTGGAGGAACCATCTCAGAAGCAGAAAGCAAGCCTCATCAGACACCTGAGCCTGGTAGCACCTTGATCTTGAATTTCTCAGCCTCCAGAACTGTGAGAAAATAAATTTCAGTTGTTATAAATTACCCAGGCTAAGACATTGTTCACCAAAAGACACCACTAAGAGGGTGAAAAGATATAGTTTAAACTGGGAGAAGAGATTTAAAATACATATAAACATTAAAGGGTACATATTCAGGAGATGTGAAGAACTACAGACAAGGGGGAAAAAACAGTCAAAAATAGGCAGAATACTTAAACTGGCACTTGACAAAAAATACCCAAATGGCTAAACACATAGGGGAAAGTGCTCAATATCATTACTCATCAGAAAAATTCAAATTAAAAATCACGTGGAAATACCACTGCATTCAAATAACAATGATTAAAATTTAAAAGACTGATATTATAATAGCAAGTATTGAAGGGGAGTTGGACTTAACCCTGTGGGGTTTAACCAATTGAGTCTTACAGAGGGATAGAGGCAGGGGGATTGAGGCTATGTACCAAGAAGTGGTTTTAACAATGGTGTGGAATCTAAATAAGGGCAGTGGAAAGTGAGTACATGAGGAGGACGTTGGACAGGTGAAAAGATCAGTGATGGAAACTCATGTAGTCAAAGAATTTTTGATCTTAACTCACTGCTTGCACTTAGTATTAAAGAAACTTCCATTTCCTCATCTTCCCTCTATGAATTGTATCTCAGGGAGTTAGGGACATCATACCCAAAATTTTTAGAGTATATAAGAAGAGATATCCCAAAATGCTTTCTTGCCCTTGAGGATACTTTTGTCCCCCTTGAGTAGATGTGTGCCTTTTCTATGTCAGTCAATCAATGTAAACACAGCCTGAATCTTACTGTACAATTTTGTGTTTATGTAAGTTATGGCATTAATTTCACAGGAAAACAGCTGTGCAGTAACTTCTTTTCCTGATGAAGGTGCGACAAGTTAATGGGAGGTGACTTTTGAAATGGGAAAACCATCTTTAGTACTCATTTTATATAAACATAAACATTCACCTGGTGTTAAAAAGTGAATGAATAATTTATATAATAAAGAAATAGCTACTTTAATTGTTGTTCTGAAGAGAGTCTCATGGTTGTTAGACAAGCTGCCAGGCTAACATATTGGCTTTTAAATTATTTCACCATTCAGCCAGGAAAATGATTTTATGTGTTTTTTTTTTCTTCCCCAATTACAATAAAAAATGAAAGATAGCCAGTCTGGCTCAAAATACATAATGAACAATGACTAGAAAAGATGAGTCCCGTAACACCTCAAAGAGTAAATCAACTATAAACTACCCCCTCATTAATTTTTGCACAGTAATATGCCATTGCTGTGAATTTGGGACAACATTTAGACTCTCACTTTTTGCTAAATTTTAGATTCGGGAGTATACGTACTTGTTTGTTTCATGGGTATATTGCATACTGGTGGGGATTGAGCTTCTAGTGTTCCCATAACCCAAATAGTAAACATTGTACCCAATAAACAATTTCTCACCTCTCACCTTCCTCCCACTCTTCACCCTTTTTAAGTCCCCAGTGTCTACTATTTCCATGTTTATGTCTATGTGTACCCATTGTTTAGCTCCCAATTGTAAGTAACAACATGCAGTATTTAGTTTTCCATTTCTCAATTAGTTAACTTAGAATAATGGCCTCCAGCTCCGTCATGTTCTGCAAAGAACACAATTTAATTCCGTTTTATAGCTGCATAGTATTCCATGATGTATATATACTACATTTTCTTTATCCAGTCAATCACTGATGGACACTTAGTTTGGTTCCATGACTTTGCTACTGTGAATAGTGCTGCACTGAACATACACATGCAGGTGTTTTTTTTTTTTTTTAATATAATGATTTCTTTTACATTGGGTAAATATCAAGTATTGGGATTACTGGGTGGAATAGTATTTCTATTTTGAATTCTTTAAGAAATCTCCACATGGTTTTCTTTTCTTTTCTTTTCTTTTCTTTTTTTTTTTTTTTTGGAGATAGAGTCTCACTCTGTCGCCCAGGCTGGAGGGCAGTGGCATGATCCTGGCTCACTGTAAGCTCCGCCTCCTGTGTTCACGCCATTCTCCTGCCTCAGCCTCCCGAGTAGCTGGGACTACAGGCGCCCGCTACCACACCTGGCTAATTTTTTTTTTTTTTTTTTTTGTATTTTTTAGTAGAGAGGGGGTTTCACCGTGTTAGCCAGGATGGTCTCGATCTCCTAACCTCGTGATTCACCTGCCTTGGCCTCCCAAAGTGCTGGGATTACAGGCGTGAGCCACCGTGCCCGGCCCATATGGTTTCCTCTAGAGACTAAATGGATTTACATTCCCACCAACAATGTATAAGCCGTCCCTTTTGTCTGCATCCTTGCCAACATCTGTTGTTTATTGACTTTTTGATAATAGACATTCTGACTGATGTAAGATGATATCTCAATCTCGTTGTGGTTTTAATTTGCATTTATCTGATGATTAGTGATGTTGAGCATGTTTTCATGTGTTTGTTGGCTGCTTGTATTTCTGCTTTTGAGAACTGTCTGCCCATGTCCTTTGCTCACTTTTTAATGGGGTTGTTTTTTTCTTGTTGAGTTGTGTTCCTTGTAGATTCTGTATATTAGTCCTTTGTCAGAGGCATTTGCAAATATTTTCTCTCATTCTGTAGGTGGTCTGTCTGTTGGTTATCTCTTTTGCTGTGCAGAAGTTTTTTAGTTGAATTAAGTCCTGTTTGTCTAGTTTTTATTGTTGTTGCATTTGCTTTTGGAGTCTTCATCATAAATTCTTTGCCTAGGCCAATGTCCAGAAGAGTTTTTCCTAGGTTTTCTTCTAGGACTTACATAGTTTTGGTTGTTGCTTTTAAGTCTTTACTCCATCTTGAGTTAGATTAAGTCTTTAGTCCATCTTGAGTTTTTGTATATGATGAGAGATAGGGGTCAAATTTCATTCTTCCCCGTATGGCTAGCCAATTCTCCCAGCACCATTTATTGCATAGGGAGTCTTTTCTCTATTGTTTATTTTTGTTGACTTTGTTGAACATCAGTTGACTGTAGGTATCTGCCTTTATATCTGGGTTCCCTGTTATGTTCCATTGATCTATGTGTCTATTTTTGTACAAGTACTATGTATGCTGTTTTAGTTGCTATAGCCTCAGAGTATAATTTGAAGTAAGGCAGTATGATGCCTCTGCATTTGCTCTTTTTGCTTGGGGTCGCTTGGGCTATTCAGAGTCTTTTTGGGTTTTATATGAATTTTAGAATAGTTTTCTCTGATTCTGTAGAAATGACACTGGTAGTTTGATAGGAGTAGTATTGAATCTGTAGATTGCTTTGGGGGTAGTATGGTGATTTTAATGATATTCTTCCAGTCCGTAACTACTGAATGTTTTTTGATTTGTTTGTGTCATCTACAATTTATTTCATTAGGGTTTTGTAGTTTCCTTGTAGAGCTCTTTCACCTCCCTGGTTAAATGTATTCTTAGAAATTTTTGGGGGTGTGTGTCTATTGTAAATGGGATTAAGTTCTTGATTTGGTTCTCAGCTTGAATGTTATTGGTATATTGAAATGCTACTGAAATTTTTACATTGATTTCACATTCTGAGACTGCTGAATTCGTTGATCAAGTTTAGGGGTCTTGCAGAGAAGTCTTTAGGGTTTTCTAGGTATGCAATTGTGTCACCAGTAAACAGAATTAGTTTGACTTTCTCTTTTCTAATTTCAATGCTTTTTATTTCTTTCTCGTGAGTGATTGCTCTGGCTAGTACTTCCAGTACTATGTTGAATGTGAGTGGTGACAGTTCCAGTTCTTGGGGGAAATGCTTTCAACTTTTCCCCCTTCATTATAGTGTTGGGTTTGTCATACATCGCTTTATTCTGAGGTATGTTCTTTTGATTCCTAGTTTGTTTAGTGTTTTTCTCATGAAACAATATTGGAGTTTATTAAATGCATTTCCTACGTTTATTGAGATGATTATATGGTTTTCATTTTTAGTTCTGTTTATGTGATGAATCACATTTATTGATTTGTGGATGTTGAACCATACTTGCATCCCTGGAATAAAACTCACTTGATGGTGTGCTGTTGGATTTGGTTTGCTAGTATTTGTTGAGGATTTTGTATCTATGTTCATCAGGGATATTGGCCTGTAGTTTCCTTTTTTTGTTGTGTCCTTGCCTGATTTTGTTATCAGGGTGGTACTAGTTTCATAGAATGAGTTAGAGAGTACTCTCTTCTAGTTACTTTTTTTGAATAGTTGCCATAAAATTGGTATCAGCTCTTTTTTGTATGTCTGGCAAAATTTGGCTCTGAATCTGTCTGATCCTGTTTTTTTTTTTTTTTTTTTTTTTTTATTACTTATTTGATTTCATTACTTGTTATTGGTCTGTTCAGAATTTCTATTTCTTTCTGGCTCAATCTTGGGTGGTTATGTGTTTCCAGGAATTTATCCAGTTCCTTTAGGGTTTGTAGTTTGTGTGGGTAGAGGTATTCATAGTAGTCTCTGATAATCTTTTGTATTTCTGTGGTATCGGTGGTGATATGTCATTTCTTATTGTACTTATTTGGATAATCTCTCATTTTTTCTTGGTTAACCTAGCTAACATCCTGTCAATTTTGCTTATCCTTTCAAAAAAACAATTTTTGTTTCATTAATATATTGTATCATTTTTTGGTCTCAATTTCACTTAGTTCTGCTCTAATCTTTGTTATTTATTTTCTTTGGCTGGCTTTGGATTTGGATTGTTCTTGTTTTTCTAGTTCCCCGGGGCTTGATGTTAGGTTGTTAATTTAAGCATCTTTTTAATGCTATAAACTTCCGCTTTTCCAATTGGGAAATCCAATGTGGCATTTACAGCTATAAACTTTCCTCTTAGAGCTACTTTTCCTCTATCCCAGAGGTTTTGTTGTGTTGTCTCTATTTTCTTTTTTTTTATTTTTGCCTTAGTTTTGTTGTTTAACCAAAGATCGTTCAGTAGCAAGTTGTTTAGCTTCTATGTATTTGTATAGCTTTAAGAATTCTTCTTGGTATTGATTTCTAATTTTATTATACTCTGGTCTGAGAAGATACTCAATATGATTTTGGTGTTTTGGAAGTATTGATATTTGCTTTATGACCAAGCATATGGTTTATTTTGGTTAATGTTCCATGTGGAGGAGAGAAGAATGTACCTTCTGTGGTTGTTGGTTGGAATGTTCTGTGAAGGTCTATGTGGTCCATTTAGTCTATAATCCAATCTAAGTTTAGAATTTCTCTTTTGATTTCTACCTTCATGGTCTGTCTAGGTATGTCAGAGAGGTGTTGAAGTCCCACACCATTATTGTATTTCTTGTAATATGTTTTTGCATATCTAGTAGTATTTGTTTTATGAATCTGGGTGTTCTGAGGTTGACTGCATATATACATATATATTTAGAATAGTTTTGTCTTCTTATTGTATTGAACCCTTTATCATTATATAATACCCATCTTTGTGGTGGTGGTTGTTGTTTTTTATGTTGTTGGTTTAAAATCTGTTTGATATGAAGATCGCAGCTCTTCTTGCTTTTGTTTTCCATTTGTGTGATATATCTGTTTTTTCATACTTTCAGAGTTGTTTCTCTGCTTCTTTCTCAGAGGAAGGAGAGATAAGCTGTCTCTCCTTATTTTTTAATTTTGCTTTCATTTGGATGGAATTTTTCCCCATTGAGGAGGTGTCCATAATATACTATGTTGTGTAGGGTCCTTTGGCTTTGGTTCTGGGTGTTTTCAGTGGCTAAGAGTCTTTCTACATTCCTTGGTTATAGCTAGCCTTTGCATGGTGGCTTTTCCAAAAGCTGGATGTAGTAGTGATGTGCTGGGTGTGTGAGCAGGTTCACTGCCTTCTGTGAGGCCAGAGAGGCGGATGTCTCAGGAAACTTATTTCATTTCCCAGTGCTGTATGCTCATAAAGCAAATATCCTGTTGTGTCATTCAACCTCCAGGATAGTAGGTGATGCTTATGGGTAATAGCTGGCTACTGGCAATGTGGATACTTGATCCTCATTTACTAGGAGAAGCTCTCTGTTGCCTCAGGCAGTAGGCTGATCTGTGGAATGCAGAGTTCCCTGAGCTGCCTGCTCAGCCCCAGAATGGGGAGCCAACATGGGCATGGCTACACTGGGCATGCCCACCTACAAGTGCCCCAATGGCAGGCATAAGCACAAGTTCAGAGGGGATGTCCAGTGGGTGGCCACCGAGTGCCCAGAGGTGTGCCTCAGCCTGGAGTTGACAAACCTCTGCTGTCCCAAGTTTTCTGTATGAGAAATGGAGACAGCCTAAACTCCTAATCTAGAAGAATGGCTGCTCCAAATACCTGGAATCTAGGCATAATGCAGAGAGTATGCCACTGCACCAAGGTCTCTGCAAGAGAAGGGAGGGGCAGCTCAGGCTCCTATTCAGGTGAGTAGGTACACCAAATGCCTGGGAATATACCCTGGTGAGGAGTGAGAGAACCACCACTGCAGCAATGTCTTTGCAGGGGATGGGAGGGGCAGCTCAGACTACTAGTCCAGGTAAGTGGGTATTTCAATTGCCTGGAAGTATGTCCCCCAGCAAGGAGTGGAGTGACCCATAGTGAAACAATGTCTTTGCAGGAAAGTTGGGGGCAGCTCAGGCAACAAATCCTGGAGTGGGGAAGTACTAAATACCTAAGAATATGCCCAGATGTGGACTGGAGGTAACACCACTGCACCAAGATCTTGGGACCGGAAAGGTGGGGTGGCTCAGGCTGCTAATCCAGGTAAGAGTGAGTGCTCTGCATGCCTGGAGTATTACCTGGTCATAGAGTAGACAGGACCCCTGTGTACCACAATCTCAGGGGAGAAAGCTGGACACCCAATAATGATTATGTAGACAAGTTCCAGGTTACAGAGCTGTCCCTGGCTGCAAGTCTTGCCACCCAAGAGAAACCATGGCTTCAACAATTCTTCTCCCACTCTAGTCTTGTGATGGAAGACAGCCCAATTACAGCACCTACTTCTGGGCATTTTCCATACTTGTCACTTGATTCTGGCAGTGGTGGCCCTTTTCCTGCTCTAGAGCAAGTGCTCCAATCTCTGGGCCAAGGTTTAAATACCCGTGCAACCGTGCTGCCGGATTGCCAAACAATGGCGGACTTTTTATGTGCCCAGATTAAAAATGGCATACTGCTCTCAGTCCTAGGTCTGGGAAAATGCCCACAGCTTTTTCTGGTGTCTTCCTTCTCAGTATCTCCCAGCCTCTCCCCATGTTAGCCCCAGGGCTTGAGAGAAACAAGGTGCTCTCCCTTGGAGAGAGTTGCATGGATCTCTAGTGAAAGGATGAGTCAAAGAGGAACACTCTTTGCCCCTCTCATGTACAGGGGCTTCACACACTTTTCTCAGCTGAATGCTGGGAACTGCTTGCTCACCTTCTTCTGTCTGGGATCTGGGGTGTCTTTCTCTATTTCAGTGAATTCTTCTTTTCCTTCTTGAATTCAAGCTCACAGAGTTTATCATTATGCATTATTTCACTATTTCCATGTGGCTGAGGCACGCTAAAAACCTCAGATTTTCTATCCTGGAAAATTTTTTTTATCTTAATAAAGGTTGGGAGGAAAAAGACAAACCACAGACTGGAAGAAAATATTTACAAACCTGATAAAGGACTTGTATGTAGAATATATAAATAACTCTTAAAGTCAATATTAAGAATATAAGCAGCTCAACAAAAAATAGACAAAAGATTTGAACAGCTACTTCACGGAGGAAGATATATGCATGGCAAAACAGCACATGTTCAACATCATGAATCATTAGGGAAGTAAAAATTTAAGCCACAGTGACATGCCACGACATACTTATTTGAGTGGCTAAAATTAAAACGACTGAGCATAGCAAGTGATTGTGAGGATGTGGAGCAAGTGGAACATTTGTACGCTTCTGAAGAGAATGTTATATGTGCAATTGATCTGGAGGACTGTTTGACAGTTTCTTAAATAATTAAACATATACCTACCATATGGTCTAGCCATTATCTTCCTAAGTATTTACCCAAGAAAATGAAAAGCATATATTCATGCAAAAACATGAACTTGAATGTTCATAGCAGCTTTATTATAATGACCAAAAACTGTAAAAAAGTCATATATCCATCAACAAATTACTAGATAAACAATCTGTAGTATATGCATGCAGTGGAATACTACTTAGCAGTAAAAAAAAGGATAAACTGTGAATGCACACAATTAACTTTAATACATTTCAAAATCATTATTCTGAGTGCAGTGAACCAGAGACTCTGTCCCCCTAAAATGATAGTACATATTGTATGATTCCATTTACATAAAATTCTAGAAAACTCTAACCTATAATGGCAGAAAGCAGATCATTCCGCCTGGAGATAGTGGAATGAGAGGGATTACAAAATGATGTGAGAAAATTTTTGGAAGTGCTGGATATGCACACCATCTTGATTGTGATGGTAGATTCATAGGTGTATGCATGTCAAAACACATCAAATTATATAATTTAATGTGTGCTGATTATTGTATATCAATTATACTTAGATAAAGCTATACAAACAAAACTGAAAAGAAAAAAGATCACTACTGTAAATATATTTACCCACATCTGAAAATTTTACCCATGTCTGAAAATTTTTCTCTTTCTATTTCTCTGTGTGTGTATGTATCATATTTTGAAGTATAGATTAGGTGCAGAGCATCAGCCCTGAACCAAAACAAGAGATGAGAAACCAGGGAGAAGGCTTGCCTCTCCTGAAGGCTTGCAGCAAGTCTGTTTGCAGATGCTGCTGTCTCCATAGTCACCTACTGTCATCTGTCTGCAGTTTTTCCCGAAGGGAGTCTTAAAACTTATGATTTACATCTCAAAATTTTTAGTGAGGGAAACTTTCTCCTTTATTGTTGATTTTTGCTTCTTTTCAGTGGCAAGAGAAATGTAGTCTCATCCAGGGTCTCTCCTAAATGCATAGTAGAGTCAAAAAAAGAAGGTTTCAGACTCAGGTACCTGGACTGCCATCTTTTCAGAAACCCTGCTGATGATAGAACATTTTCTCTGTTTATCCTCAGTTGGGCTTAGACATTAGTATAGTAGTCCCCCACACCCCGCCATCCACAGTTTCAGTTAGCCACAGTCAACCAAGATCTAAAAATGATAAATAAAAAAATCCAGAAATAAACAATTCCGAAGTTTTCAATTTTGCATCATTCTGAGTAGTGTGATGAGATCTAATGCCTTCATACTTGGTCCCACTCCGAATGTGAATCATCCTTTTGTCCACAGTATTCACACTGTATAAGCTGTAAAGATGATGGTTTTATTACCATCATCTGCTCCTGACGTCCAACCATCAACATCGTCATGGCTCCGTGATCCAGGGTCACCAGAAGCTGGTGATCTTCCTTCTGACCGTAGGTCAGAAGGTCAATAGTAGCCTAATTCTACACCACAATGCCTAAGTCATTCAGCTCACTTTATCTCCTCATGTGGGCGTTGTGTCACCACAAGAAGAAAAATGAATATAGTACAATAAGACATTTTGAGAGAGAGAGAGAGAGAGAGAGAGATCATATTCAAATAACTTTTATTATAGTATAATTGTTATAATTGTTCTATTTTATTATTATTATTGTTAATCTCTTACTGTGCCTAACTTATAATTTAAACTTTATTGTAGTATGTATTATAGGAAAGAACATAGTATATATAATATATATCCATGGTTCAGGCATCCACTGGAGATCTTGGAATGTCTACCATTCCAGTAATGGGGGATGACTAATGTATTTGTTAAAATGTTTTCACTGTACTGCTCTAATTTAAGCTGAAACGACAAACTTGCTCTAGATCCTGATAGTATTTCTTCTTGAAACTCTCCTTTCATGCTTGATTCAACTTGGAGTCTGGTGCAAAAGTGGTAGATTTGACAGTGCCTGGAGGAGTCATAGGCAGAGAAATCCTGTGGCCCTTCACTGAGGGACACTACCGCCGTGAGATTCTTGAAGGGGCCTTCTGATTCTTCTAACCCTGGTGGAACTTAATGGCAAGCTGCATTACTGAGCAAAATTCTTCTGCTTTCCTGTGGTTTGGAGAAAACTACTGCTTGTGAGACATAGAGAATGGAACAGCTTACCAGAAAGGTAAGAGGTTTCTATTTTACATGCCTGGCCTACAAGTGTGGAAAATGCTGTGCCTGCAGGTTTGCCCCAGTGGAGAGATCCTGGGAGCGGGACCTGCACAAGTATGGAAGAGAGACAGGACCATGAGCAGGCAAAGAGAATTTACAGTTCATACAAGGGACTCTGTAGTCTCTAAGAGCAGGACCTAACTGATCAGAACAGATGGCTCCAAATGAACTAGGACTAATGGAAGGGAATTTGAATGAAAAACTGGGAACTTTCAAGGAGATGAAACTAGAAAAGTACTTTGGGAACAAAATACAATGTTTTCTGTATTTGAAAATTCAATAGATGAGCTTAAAAGACAATGATCTCTCCTGGGCACAGAATTAGTACTTTAGAGGAAATATCTCACAACAGAGAATTAAAATATAGAGGTAGATATCAGGTAGGAAATGATAGAGGTTGAAAGATGGGTCCATGAGAAACATGCCAAAAATTCTGAAATATAAAGATGTAGAAAGATTCTTAAAAAGATTCCAGGCAGGGCGCGGTGGCTCACACCTGTAATCCCAGCACTTTCGGAGCTGAGGCGGGCGGATCAACAGAGGTCAGGAGTTACGAGACCAACCTGGCCAACATGGCGAAACTCCATCTCTACTAAAAATATGAAAAGTAGCCAGGTGTGGTGGCATGTGCCTGTAATTCCAATTACTCAGGAGGCTGAGACGGAAGAATCACTTGAACCCAGAAGGCAGAGGAGGTTGTAGTGAGCCGAGATCACACCAGTGCCCTCCTGTCTGGGCCGCAAGAGTGAAACTCTGTCTCACACACACACACACACACACACGAATGGAAGATTCCAGTGGGTCTGGGGGCGAGGGTGGGTAACACATAGTACTCATATATGAAAAAATATCCAAATAGATTAGGATATCTTAGCAGCAGCACTAGAAACCAGAAGACAATGGAACTAATGGTAAGAATCATTAAGAGTGAAGAACTGTGATCCAATAATTCAATTTCCAGTCAATTTTTCATTCATTCATGAGGCCAGTATTGTAGGTGGAGTTCTAAAGGTGGATCCTCAACATTCCAACTTCTAACTATTTAATCAAATATTAATTTTGATGTTGATGTGAATGGATGTTGCTAATGTAATTAAAGACCCAAATTAGTTGACTTTAAGATAATGGAGATTATATATGTGAGCCTGACCTAATCAGGTGAGCCTTTAGAAACAGAGTTCTCTTTGGCTGGTAGCAGAAGGTAAAGTAAGAGAGTCATACCATTGCTGGCTCTGTAGATGAAGGTGGTCACTTGCCACATAGTGTGGGCAACTTTAGAGAGCTGAATGTTGTCCCTGGCTGGTAGCCAGCAAGAAAATCAGGACTTCATTCTATGAGAAGGAACTGAATTTGGCCACCAACTTGAATGAGCTTAGAATTAGATTCTTATCCAGAATGTTCAGATAAGGGCCCATCTTGGCCAACACTTTGATTTCAACCTTGTGGAACCTTATGGTGAGATTCTGGTCAAGACTTCCTGGGTTTCTGACTTGTGCAACTTTGAGATAATAAATGGGTGTTATTTTAAATTGCAAGATTTGTCTATTAATTTGTTATGTAGTGACAGAATGTAAAAGTATTTTGAGATATGGTTGTTTTTATTCTACCAAAATACCTTGCCACACTATAAAGGAAGTACTGTCATAAAATGCTCATTGAATCAAAACAGAAATCTCAAGATAGGGGAGAGGGAGAGGTAAGAAAACAGGAATGAGCAAGAAGTCTTTCATTATAATAATTAAATGTACATGAAATTGATTGAAATTTGTAAGATGAGGGTTTAAAGGTTAATGAGTTAGCCTAGTATTTAAAATTCTAAATTATCTCAACAAACCCAGGATTTGAAAGGGGGATTGGTGGTGAATATAAGTCTCCCTTCCTATATGCTTTATTCTAGTCAGTGAGGATAGGGACTGAAGAGCAGGGAGAAGAGTCAATAAGACTTCTATTGAGAGTGCAGGTGGAATAAAGAGACAGTTCATTAATGCGGTAAAAGTAAGGAGAAGGGAAAAGATGAAACTACTAACATTATTAAATAGTAAAAATAAAATATGATGGAGGAGATCAAGCTATATACGAGTACATTGGTTGTTACAATAAATGAGGAGTATAAAATTCCCTGCCAAATTCCTCTATCAAGCGATAGAGACTGTCACCATAAGGTCAGAGTGAGTTAAAAGTCCAGTACATATGTTATTTGTAAGAAATACATTTAAAACACCATGATAAGGAAATGTCAAAAATAAAAGATTAAGAAAAGATATTTAAAGTAAACTTAAAAGAAAACAGGATCATAACTGATACCACAAAAGGACCTTCAAGGCCAAAAACACTTAATGAGACAAAGAGGGATGTTATGTATGGATAAAATTTACAATCCACTAATGAGATAAAATAAACACAGACCTTAACACTAAATAAGAACCACGGAGTATATAAAGCAAAAATTTCTCAAAATACAAACCAATCAAGATGAAGACAAAATCATATTGCTTACTATCTATCTTTCAGAATTTAATGAATCTAAGAGACAGAAAAGTAATCATAGATATGGAAGATTTAAATAATATAACCACCATAACTCTATATTTTTTTTAGCTATAGATAGAGAAAAGGACAGTACAGATGCGAGATTTTACATACTACAAATAGAATGTATAGTGTTTTATTTTCCTATGCTTATGGTCCCTCTTCCATGTCACCTTGCAGGATAAGACCCACTGGCTTGAAACTCCAGCCATACACCAGTTACAGCATTGTACCTCCCTGAGACGAAACTCCTAGAAAGAGGCAAGCTGCCATCTTTATTGTTTCATAGCCTTAGCTGTTGTTGCCTTCAGTACAAGTGACCTACAGAAAAGTGGTCAGACCGCTTTAATATGTGGGTCCCTGACTCTGCTTCTCCTCACTGAGCAAGACCTCCTGACTTGGGTCACCAGCCACTCTTGCTGGTGTTTCCCAGCTGGGAGTGGTTCTGCACCTCCCTGGGATGGAGCTCTCAGAGGAATAGGTAGGCCACCAGCTTTGCTGTTTTGCAGCCTTAGCTATTGTTGCCTGTGGGATTTGGAGAGCCTGAAGTGACTGTGGGCTGAAGCAGACCCTCAAACACAGCATAACTGACCTATGAAAAAATACTCAGACTGCTTTATGTGGATCCTCAATCCTGTTCTTCACTGGAAGGGACTTCTCGACAAGGGTGTCCAGCTAACCCTGCTGGTATTTTAAAGCCAGCAGCAGTTTCAAACCTCCCTGGGACAGAGCTTCCAGAGAGAGGGGTGAGTTGCCATCTTTGCTCTTTTGCAGCCTTCACTGTTTATACCTTTGGCTGCTGGAAAATCTGAGGTGACGAGGGACTGGAGTGAACCGCCAGCATACTGCAGCAGCCCTACAGAAAAATGGCCAGACTGTTTGTTACATGGGTCTCCAAACCCTATCTCCTCAATGGGTGGGTGCTCCTGGCCTGGGTCTCCAGCCACTCCCCATCAGGGCTATCTAGCCAGAAGCAGCTCTGCAACTCCCTGGGACAGAGCTCCCAGTGCAAGGGGCAATTTGCCATCTTTGCTGTCTGACAGCCCTTATCCTTGTTGTTTCCAGGCTTTGGAGAGTCTTTGGGGACAAGGGGCTGGTCCAGACCCCCAGCATAAAGCACCCACCTCACATAAAGGTGGCCAGACTGTTCTCCACACAGTTCCTTGTCCTTACTTTTTCTCACCCGGCAGGGCCACCTGACCTGGGAATCTAGCACACCCACACTGCTCCTGCCTGAGCATTTCAATTAGAGTCAGCCCAAGAGTTAAAGGAACACCCACATGCAGAAATGACAAGGAACCAATGCAAGAACTCCAGCAACTCAAATGGCTAGGGTGTCTTATGTCCTCCAAAAGACTGCACTAGTTTTCCAACAAGGGTTCTTAACCAGACTGAATTGGCTGAAATGACAGAGAATTCAGAATATGGATAGAAATTAAGATAATTGAGACTCAGGAGAATGACAAAACCTAATCCAAGGAAACTAAGAATCACAATAAAACAATACAGGAGCTGACAGACAAAATAACCAGTATTGAAAAAGAACCTGACTGATCTGATAGAGTTGAAAAACACACTACAAGAATTTCATAATGCAATCACAAGTATTAATAGCAGAATAGATCAAGATGAGGAAAGAAGCTTGGCACTTGAAGAATGGCTGTCTGAAAAAAATGGTCAGACAAAAAATTTTTAAAAATCAATGAAAAGGAATGAACAAAACCTCCATGAGATTTGGGGTTATGTAAAGAGGTCGAATTTACAAATAACTGTCATTTCTGAAAGAGACAGGGAGAAAACAAATACCTTGGAAAACATATTTCAGGATGTCATCCATGAAAATTTCGCCAACTTCACTAGAGAGGCCAACAGTCAAATTCAGGAAATACAGAGAACCTCTGCAAGATTATACACAAGAAGATCATCCCCAAGACACATAATCATCATATTTTCCAAGGTTGGAATGAAAGAAAGAATGTTAAAGGCAGCTAGAGAGAAAGGGCAGATCACCTACCATGGGAACCCCATCAGGCTAACAGCAGGCCTGAATGGCGCTGAGATAACTGACTAGCCATAGGCAGAAGATTGAAACTGGACCCCTTCCTTATACTATGTACAAAAATAAACTCAAGATTGATTACAAACAAATGTAAAACAGAAAACTGCTACAACTCTAGATGACATCCTTGGCAATACCATTCTGGACATAGTAACTGGCAAAGATTTCATGATGAAGACACCAAAAGCAATCACAACAAAGCAAAAATTGACAAATAGGATCTAATTAAACCTAAGAACTTCTGCACAGCAAAAGAAACTATCAACAATGTGAACAGACAACCTCCAGAACGGGAGAAAATACTTGCAAACTATGCCTCTGACAAAGGTCTAATATCCAGTATCTATAAGGAACTTAAACTGATTTACAAAAAAAAAAAAAAAAAACCGTTAAAAAGTGGGCAAAGGACATGAACAGACACTTCTCAAAAGAAGACTTACATGACACCAAAATGGAATGAACAAAAGCTTAATATCACTGATTAGAAAAATTCAATCAAATTAAAATAAAAACCACAATGAGATACCATATCATACCAGTCAGGATGGCTATTATTAGAAAGAAAACAAAAACAAAAACAAACAAACAAACAAAAAAGGATGCTGGTGAGGTTGTAGAAAAAAGGAATGCTTATATACTGTTGGTGGAAGTATAAATTAGTTCAACTATTGTGGAAGGTATATATCCCATTGCTGGATATATACCCAAAGGAATATAAATAATTCTACCATAAAGACACATGCATATGTATGATCATTGCAGCACTATTCACAATAGCAAGACATGGAATCAACCTAAAGGCCCATCAGTGGTAAACTGGATAAAGAAAATGTTGTACATATACAGGATGAGCATACTATACAACCATAAAAGAATGAGATTATGTCCTTTGCAGGAACATGGATGGAACTGGAGGCCATTATCCTCAGCAAACTAATGCAAGAACAGAAAACCAAATACCATATGTCCTCATTTATAAGAGAAAGCCAAGTGATGAGAACACATGGACACAAAGAGGGGAACAGCATACACTGGGGCCTGCTTGAGGGCAGAAGGTGTGAGAAGGGAGAGGATTAGAAAAAATAACTATTGGGTACTAGGCCTCATACCTGGACAATGAAATAATCTGTACAGCAAACCCCCATGACTCATGTTTACTTATATAACAAACCTGCACATCCTGCACATGTATCCCTGAACTTAAAATAGAAGATTTTTAAAAATAAGAATAAAGTTTGCCTCAAAATCAGAGAAAAGATAGAACAAGTATTCTTAAATTTCTATGTACATTATTATATTGTATAAAATGTTAATTCAAAGTCAGCTTAGCTTACTCTTATACTATGTTATAATAGATCTAGGAATAGCTCCAACGTTTGAATTCAATTATCAAAATACAAGTTGACCAACAAGCTAATAAAATGTAACCTTGTCAAAGCAAATTCGCTAAGTATAAATTAAATAGCTTCCGTCTCTCTATTTTAATCAGTTTGCAACGACTACATTTTAGATAAAGCCATCATTACAAGTTAGTACATTTCATGTGTTAGAACAGCATGTGTTAATTTTATTGTAACCCTAATACTTTTCAAAATCAATCACTGCTTTCTAGAAAGTATAATTTTCATATGGGTTAGCATTTGACTTTTGCAGAATGTCATTCTCTATGTTGTATGTCTCACACTTGCTGTGGGGGAGTAGTTGTTTCCTTTGGCAAGGGGTGGATTTTTTTTTGTTTTATTTCACTGTCTATAAACTTTTGAGAGGAAGAATTAAATTGTGTGTTTATGACATGTTTATTACCTGTTTGCTGGATAGATTCAGTATCTAAAATGAAACATACTGCATCATAACTGTTTTTTCTTCTAAAGGTATGAATGGGTTTGATCTGCAAAAGTAGTAATAATTTTTAAGTATAGGACTATGAAAACAGAAACATGTTATTATTCTGAGGTTATGAAATAGAGCATAATGGTATTTATCTATTATGCTCAGCCACGCACCTCATTTTTAAAATGAATATTGAGAGCCTACCTTATCTTAGGTATGTATCTTAGGTATATATACACACATATATACACATATGTATATATATATTTATATTTTGATAAAACAAGATACAAAAGAGTATATACTGTGTGCTTTTATTATATGAAATTCTAAAGTAAACACATCTAATTCTATAGTGACAGAAAGATCCATTGTTAATCGAGTCCAGGGGTCAAGAGAGGTTGGAAAGGAGAACAAAGGAAACCCTTTGGGTTGATCAAAATGTTCTGTATTTTGGTTGACTCATAGTTACGTGACTGTACATAGTTTTCAAAACTGATCAAACTGTATACTTAAAATATGTTAATTTGGCCAGGCGTGGTGCCTGAATCCCAGCACTATGGGAGGCTGAGGTGGGAGGATCGCTTGAGGTCAGGAGTTTGAGATCAGCCTGGAAAACATAGTGAGACATTGCTACTCAATAAACAAGTAGTGAAACAATAAACAAGTAGTGAAACATTGCTGCTTGTTTATTGGGATGTAATTTCCCCCTCCAGAGGTTTCTACAGACAACAGTATTACCACATTTTGCCATTAGGTAACACGGACATTATGTTCATAGCTTCCATGATCAGTTACCTCCTCATCCACAGAACAACCACTTAGGCCAATGCCACGTATTTTAAGATTATATTATGGCATCATCCTACAGCTCATACCAAGTTCTGTATTAATCAGGTTAGTCTGCGAACAATCTCAGGGTCTTAAAGTAGAAAATATATGTGTCCCACATTACATGTCCAAAATGAATCCACAGTAGGGATTTTCTCATCACTGTGGCTCAGGGACTCAGGGTGATAGAAGCCCCAGACATGGCTTCAAGGTGAGGAGGGTTGGAAAGCTTCACATTGGCAAGGAGTTAGAGAAGTGTGAAGAGAAGAATTTGTACTCCAAATTAGAGGAGATCTGGATATTTGTGCACTTCGATATTATTTTCCTTAAGAGCACAAGGTTAGACATTAAAATTAATTACTTCCTCCTAATCACTCAAAACCTATAGCAACGCTGTAACCAGAGTGCCAACAAGAGTAATAACAACCCTAGTATAAATTCTTGCACAGTTAAAAGGCATGAACAAATTATAAATATAAGCGTTATCTTGAAAATAAAAAGGTAAACATGGCTCAACTGAGTTGGTGTACGGGAAAAGTGTTGAAGCTACTGAGTTTGAGAGACAGGAGCAAAATGCACATAGAGAATCATACCGAAAGCCCTTCCAAGAGAGAGACACGATAAAATGCACACAAGAGCAAGTTTGTGGAGAATCATGCAAAAAGCCCTTCCAATAGATAACACTTGGCTAAACTCAACCCAATAATGATGTGGTTGAATGGCTTCCTGTGCAGAGACATATTCCTCTGTGGCTTGCTGTATTCTGCTGTATTTTTGTTTTCAAAATACATGTACTTTGTTGTTAGCTGTTATTATTTGTGTAAAACATTAATATGTTGGACAGAAAAAACTACGTATGAACAAGTGTGATCTATATGGTACATTATTGTCTCCTATTTACCAATCAAATATGTACTTATTTATATTGCAGAAATATGTATTATAGTGGAAAAGCTGTATTAAACAGTAGAGCATTATGGTGACACAGAATTTATGGTCCATCCTTACTCGACTTTGAAGAAATCAGGGAAGGCTTTCTGGAGGAAGCAACTGGAACTAAGATTTGAGGGATTTTTCAAAGGCCAAGCTGTTGCAAAGGACGAGAAGAAGGTATTTCAAACAGGAGGAAAATTTTGGAGAAATGTTCAGAGGCAAAAAGACAAAAAGCCAAAAAAAAAAAAAAAAAAAGAAAAGAAAAAAAAGAGAAGAATCCAGTACTTTTTTTTTAGAAAAGCTAAAAGAAGTTCAGCATTTTTGGATGTGAGAAAGTGAATGGTGTGAGGTGAAATTAGAGAATTGGAACAGGGTTGAATCATGCAGGGGCTGTAGGCTATGTGGATTTTTATTTTCTTGGTAAAAGTGGAAGGAAGTGTCAAGATAGAAATTGACTAAGATTGGATTATTACAGAGGCAAGAGTGAGAGCAAGGAGACCAATGAGAAGGCTATTGCAGCTGTCTAACAAAAAGTTCATCATGGTGTGGACCAAACTAATTATAGTGGGGTCAGGAGCAAACGGATTGACAAGCTATCAAAGAGGTCAAATATGTAACAGTGCCATATGTTTGTCTGGAGTGAGGTGAGAATAGGCTGGTTGAAACGTCAAGAATGTAAGGTTACTTTTGGACCTGTTACGTCTGGAACATGAGAGGCGCGGTCCAGTTGATAGATATATGAGCTTGGATTTGAGAAAACCAGTATGGGCTGAGGCATAAATTCACAGTTATTAAAACCATGCAGTGAATATGAGAATTTAGAAGAGGCTATGCTACAATTAGAAACAGGGCTGGACATTCAGGGATGTTTATCTACATTAGCTGCTCCCTGGTGGAGTGCCAGGAAGAATAGGAGGCAGTCAGCACTTTTCCTTTTCAGCCCCCAAGGGACGCAGGTTGACTAAGCTGCTTTCAGTGGTGTCTGTTGGGACTGTTCAAGCTGCTGGACTGCCATAAGTCTCTGAAAATAGTAAATATGTAATATTATAGTCAGATGAGTAGGCTTAGTTTTACCACTTATTCATCATGAGAACTTGGGCAATTTCTCTGAGCCTCAGTTTACTTACATCTAAAATGAGTAGAAGTATTATAATTAACACATTGAGTTACTGCGAAGATTCAAGTATTTAATACTTGAAAATGGCTTAAGACACTGTTTAAATAAATAATACTACTATTCTTATCTTTAGGTTCAGCATGCACATAGAGGTGGAGAGCACAGAAAGACTAGGAGATAAGAAGTAGTGGAGGATGGAGCCTGTGTGCTGCTCTCTATAAACAGAGGCAGGAAATAATAAGAAGTGGTGGGTACAATTCAAGTGTGCCCATTCTCCTTTTAAAGATATACAGCCACCTGCAATATGGTTCATTACCTCCGGGGCCAGGCACTGTGCTGTCTGTGATACCCACAGTACCTTACAGAGTGAGTGACTGAGTGAGAAACTCCCTTAAAAGTGATGCTTTCTTGGCATTTTCTTTAACATCTTTATAGATTACCATTCAGGTTGGGAAATTGAAGTCCATGAATCAGTTCTTCTGAGTTGAAAGTAAAACAAATGTTTAAAGAGACAGAATTTACTGTGTTGGATGTTGGCAGGACTTGAATCTCTAAGGCTGACATTGTCCCGCATACATACATGGGTGAAATACCTGCATCGTTCATTCATTTACTCATTCAGTCAATAAATATTTACTGAGAGCTTCCATTGTGCAGGGTATCACTCTAGATTCTTGAGATGTATCAGTGATCCAAACAGGCAAAAATGCCAGCCCTCATGCAACCTATATTCTACATCATAAGGAAGGCATAGAGAAGGTGTGTATAATTCTTGTAAAATGATTTGCATAGGTTTTCTGGAAACAAAATTCTCAATCTGACAGATGAAATTTTTCATGAGTCTGTCTCTACTTTCTGACAAACTTTATTCCCATCCTGGTAAGCACCTCTTCTGTCTAGTATGTCCTACATTCCCAGTTCGTATATGCTTCAGAATTGTAAATATACTAGAAACCATCTGATCTAACTTCTCATTTTATAGATGTGAAAATTAAGACCTCCTCAAATTAAATGAACTTGGTTTAAGGCTTCAGAGTGAGTGGCTGTGTTTGGAAAATATGTGATTACCTGTAACAGATTTCCCCTGAAAATTGGGTAAAAGGAAATAAAAAAAATAATTCAGCGACTTTTTGTCTCACTGTAATGCAGGATGCTCTCACTCTTGAGTCTTCTAATATCTATTTATAACATATTTCTATGTAGAAGACATAGTACTTAAAAATGAATTTTGTACAAGCAACACTAAACACCAACATAGCAGTGGCTTAAATTAGACAGAAATAGATTTCTCTGTCATGTGAAATAAATGTGGAGACAGGCAGCTCAGGGGTGATGTGGTAGCTCTGCACTTTAAGACACAGATCCTGGCAGTGCACCTCTCCACCACCCCTGGATTGTGGCCATTGTCCTCATGTCCACCTTGGCTCCTCTAGCCACCATATCTGTATTCTAGATAGCAGGGTAGTGGAAAGGGAGAATGGGGCAAAGGATGTGTGCCACTGTACTGGTATGAGTCAGGGTAGATCTGAGAAGCAGATCCATGAAGAGGAAAATAGAGTAACGGATTTGTTTTTGGGACTTGATCTTCCACAACTGGTTAAATTATTTATATTCTGCTCTGTTGGTTCTTTGTGTGATGCTAGACCTGAAGAGAGCAGGACAGGCTCTCTTCGTGGCCAGTGTTATAAGTCAATGTGGCTAGGCTGTAGTCTCCAGTCATTCAGTCAAACTCTAATTTAGATGTTTTGGTGAAAATATTTAGCAGGTGTAATTAAAGTCTCTAATGAGTTTAAGGAAGGCTATCCTAGATGAGCTGGGTGGGCCTGATTCAATCCGTTGAAAGGCCTTAGGAGTAGAACTGAGGCTTTCTAGAAGCAGAAGAAATTCTACTTGACAGCAGCTTCAGCTCATGCCTGATAGTCCCAGTCTGGCTTTCCTGACAGCCTGCCCTACAGATACCAGACTTGGCTCACCAACCCCAACAAGCACATAAACTTATATATATATACATATATACAGATCTATATACCCAGTTAGCCCTCCATATCCAAAATATTGGGAAAAAAATGAATGGTTGCATCTACTGAATATATACAGACTTTTATTTCTTGTCATTATTCCCTAAACAACACAGTATAACAACTATTTACGTAGCATTTACATCGTATTAGGTATTACAAGCAATCTAGATATTATTTAAAGTATACAGAAGAATGTGCATAGGTTATATGCAAAAGCTACTCCATATTTCATAAGGGACTTGTGCATCGGTGGACTTTGGTATCCTGGGGGCATCCTGGAACCAATCCCTCACGGGTACTGAGAGATAACTGTATGTGTGTGTCCCCTCCTGATTGTTTCTCTGGTGAAACCCTAAGTGATACAGACACGATATGAGAGAGAATAATGATACCCTGGAACACATGAGGACAAAGTCGAACCTGCATCAATCTCTATCTCCAAGCGTCCAACTTTGGTCGTGCTGGTGACCTGCAGGGGAAGTTAATGCTGTTGGTCATGGTGCTAACATGTACCTTGTCCAGGATTTGGAGAAGCTAAAGGAGGAGATTCAGCAGGAGTTGCTGCAAACCTGGCCTCTATCTCATGCTGACAAGGTGAGCCAGCAGATCTGTGATAAGGTCCATGAGCTGTAACAGCACCTGACTCTACACCAACCCTCCTAGCATAAACATGGCTGCTGCTTTGCCTCTAGCATCCAAGATTGTGTAAATTTCTCCTGTGGCCTATGCTAGCTCAGAACCATATGGGGAACATAATTCTGGTATGTATCATTCTAATTTAGTCAAGTTGACACAGTAAAAACCCACCACAGTCAGTATCTTTGGAGACATTTCTTGGAGTCTTCCACATGACACTTTTATAGCTCATTAGCCTGAACTTAGTAACGTAACCACACCTGGGAGTAAGGCTAAACATCAAGGGTTTTCTTCTAAAGAAGGTGAATATGGACCTTGGAGAAGATAACCAGGCCTCTCTGCCAGAGTATTACTATTTATAGAACCCAGTTCCTACCTTCTGGAGCCTCATTTTTTAGGAGGAGAAATAAGACACTGTACAAACCTGTACTGAGCTTCGAGTTTTCAGCTAACTAGAAATACTTCCCCTTCATAGCCCCTTGGAAAAATTCATGGAGTGTTTGTATGTTTAAAGAACTTTTCATATATGAAAGTGTTTTCCTCAGGACAGCAGTGAACCAGAGTAAGCGGGCGATTCTTTACCCTGGGTGTCAGAGTGTGTTTTATATGGATTAGCAGCAGACTTTTTAAAGGCCTTTGGAGGAGCTGTTTTCTTTCACTGCAAGAAGAAAATGCAGGGTCAATGACCAGGGCCCTCCCTTATACATGGAATGACTCGGGGGATCTCCTTTAATACAATGAAAAGGAAATTAATTTATAGCATGGATTTACACTGATAAAACAGATTTTATTTAAATACCCCTTTGTACAAATTCAACCAAATCAACTGCTCATATTTGTGCAGTAATAACATTTAATATTTACTAGCTTTACCATAGGCCAGGCACTACTCTAAGTAATTTATGTAGATTACTGCCTTTAATTTCACAAGAAAGCCATGTGGTATTTACTATCACTGTCGCAGACCCTTAAGGGGGGTCATTTGACATCAGTGGGTTATTTTCCTGCCTGGTGCCGTTCACACCAGTAGAACAAGACCAGTTTCCGTGAAGTAGAGCAAAAACTTTATTTGTTGATCAAGGAATGGAGAAGGGGTGCTCAAGCTCAAAGCATCTTCTTAGGGGTCTGAAGGGGACTTTTAAGATCTCTTAGGGCATGAAGGTGGAGACTGCGGGCGAGCATTTGCGGAAAGATGTGGGGCCTTTGAGGGAGAACTGGAGTGTGTGTAGTCTTCTTTCTTTTGCACTGGACCCTGTATGTGCCTAGCAAAGTGCATCTCCTCCCCCACCTCCGTCCCCTGCAGAGATTTTATAATGGTAGTGAAGGGAAGATTCAGGTACCGGTAGCACTGGTGAGCTCAGTTCTCATCTTTTCATTTGGCTCATTCGTGGTTACTGGCATTCAGCCTGCCCTTGGTTTCTGTAAGCAAGCACAGCTGCCAGCACAGGTTAATTTCAAAGGTTCTGGGGCTCTTTAAAAGAATTGAGGTCATGTTATTGTAACGTTACTATTATTCACATTTGATAGATAAGGAATTGAAGCACAGACAATACAGTAAATTGAACAAGATCACATAAATAGCCGGGATGAACTCAGGACATGGGCATCTCCCTGGTGCACTCCCAGTGCCTGGCTGGTCCCTGAAAAGGCATGTTCAGTACCCTCTCTTTACTAGAGCAGGAAAGTGAATACAAGGGCAAAGTGCTTCAACAACAAGGAACTAAACCAAAAGGGGTTTCTACTTAACTCATAGATTACTGGAAAGTTCCATTAATTGGAAGTCCCATTCTAGGATCATTCTGATTAAATGCAGTTAAATAAATAACTCTCACTATACTGGAATCAACCCTAAAAGGAAAACTTGGAGACTGGAAGCGAGAGGATACGGAAGAAGGGGCAGAGGTGGGTGGCTTAGCACCACCATTCAGATCTCCCTGAGTGCCCATTTGGTGCTATGCAAGCTTCCTTCCACAGTTATTAGAGTAGAGTCTTAGCTAAATGCTGCAAGGGCAGATGCTGTTTGTTCCTCTGTAGCTCCCAGGGCGCCTATGGGGGCTTTGCAAATCACAGAGGCTCAATACTGTTTCAGGAAGGAGTAATTGGAAGAAGGGGCTTGGGAGCAAGGTATCAGTTTAGAACCTTCCAGACTGGTACAGTGTGTTCCATTTAATACTGAAGGTAACAATCTAGGCAACAGAATTTGTTTTTTTCCTGTGTCACCAGGATCCACTGCGGCCGGGAACCCATATGTGGCACCATAACTAGTCTGTTCTCTTTGGGCGTTTGGTGGAGGGTTTGATGCAGAGACCACCTAACTGTGCTTTTTATGCAGACAGCCAGCCCTGAGACCCCTTGTAAGCAGGTAATCAGATGGCAGAGGATGTGATGTTTCATGAATCTTAAATTTGCTTCATACCTCTTTTTTGCCATATGGCTGACAGGCAAAACCTTGGACAGGTTGAGTGTTGCAGAAAATATGAAACGAGCCTGAAGCTAGGGAATCCATGGAGGATTGTTTTTGTTCTTTCAGGCATGTGATAACAAAGGGGTCCCCCGCATAACAGCCCGCCGGCATTCACCTCTTGTCTCAAAATCTTCTCGGCTCCCATTTTTGTTTTTTCAACTTGGAAATGGAATATATGAAAGACAGACTGAACAGTGGCAATCAAAATCCAGAAAGCTAGAGACATTTCTGCCATTCACAGAATTTATGAAAATCCCTTGTCTGGAAGGCTCTTGGAGAGCTCAAAATGCTCAGCGCGGCTGGTGAGTTCCCTGCAGCAGCTGGAAGTGGAGCTATAAATAGAGCGGGGAGGGAAGCGCCCTCCGGAGGGGAGCGGGCGGGAGATTCCCGGCTCTCCCCTCCGCCGCCGCGGCGCGTTCTGCGCCGGGGGAAGCCGGCTGGCGGGCGCGCGGCCTTAACCCGTGCGACACCGGGCAGCTCCTGCGGCAGCCGGGTAGGGCGTGATGGAGACCACGCTGGAAATAGGAATCAAGGCACGTTTCTAACCTTGTACTGGAACAACACATAGTCTGCGATTTCTCTCCCTCCCTCTCTTTCCTCTGCAGCTCCCTCCGGTTAACACCTGAAATTCGGCCTTAGAACACACACACGATGGAATTTGTTCCATATCTTTTTTTTTTTTAACCTTCGAGAGGCATAAATCCAAACCTAAAATTAAAATCATCCCCAAATTTGGTTTTGGGAATCATGTTGGTTTTCACCCTTCAGCGGCGTTCCCTCCCAAGTGCTGCATGCTGCTTAAGGACTGTTACTTTCTTGGGGAGGGAAGTATCGAATGAAAACGGTGTGTGTGTGTGCGCGCGCGCGTTTATTTTTGGCGCATGCACACCCCTCGGTAGCCTCAAGGTCGGCGATACCCTGAGCATTCTGGCCCCCGCCTATAGGACTCGCTCCTGCCAGCCAAGGACTCGAGAAGGAGGGAGTCCCCAGTCCCGGCGGGGCGCCCGGGATTCGGTTCAGTATTTAGCACAGTCAGTACCGAAGCAAGGGCAGCCAGGTGGGAGCTGAGCGCCCCAGAGGTGGACCCCAATCAGCAGCGAGTGGGCAGCTGGGGCCCGGCTCGCCCGCGCCCGCTCCCCGGAGCTCTCCGGCAAGCTCTCTGCGCCCCGAAGCTGGGGAGCCTGGGGCGCTCTCCCGGGCCGCAAGCAGGCACAGAATTTGACGCCTGGAGAGGCAGCTGGTCCTGGCTAGGACTCCTGATTCTTCTCAGATGGAAACAATTTCTCCCGGTGAACCTGCCGGAATTCCCAGTGGACTCGCACTTCAGCTTTGCCCACTGGCGCATTTAACCAAGGCCGCATTTACCGCTTTGAGGCAAATCTGAGTTTCAAATGGAGCGGGACTTCTGGTTGCAGAATGAGGTAAGGTCGCGATTAAGGTGACATTGACTAGGGCCACAGATTTAATGGGGACCAGCTTCCCCCAGGCAAGATACTAAAGTGAAGTTCGCCTGGGCTTTCACTCGTCCCCTCCCTCCTGCTTACTTTTCTCCAGCACCCACTCACACCTTAAAAAGAAACATTCTCCTGGATGGGGGACTCTCTTAGGCTATACTCAGCATTTTAGCGTTCTGCACTAGAGGCCATGCCACAGCGCGACCTGAAGTTCCCTATCCTCCCTTCCATCGTCCATCCTTCCCCTCTTGTCATCTTTCTCGGCTCTCCTCTTTCCTTATCCAATCTTTTATTTATTTTGCCATCCCGCTTTCTAGCTTCTCTTTCCTTTCTATGAAAATATGAACCAAATGAAGGGAGAGAGGGCAGACGGTTGTGATTTTTCTGTGTAATGTAATGCTGAGGTTATAGGGTATATGGATTGGTGGTTTATGATTTATTGATTAGGTTTTCTTAAGCACCTACTCTGTGCTGCTGTTCAACTTCTTCAAGTTGGGGGTGACCAGACTGTTTTCTAGAAAATAAATTGCCCCAAGAACTTTGTCCTACCTCCTCTACTTCTTTCTCTAGGGTGTGGGAATGGGCATCTGCAAGACCAGCGGATGCAGAGCTTGTGGGAAGGAGGAAACTCACTGAGTTCAGGCTGGTTTGGTGCCATTATGCCCTCAAGCCGTGGATAGTAATAACAAAAATCACACATTAATAATAATAACAACACATTTATTGAACACCTGCAGTGTTTGTGGTATTGGTCTAAGAATTTTACAAATGTTAACTCATTTAAACACCATAACTACCTCATGGAGTAAGGACTACTATTATGTCTTTTTTACAGATGGGGTAATTCAGAAACAGATGATTAAGTAATTCATTCATAATCGTGCAGTTAGTAAGTTGGGAAGCCGAGATTGAAGCTCAGCCTCTGAGTCTAGAACAGAGCTCTTCATACGTTGCATATCTCTGTCACTCACATATTCATCTATCCCCTCTGTACCAGGTGCTGTGCTAGGAGGTGCAACAGTGGACAAGGCAACCAAGATCCTTGGAGCTTGTATTTCAGTTGAGGGGGACAGACTATGTATCAATAAACAAACTAGATGATTTCAGGTAGTGGTAGATACCATGAAGAAAAGAGAACAGAGTAATGTGCTAGATTGGCTACCTTCACATGTTGAGTGGACAGAGAAGTTCTCTTGGTGGTAGTGATATTCAGGCTGAGACCCTGAAGAACCGAGAAGAAAGACAAATAGCCAATGAACGTATGAAGTGATGGTTGTTACTTAAGTAATCATGGAAATGCAAATTAAGTCCATATTGAGATATTCTTTTATATGCATTCGGTTGGCCCCAAATTAAAAAGTTTGGCAATATCAAGTGGTTGAAGAAGATATGGGTCCAAAGGATGTTCAAACATTGCTGGTGGGAGTATGAATTGGTACGATGACTTTGGAAAACAGTTTGATATTATATCCTAATTTGAACATTCGAACATGTGTGAACCAACAGTTCAACTTGCTTTTAGCTTTATACCTGTGAGAAACTTTTTACATGTTCAACAGAAGACATGCAGGTGAATATGCTTAACACCCTGGTTTCCAATAATGAAAACCTGGAGGGACCATCAAGGCCTAGCACCTTGAGCTAGTGATGAATACTAGTGATGAATAGTATTGTTACACAAAGGGATATTATACAGCAAAGATGAATAAACAAAATGACATAACAATATGATTGGCTTTTAGCAATATCATATTAAGTGAAAATTAAGTCTAAAACATTACATGTAGCATAATATTAAAAACTACTAAAATAAAAACCCAACTAGGTAGGGGTGTGTGTGTGTGTGTGCGCGCGTGTGCGCGTGCAATAACGTTATATAAATGGGAAAGCAAGAGAATGATGAACATAAAATTTGTGATTTTGTGATCATGGTTACCTCAGATGGAGGAGAAACAGGGGCACCATATGGTTAGTTAGAGGAAAGTCAGTGACTGTGTTTTGGCAGGTCACAATTGAGTTTTGGCTGGTAGAGCCAGGTATGCTTGTTGCGTTATTAAAAATAACTAGTAAATAACAAAGTATGACAGGGCTAATGATGAGAGTATATGGTGGACCAGGTGTTAAGATGAACTCAGTTCTATGTACCGTGGTCCTAAGTGGAAACAGGAAAGAAAGGAAGGTAGACACTTTTGTCAGGGGGAGGGCTCTACTAGGAGAAAGAAGTTTGATGTTTTTAAGGAAGAGAAAAGCAGCCTAGAGTGACACAGTGGGTCAGCAGATGAGAGAGGTGGACTGGGACCAGATCCTGCAGGGCTTCGCAGGTCAAGCTAAAGGGTGGAAAAGTTTTAAGCAGTGAAGAGACGTGATTGGGTTTAAGATTTTAAAAGACCGTTGTGGAGCTGCGTGGAGACCGGACCGTCAGAGGGGCATTTGGGAGGCTCCTGCAATGGTAGAGGAGAGAGGCTGATGGCAGGACTGCGGCTGTGTTTCTGCAGGTTACTTACTGCGCAGGAGACCAGCTCGGGGGGTCAAGTCGCTGAAATTCAGCCCGTGTTCCTGTTGCCAGGAAATGTCCCGTTGCCAGGCTGTGAAGGCCTGGAGGAAGGGCATATTTTTCAAATTGCGCAGAGAGCTCTGTAGGTCAGCAATAGCCTGTTGGTGGATCTGGGTGTTGTGCATCGACTTAAGGAGAAGTGGATAGATTCAGGGCACAATTGAGGGCAGAATGGACACGGTTTGCTGATGGATTAGATATAAGGGTTATTAAAGGAAAGAGTAAAGAAAAGGAATTCCTGGATTTTTATTTAACTGCAAGGATAGTGGTGCTGTGTACAAAGAACAGAAAGAGCAGGGAAGATTCACATTCAAAGAAGTCATATTTTGGACATATCATATTATTTTTAAAATGCTCTCAGCCAAGTACAAATATCAGATAGTGAGTTAGACATGAGTGTGAAGCTTGAGGGAAGTTTCAGGCCAAGAGTCATGAATGTGGGAAGTATAAGTATATAGATGGTATAGCTCAAGTTCTCTACTTAGTGGTCATTGTCAGATTGTGAATTCCTTTGGGGCAGAGAAATTATGTCTTTTTTTTCCCCCAGCAAAGTATAAGGAATAATAGGTTATCAGTAAATATTTGTTGAACAGATGACAGAAGGATGCATAAACAAGGGGAAGGGGAGGAACTAGCCCAGGTTTCTGATGCTGCTGGTGTCTGAAGGCTGAGACTGTGTTGTTTTCAATCCCTCTTTGGGCTGAAGCAAGTCTAATGGTAGTGCCAGCCCTTTAGGAGACCCCAGAGCTACTTGGAGCAGCCAGAAATGGCAGAAACTAGAGAGTGAAGATGCAGGATGGCCAGGAGAGCTCCTGAAGGTCAAACAAGGAAGAGGAAAGAGTGTTGAGCCAGAAACAGGGTCACAACTAAGAATATGGCCGACCTCATGGGTGATGAGAGACAGTGAAATCATCGAGAGAAGATAGGACTGAAGTGGGTGAATGAAAGGATCAAGGCAGTTGATACAAGTGGAGCCGTGAGGTTTGGTTTAAAGGCCAGTGTATTGCAGACATTTTTGATAGTCACCGGGTAGCTAGCTTGGCACTGGCTGAAACACTCCCTACCAGCCCTAGCCCCACAGTACCTCAGACTGTGTGTTGTCCCTTGTGAAATCTCATTTAGAAAATGATTGCTAAGGCATTCGCATACCAGATATCACATCCCATCACACCGCTGTGAGTATGCAGCACTTAGCCTGCATGTGGGTTTCTAATACCTTTGCACTGGGATTGGGCAGCTGGCCCTGCCCTGCTGCATTTGGGCTTGGCATGGTTCTCCCATGCCACCACATCCCATTCCCTTGGGGACATTTATTTTGTCAGCCTCCACCCTCTCGTTGCAGTTCACATCTCTTATCTGTGTTCTTTCCTCAAATGGATCCCTTTTGTCCCTTATTTACTGGTGTACCTTAGTGCCTGGCATGGTGCCTGACATACGGTGTGTGAGCAGCAATTGTGAAAGGGTGGAAGGAAGGAAGGAAGGGAGTGAGGGAAAATGAAGAATTTTTTTTTTTTTGCTTGACTTTGAGGTGATCCAGAAGAGACCATCCCATTCTAATGATAAAGTCACAAGGACCTCCCTTTCCTCAGACATTGCTGAGTATGGGATTGCTTAATAATGTACACTTTAGGATATACTAGACCTGCAGTTCCATTCTGGCTGTACCATATGTGACCTGGTTAGGTCACAATCTCTTAGAGACTATTTATCTGTAAAATATGAGTAATAACAAAACCTACTGTATAGTGTAGTTGTGAGTTTTAAATAAGATAAGGATGTGAAGTTTCTAGTGTAGTACCAGGCATGTAAGAAGGGCAGAGTAGAAATTTGGCTATTATTATTTTCCAAGCCATTTAATTGTCAATGCTGTCTTTGTTGACCAACTTCAAGTAATGCTTCTAATTCTTAGAATTCAGCCTCCTTACCCAGTAGGGCCAGTGCTCTGGCAGTGGAGTAGTAGCCATTTTAGGCAGATGGGGAACTATTCCTGGGCACATGGGCATTTGCTGTTCCATTTCTCACATTATGCTACATAGTATTCCATTGCACATAATTCATGGGCAGCTGGGAGTCTGAATAATAGTGAGGATTCAGAATTTATTCATTCAACATTCCATAAACAGTGATTGAATGTCTTACTATGCAAATGGAGATGCAATGATGACTAAGACACAGTCTCTGCTTTCAAGGAAATCACAGTCTAGTTATTGGCCGGGGGGACAGACAAATAAACAGACAATTGCAATATACACATTCATGGGATCACTCCCAGTACCCTCACTCCAAGACGCTACCCCCCACCCCCACTACTGCTGAGAAGAATGGTGTGAACATAGTAATAGTGATGGTCCCTTGTATTTGTACATATACTTACAGTTTACAACTGTTACTTTTAATTATTTCATTTGATTTTCACAACTTTATGAGATAGGTAGAGATACTACACCCATTTTATAAATGAAATCTAAGACTCCATTGAGCAGATGCCTTTATAACTAAGGCAAAAGTGTGTCATGCAGGACACTGCCATGATTTGTCCTTCCAGCCCTTTTGTACACTGTTCCCACTCAGGGATCTAGTTTGCCACCTTTGTGGGCATGGGGTTTGATTCTGATTGTGAGTTCACTGCTTGGATTTGATGGCTAAGTTTAACTTCCCTGTTGGGACTTTTGTTCTCTGTAGACTTAGACAACTCATCCCATTCATGTGGGTTTGTGCAACCTTTCTGATCTCTGGGACTCAATTTCAGCATTGGCTGGGAGGCAAAGCCCAGGTGAGGATCACAACGGTTTCCCTGGGAGGAGGGATTGGTGATAGACATTAGGTTGATTGTCTATGCTCGTGCAACTGGGAAGTGGAGGATCTGGTAGGAGAACCTTCAGATAGCACAGTTTTGCGAAGCTTGTCCAATCAAGTGGATGTTTTTCTTGACTAGAGAAAAAACATAGGAATCACTTTATCCTCCTTAAAAATTGAATGACTTATTTACATTTCCGCAAAGATGACCAACTGTAGTTGGTCATTTATGAAATAGTTAGACATCTTCTCATACAGAATACATCATTGATTAACATTTGCTTATGATTATTTAAGAAATATGGGTTCTTTTGTTTTTGTAAAATGAAGGAAAGTAAACTTCACAGACTTATTTGTCATGTAATTATAATGTGGGAAAATGAGTTTGTTGCCCAAAATAACATGTGTTTACCTAATCTACTTCTGTGTTTTTATCTTTGTGTAAGATGTTATTGCAGTAAGTATTTCTGCTGCCCACAGAATATCTGGGCCGGGCAGCGCAAAGACCTCCTGCCAGGCCTGCAGTGCAGCAAGAGGATGATTTTGGCTGTAGTGGTTCAGAAGTACTGAAAGAGCACCCTACCTCCACAGATCTGTTACCACAATAACTTTGATTATATTGTCTTATGTAGGAGAAAAATAGGTTTACTGATCATTTTCTTCGACTTTAAATATGAGGTTTGTGAAACACATGAGAAATAATTTATCAAAAGTGAGTTTTGAAGAGGGCCTTTTAATTTTCATGTGCTTCAGTGTACTAGGGATCAAGTTACATGTTAATTGACTGGTGAAGAAATCCTAGTAAGAAATTTGTCCCATATGCAGGGAGAACAGTCTGAATTAGCAAAAAGTTCAATTACAGTGTGTGTTTGTGTTTTAAGAAATATCTTTGTTTTACTTCCAATTTATGTCTTATACTTAAAAAGTTTTTGCATTAGTCTCTTCTATCATGTATAAGACCTCACATGTAGTTATTAACATCCATTGAATATAAACAGATAGGTCCTTAAAAAAAACCCTGTTTTTCTTTTAAGGCAGTTAAAATTTTAGGATACTAATTTGCTAGGCAGAACTCTTCATTGCACTTAGGTAAACATCATTCCAAGCTAATTCAAAAGAGCATAATGTCCAAATTACCAAAACCTGAATGATTTTTGCTGTAAATTCCCATTAAAAATCAAGCATCCAGTCAAAGATAAAGCTTGATTTTCTGCTTAACTTTAAGGAAGAGTTTTTCTTTCCAGGTCAGAGAAAAATTTGCTCACTTGTATTGACAGTTTTAGTGTGTCCTGAAAGAGACAGCCTTAGCAACTGCAGGCAGCTGTGCTCAGCTCCTCCCTCATTCCACTATCTAGCCCCTACTGTGGATGTAAAAAGTTTCATGCAGCCCCTCAGACAAATGACTGACAAAAACTAAGCCCCAGATGATGATTATCATGTATGTGTCTGCAACTGAGGCTGCTCTTTGTCAGGGCATCTCTGGCCAGTCAGCATTGATTGGCTCATCCTGCTATGCTTTTTATACGCCTGGTGCAATACAGAAATATGATTTTGCCATATGTAGGATAGTAGAGGCAGAGGAAGATGAAAGCATGGCAGCCCTGATTCAGTGCTTCTTAAATTCATGGTTTTCGAAACACAGATTTCTGTGTCCCACTCCCAGAAATTCTGACTCGGTGTCTAGAGAACTGCCCCCAACCTCCAAATTTCCATTTCTAACAAAGGCTCCCAGGTGATGCTGATGCTGCAAGTCTGTCGAGCATAATTCAAGCAGCACTGGCCCAAATGCTAATTTTGAGAAGACTCAGGTGAGAATAATGGAACTGCATTTCAGAAATAAAATTCATCAGAACATGACTACTCCACCAGAGGGAGATAAGGCAATGCTAGGCTGACCAGCTGCACCAGTTTGACCCAGACCGTCCTGATTTTAGCACTGGAAGTCTTGTGTCCTAGGAAACCACTCAGTCCCAGACAAACCGGAAAGTTAGTCACCCTACAAGGCGTACTAAGCTAGTTTATTATGGCAGCTTTAATGTACTTCAAAGTGATTGGTGTATAGCCTAACGTTTAAACTCCTGGTGTGTTTTAAGACAAGCCATTGAGCATACTGTGAAATGACAGGTAACCACATGTGACAGAGGCAATGCCAGCTAGAGCCTTCAGCTTTTCTACATCTCTTTTCTTACAAGTTATGGTAGATCAGGGGTTCCCAGACCTGTCTTCAGATTGGAATCACCTGGAGAGCTTAACAAAATGCTTGTGTTCTACTCCCAGAGATTGTAAATTAATTGGTTTGGGGAGTGGCCTGGATGCTTGTAGTTTTAAAAAGATCCCCAGCTGATTCTCACATGTAGACACATTTAGGAACCCCCATGGTAGATAGTCTCCAAAGATGGCAGCTACTAATGCCTCTCACTTTGTGCAGACACACCGTTCATCTCATCAAGAGGTAGGGTTTATTTCCCGTCCCTTTGGATCCTGCTGCTTTTGTGACTTGCTTTGAACAATAAAACTCAGTGGAAGTGGCATTCTGGCCCTTCTGAGCCCAGGCCTTAAGAGGATGGTGGTTTTTGTGTCCTCCTGGGAAGCCAGTCTCCATGCTAGAGGGAGAACCATTCAAAGTCCACAGTACTGTGAGGAGGCTCCAGCTAGCCTTGTGGGCAGAGCCATCATGTGAGAGAGCATTGAGACATCAGATGTGTGAGGGAAGCTCTCTTAGACCTTCTGTCCCAGCCCAGTCAATAGCTAAATTTGACCCAGTGAGTGACCCCAGCTAGTGCTACCAAGAGCAGAACTATTCAGGAAAGGTCTTCTTTCTCCATTATTGCCTTAGGTCATTTAGCTTTGGGTGGCATGTTATGGAACACTATATCGCTGAAAGACAAGTGGATTCCTTGCACTTCCTGGTAGTGATATAAAGGGGGCATTTTGAAAGGTCCTGTATAAACAAGGAATGTTTTGTCATCTTCAGCTCAAAGTGGAAAGCCAAGTTAACCCTGTGTTACTGTATATTAGAAGGGAAACATTATTAATTTCATTAATAAAATTATTAGTGATAGTGAACAAAGATATAGTAGCTTCAACAGTCTTTCCCTTGTATCATCCAGAGATCGGAGCCCAAAGCACAATGCTTAGAGTGCTATTAGTTTTTGTGGGGCTGTTCAAACCCAGAGCATCAGGATGAACAAGACAAGAGAAAATGTGATGTGATGTGATGCCATGTATTCCCGCACTGGCTACTGTTAAATAACAAGCTGGGGTGGATACGCTATGTCACACTACAAGTGAGTGATGTCACTTGTAGTGCCACCTCTACCAGTGTCACTTATAGAGTGACATAGTGTATGCACTTGATATTTGGATTGTGAAGAGGAAGTGTCCCTTGGAGTAGTTCATAGGAGAGAAGACAAAAGAAGAACTTAGCTTTCTAGCGCTCTCCTGTTTCATCTCCTATTGATGAAGTTTTACCCCATGGGAAGCTAACGCCACATCTGGTTTCTCAGTGGCTACTTGGAAATCCAGACACCATGCCACACAATATGTTGTTACACCCAAGTCCAAAAGTGGAAGGACACCTATGTGTACATGAAATGCTACCAAGAGACACAGAAAAGAAGTTGAGGAAATCTGAGGTGAATGACCTTTTTCTGTACTTTACATTTATTTATTGTTTTTTGCTGAAGCACTGTAGGTGTGCCTTATTTTGATAATGCTTTTGTAGACTACATTCTAAGACAGAGAATCTCTTAGCCATATGCTTAGTATCAACATAAATGCAATATTAGTCTTGACTGGTCTTTTCCCTTCTAATAATCACACCAAACTAAACACTTTCCATGGACAGTTGCAAAAGTGGTAAGTAGTAGCAGCTCTGCTTTCGTCTGCAGCTTCAAGGATTTGGTTCTTATTTTACTATTTTACAGAGCCAAGTCTTTCCTGGTATAGAGGGGAGTGTGCATGCTTTATATCTTCCAGAAAGAAGCAAGACACCAGTGAGTTGTTGCTAAGAGCTTTTAACTATTCTCCTATACAGGTCTTTTTATTTTATTTTATTATTATTATTATTTTATATTTGCAATGAGGAAGACAATTTTGGTTGTATAAACATTATGCCATGTTTAGTTATTTTGTGAGACTGGGTGGTTCTTAAATGTTGGTGGCTTTATATGACTATTATTACATTTTGCAATCCAGTCTGAGCCTGACTGTAGGAGTCAAAATATAAGAGAATCAAAAGTCTATTTAACATATTGGAAGGTTTCTTGTTCAGAGCTTAATCTTTCTGGAAAAAAGGTTGTTTGCATTGGTTTCTCAGCAATCAACTTGGGTTGGCTTAAGTAGCATAAAGGACCAGATGTATTGAGGATTCAAGCAATGGTGTCATAAAGAACTTTCTTTCTCTGTCTCTAATTTTATCCCCATCTCTTGGTCCTTCTTTTGTTTATGATGGCTTTGTTCTTAGGCACATTTTTCTCTTGTGGCTCCATGATACAAACCAACAGATACAAGCTTTACCTCTTGGCATAATTTTACTTTAGGCGAAACCCTAGGATTGAGTTTAAATGGACACGTCTAGAGTAAGTTGTCATTTTCAGATTTGGGAGGAATCTGAGAGCAATTCGCCTGGGAAAATTAAAAATGCTATATCAGAAAAACGTGAAAGAATGCCAGGATGGCAATAACAACGGATACACAGTACTGTGGAAAAGGGGCTCACAGGCTTCCAGCTGAATGATTCAAGTGTTTTTTGTTGTTGTTGTTGTTGTTGTTTTGTTTTATTTGTTTTTTTTTTTTAGACGGAGTCTTGCTCTGTCACCAGGCTGGGGTGCAGTGGCGCAATCTTGGCTCACTGCAACCTCTGCCTCCTGAGTTTAAGTGAGTCTCCTGCCTCAGCCTCCCAAGTAGCTGGGACTACAGGCGCGTGCCACCATGCCCAGCTAATTTTTGTGTGTTTTAGTAGAGATGGGGTTTCATCATGTTAACCAGGATAGTCTCGATCTCTTGACCTCATGATCTGCCCGCTTTGGCCTCCTTAAGTTCTGGGATTACAGGTGTGAGCCACTGCGCCTGGCCACGATTCAAGTTTTGAGAACTCACATGACTATCTGTAAATGGACACAAGTTTCAGGGAGACTTGTGGACTCACATAACTGAGATCAGGGAGACTGATATATAAACTGAATATCAATTTACTATTTCATAGTAAGGACATTCAAACCACCTCAGCTGCCAATGTTGACAGAACAATTCATTTTCCCCACTTAGGTAAACCACAAGGAAAACCAATCATAAGAAATGTGCTCAATGAAGATGAATCAGAAAAAAGAGGAGACAGTGTCAGGGTCCGCAGTAGGATCTGCCACAGGGACCAGATAATTGGGAATTTTTGAGCCAGAGCAATATTGTTCCTAGATGGCATATAGAGAGTCTCTGAAATGTTAATGCTTTGGGCTTCCTTTTTGACCAGAATTTATCTAAGTGTGGCTCCAACCAGCTGCATTGAAATCACCTGGCAACCTGATAAAATGCAGATTTCTGGTCTCACCCCAGACTTGCTAAGTTGAAATTGATGAAATGAAGCTACATTTTCAACAAGCTCTCCTGGTTTTGTCTCTGTAGTATGAGATAATTCCTCTAAGCAAATCAAATCCCTTTGTCCATCCATCTTTAATCTAATGGGATATAAGTGATTCAATTTCTGTTTAAATTTTTAAATATTTTGTTTTGTACCTATCATAGCTAAATTGGGTATTTTTATTCATTTTAAGATTCTAGTCAGAATTATAAAATTACAATTTTCTGATTAGAAATTAATATAAATATAGAAAAATTGGAAAGAATGGAAATATGTTAGGATTAGGCAAAAGCATCCATAAATTTGTGATGATTTGTTTTATCTTTTGTGTGTATGTATTCATACCCCACTCCTCCCACAGGGGTCTGTGTATACTGTCAATAGAATTTGATTTTTGTTTTATTTGCTCCAATTTAATTTGAGAACAACACTCTATATTGTTAGTCTTCACTTGCATAATATTAATGGCTATTCTAAAATTTGCTATTCAAAACATATATAGAGTTTTATCCCCTCAGATCATTAATCAGATATATTATATGAAGTTTTTTTTACAAGTATGGAATAATGAGATGTTTACTTTAGAATAGAAGGAATCACATGTTTATTTTACCAACAAAAACTAATTTTTCCAGGAGGGAGGCTTTTAGATATGTTCCCAATAAGGGACTATTATAACAAAGTCACAGAAGTCATGGTTGATGATTAATTACCATAGGACTGGTAACTGCACTCAACCTCCTATTACTAGAGTAGTTTACAAGTTTAAGTGAAAAAATTAATTTCTACACCAAATATTCTAACAAATACTTTTCTATAACAGATAATTCTTAGCCTCAAGGTTAGAGTTCAATAGTCCTTGAAACATAATTATTAAATACATTTCTGAATATTACATAAACTCATTTGCTGTTTTGAGAAAACAGACTTGGGCAGAAATTCAACTTTGAGCTTCTAAGGTATAGAAGAAATTTGGAGTTAATTGAACATTTATGACCACATTCAAATTTTATGCCAACACATGGTCTGCAGTTGTACCAGCCCCTGTTTATTCACTATTTCAGATCAGCTTAGCCCTGTCTACACCTTGGCCTCACATTCACAGCCAGAGTTGCCCAAGTGACAGTTTACACTGTTTCCAGGGGTAAAAGCTCAGGCTGCTCTCATGTTCCGGGGCATACACTTCAGGGTCCTCACACATAGCACTCACTGATAAGGAGACTTCTGGACTTGCTCCTGTCTCTGCTGCAGAAGCTCTGCCTCTCCCAGTGCTGCCCAGAGGGTCCGGGGAACATAATTCACAGTGTAGGGAACTTAATGCATCATGGAATAGACGTTGACCAAGGCAAGATAGGAGAGGAAGAGACAGTGGTCAAATTACTTGCTTTTCTTTGCTTTTACTTTTCTCTTTTCTCTCCTTTCCTTTCCTTTTCGTTTCCTTTTTCTTTTCTTTTGATGGAGTCTCTTTCTGTTGCCCAGGCTGGTGTGCAGTGGTGGGATCTCAGCTCACTCCAAGCTCCGCCATCCGGGTTCAAGCGATTCTCCTGCCTCAGCCTCTTGAGTAGCTGCGATTACAAGTGCCTGCCACCATGCCTGACTAATTTTTGTATTTTTAGTAGAGACGGGGTTTCACCATGGTGTGCAGGCTGGCCTCGAACTCCTGACCCCAAGTGATCTGCCAGCCTCGGCCTTCCAATGTGCTGGAATTACAGGTGTGAGCCAGCGTGCCCTACCAATTGCTTGCTTTTCTTCTTTCAACTGTAGATGATGCCAAGATGTAGAAGTTTGTATAGCCTATCTGGCGATGGCCTAAGAAGACTGAGCAGCCAGCCCTGGCTTGGGGAAGTGATTGCCGGCTCAGTTACTTACTCCTTATGTTTGCTCTCCTTCCCTACCTGACTTAGTCTTGCTTTCCTGGGATTACATTCACTACCACCCTCCATCAGAAAAAAAAAAAAAAAATAGCATGCATCCTTTTGCCTCTCGTCTTTTTATGGTAATGAAGAACTGATGATTTTTCCCTCTCAAAGGCACTTGTGCCAACAACATCTCTAGTATTTTTGGTTAAATACTGTTGAAACCTTTAAGCCTTCAACTATAGATTTCTAAGCCTTTTAAACCATTTGGGGCTCAGGATATTTTTTTTCTTGCTAATAAGATTATAAGGTAACCTTATTTTCCTTTTCTGTAAATTATTGTGGGCTCCCAGACTGGCCACATCTATCACCAGTAATATCGTTTTCCAGGTATAGGGTGAAAATCTCAAACTTAATGAAGCTTGTTCTGAAAGGCCAGTTGACTACCTATGATTTTCCAGTTCTGCCTCTACAGGTCTTAAAATGCCTTTGGCTGTGGACTACTCTCAGCATCAGGCATGGCTACCTAATTCTCCTCTACCCACCACAATGATCCCAATCCCAACACAACTGTCATCTCCTCCTTAGTTAATGTCAGCTAAAGGTCAGAGATGAAACAAAGGGAATGCCGGTGATAATGCATGTCCCAGCTGTTTATGGGAATGCAAGAATACAGGTAAGAGGACATTTTATTACAACTGCACTGACTATCTGTAGAATTACTGAAGGTATGATATATGAATATATCTCACTTTTCTTATATGCATTCATTTCTGGGAGGACAGCTCAAACATTTTACATTGCATCCAGATATCTTTTATTTTCATTATGTTACCGCTGAAATGTGTGGAAAAACAATCTGATTAAATCTTTTACCTTAACAATGTGCACGACCATTCCTTTTTCCCTATCCTTGTCTTGCTGTGATAGTTGAGAGCAACTGCCTCAACTATCTCATCCCTGGACTAAAGTAATTGTCTCTTAACTGGTTTCTCTGCCAGTCCTGCCAGGTCCTCCTCTCTGGGGCAAATGTCCTGGCTTCAGTCCTAACTCCCCAGGAGGGGGCGGGACCCCTGCTGCTCCCCAGCATTCTTCGACTGCCCAACTAGCATGTTTTTGATGTTTCAGCTACACTTCATTACTTAATATTTTTCCAATGAGCCACGCCTTTACCCGAGCTATTCTTTATCTTTGTTTTCCTCCGTTCCATTAATGCCCATTATTCCTTCACATCTCCTCTGAGAAAGCTTCCCAGGCTGCCTCTTCCAGAGGTCAGTAAGCTGCCAGGCAAGGCCCCCACCAGTGAAGTTGGTGCACCCCTCACAGAGCAGGAGCTGGTTTTCGTTTTGCAGGTCCAGAAACGTGTATTTTGCCAGTGCCCTCAGTGATTATCAGTATTCTCAGCACGGACATGAACGAATCAAACACGTGGAGACAAAGGTTTAAGCCCTAATGTTTTATCAATTTTATTTGTGAATTATGATTACAAGGGAGTGTGGTACTACACTTATGTGACACTGACTGAGGCAGGTCTGAATGCTTCCTGGTGAGTGAAAGTGGGCAGATTACCAGACCTCTCTAAACTTCAGTGTATTTAGATGTAGAATTGTGGAAATTATACTATTTTTTTACTGAGGAGTTTGAGGAATTAATGCCATTTTTAAGATTCCAGTCATTCACTTACTTCTTCACAATTTTCAACATATTCATGTATTACCTGAATAGTATTCTTTACTTTGACTACTTTTTAATATTAGCTCCATGCAAAGCATGATTTTTGTGAAATCATAGGGTTTCATATGCTAGCCATATACATATGTATACATGTGAAATATATATTATCTAAAGAAAGATAATTAGTTGCCAACAGTAGAATCTACTCTGGCTAATTAAAAAAGGAAGAATTTTTATTACAGGATGTTACACAATGGCTGTAATTTCTGAAAGGTCCAGAGAATCAGGCTTGGGGGCACTAATGCCAGAGCTATGGCAGCTGAGAAGCACACAGCCAACAAAATTCCCTAAACCACAGAGCTTGAGTAGCAGCACCATGGTAGCCCCATCACAGCTGCCTCAGAAGGGCCCTCACCTCCCGAACTCCCACTCTTGGCTGTCAGATTACATTGTTCATTCTCACTTTGAAATTTTGTGAAGACATGCCTGTTTGAAAAAGCATAGGTCACATGCTTGTACCATAGATGCAGGAGATTGCAGGGAGTCCTATTTGTATTTCCAACCTCTATAGTAAAGGAAAGCAACTACAAGGGGACTGAAATAACAGTTGAGTCGATATACAATATAATCTGTCACATACATTAAAATCAAATAAAAGTTCATTGGTATATCACCTAAAATCTTCATATGTACAGAATATATGTATCATGTTTTAGGAAAAAAGTGAATGAATGTATACATGGTACTGGATATGGAAAGCTCTCTCAATAGGGTGTGATATTTGCATTACTGCAGTTCTCTTTTTTCATTACAGTATCTTTTATGGGCAGTACACAAAGGATACCACTAAGTTCTTGTATTCACACTCATAAAGGACCATGTGCTATGGTTTGAATGTGTCCCCCAAAGTTCATGCATTGCAAACTTCATTGCCAGTGCAACAGTGTTGGGAGGTGGGGCCTCATAAAAGATGATTAGGTCAGGTGGGTGCAGCCCTAATGCTTGGGCTAATGTTATTGTTGTGGGAGTGGATTAATTATTGTGAGCATGGGTTGGTTATAAAAGTGAGGTCAAGGCTGGGCACGGTGCCTCACGCCTGAAATCCCAGCACTTTGGGAGGCTGAGGTGGGTGGATCACGTGAGGTCAGGAGTTCAAGATCAGCCTGACCAACATGGAGAAACCCCGTCTATACTAAAAGTATAAAATTAGCAGATGTGGTGGCGCACGCCTGTAGTCCCAGCTACTTGGGAGCCTGAGGCAGGAGAATTGCTTGAACCCAGGAAGCGGAGGTTGCAGTGAGCTGAGATTGCACCATTGCACTCCAGCCTGGGCAACAAGAGTAAAACTCCATCTCAAAAAAAAAAAAAAAAAAAAGTGACCTCGATCCCTTCTTGCTTGTTCACCCTCATCCTCTTTTGCCCTTCCACCCTGATGATGCAGTGTGAAGACCCTTGCCAGAGCCTGGGAAGTCCAAGAGCGTAGTAATCCATACTCACTATACATTAACTATGCATAAAATGGCAGGTAAGAGATAAAAATAAATGTTATTAGCGTATAATTAATTTAACATGTTTATAGTACTTTTAAGCAAAGTAAAAATATACTTTTAATGCTCTTGGACTTCCCAGCTTCCAGAACTATAAGCCAAATAAATTTCTGTCCATTATAAATTACCTAGTCTGTAGTATTCTGTTATAGCAATACAGAAGAGACTAAGACACTACACAAGGTAGAATGGCATAGTGGTGAAGCACATGGACTTTGCAACTAAACTGCTTGGGTTCCAGTCCTGGATCTACCACTAACTGTCCTTTTGGACTTGGAAATTTCTGTGGATTTCTCTGTGCCTCAGTTAATTCATCTGTAACATGGAGGTAACAGTATCTACTTTATAAGGTAGCTATGAATATTAACAAGTGAATATTTTAAAGTTTTTAAAAGTAATACTTTTCCTTTGCTTAAAAGTAAGTACTATAAACATGTTAAATTAATTGTATGCTAATAACATCTATTTTTATCTCCTATCTGCCATTTTATGCATAGGTAATGCATAGTGACTGTGGATTACTCTAAGTGATTTTTCTCTGGTCACTCATGAACAGGAGACAACTTTTGTTGTAGTTTATATGGATTGGCTCTGATATGTCATATTTGTTATGTGAAATCAAAGACGGTTGTAATAACTTCTCCTCTCCTTTAGTTAGTGTTATCATCTTTCTGTTCTTCTGTTTTGTATCCTGAGTGACATTGGTCTCACTGGAATATCCCCATCAGTTGTGCCCTAGAGATGTAGACTGAGGAGTATAGAATTCCCTCTGATACAGACCCACAGATAAGCCTGTGGGATGTCTTTAAATAGCTTGATTGCATTGTCCATAATTCATTTTTTAAATTTCTTTACTTTTGAGTAACTTCTTACATGGCCGTCCTATTGATATATTCACTCTTTTCTGCTAAACCTGTATTCTAGACTTTATCCTGATGTTCAATTAGCATAGACTTTATTGGCTCCTTGTTCGTATTTTTGCTATTATAGCTTATTGTTGTAATAATCTTTTTAGAACCTGGTTCAATGTGAATTCAAAAGAGCCATATCATTTACAGTTCTTCAGGCCTGAATGATGCCCAAATCTAAGGTTTCTGCCTATGCTTACCTCCTCCTCTCCTCATCCCCACAGTCTCTTCTCTAGAAAATAAATACACATGTCAGCTTAACATCACATTTAAGACCATTCACTACTCACATTTGTCCTTGAGAGTTTGAGAGCTGGTCCTAAGCTCAGTTCATTGTTGTGTTCCCATTGTCTAGTACAGTGCCTGATCCTTAGCAGATGTTCAATAATTTTTGAAGTAAATTGAATACTACATACAAATAAAGCAATTTCAGGATAGGAGAAAACAATGTTGAGTATCTACCTCAAGTAATGGAGAATAAACTACACTTAAAACTTGCTTTAGTAGACAACTAAAAAATAGACAAAATATGGTTCCATCACTTTTGTGCACAGTGACATAGGGTTTCATTTAATATGTCTGGGTGCTAGGTATTGTTTTTCCCTTCAAGTTTCTCAAGATGGGACAACTCTAATATGTACAACTTTGAGATTTTTTTCTTGGCATGTTGATTTACTGCCCTGGTTTTATTCTCCCTTCTCATTATGAAAACACTATTTTTGTTTTCTGTGGGGATCTGAGAAAGGCACTTTAAACTGATTCTTCAGACTAGGTAAAATTCTCTTTCTCTGGACATCTGTGTTGATGGGATCTATCTTGAGAGTAGGTATGCCCTACCAAAGTATCTCTCGTTATCCATCACCATCAGTAGAGCTAATTTCTTATGAATTTTAAAGGTCATGTTTGTGTGTGTGTGCGCCAGAGAGAAAGAGGGAAGATCTTTAAGGTAGCCTGTTAACATGAACTCTTCCACCAGGAGACAAAGACCATGAGTTGTTATTAAACAACAACAAAATCCCCCTCACTTACAGTTAAAGTAGGGGAAAACACCGAGAACGCTCGAAAGAACAGATTAATCACTGCCAATAGTGGACCTTGCTCATTTCAGATTTATTGAGGACCACCTTTTGTGGATTTTTAAAGAAAAGCACTAGGGACGATGAGACTGACCTGTGTTCAGCCCCTCCACTCTGCTCCAACCCTGTGTGGTGAAGCAGGCTTCCTTTGAAGTGTTATCTAAGTGAAAGGCTGGTTCTGGGTAAGAGGAAATTGACTTAGAATTTTTTCCAACTGCCCAGAGAGATTAATGTCCTTAGAAAGAGCTCGAAGACATTGTCAGAATTAAAAATAATTTAGTGACAATTTAACAGTAGAAAGAAGAAAGTCAGTCACTTTTAAACCTTCTTCAGAGGATTCAGGCTGTATGAAAATTAAAAGTGATCCAAGGGAAGTTGTTTAAAAGTGCAAAATTCACTTTAGTTTTGAAAGTGAGTTGAAGTTCTGGAACTGCATTTCTTGTAAAAGTTATGGGTATACATCCTGCTGAGCCACCAGATACAAGAAGGCAGGTTCATTCCCTTCTTCCCTTCTTCCTTCCCGTACGTGTGATATCCATACCCCTTAGCACTATGCCCAGGAACCAGTTAATTTGTAAGAAATGTGTGTTACATGAATGATTGGTGAATGAATGTGGCATAAAGCTCAGTTTAATTGCCAAACACAGATTGGAGACTGGAAGAAATGGTATACATTTCAGAGATATAAACATTTTAGCGGACTGTGATTACTCATGAATTTCTTTAAGGTGTCATTGAGTGACTTGGCTGAAGGCAGGAGGAACAGCACAGAAGGTTGGGTTTTGTCAGGGCAAGAATAATACAAAAGATGCAAAAGCAAATCATCTGAGGAATTCCCTAAATTAGCATTTCTATGTATAACTTTGGAAGGAATCCAAAAGGTTAAATGCGGCTGATAACTTGCTAAAAAATTTCCAATTTCTCTTTGATCTGAAGACTCACAAATTTCATTTCTCATTGAAATTTTACTGTAAAATATGCTGCTGTGTAAAGTGCAGGACTAAATTCACCTTATTTACTTGGCAACTCAACCTGGAAATTAAAATGTCATATTGGCAAGCACAAATACGTATTTCTTTATATAGTACATTATAAAGTTGGCCACAAATCCTTCTGACCCTTCCATTCATATACTCACAACGGGCCATTATAAATCCTAATATCAAGAGGTAGGGCCCATCTCCTTATTCCTTGAATCTGGTTTGGCCAGGTGACTTGCTTTTTAGCTAAGGGGTCATTAGCAAATATGTCTCTAACAGTCTCGAAAAGTGCTTGCACATTGGGGCTTGTCTTTTGCTACGCTGCAGACCCATGCTGCTACTTCTATGTTGAGAAGCCTGGACCAGCCTATTGGATGATGAAGGAATACCTGGTGGCAGCCAGAAACAGAGCCACTTAGCTCATCACAGATGTGTGATTGAGCCCTTGTAAGACCAACAAAGAAACACCTAGTTGTTCCCAGGTGAAATTGTGAGCCAAATAGTTGTTTTAAGTGTGTATTCACTAGATTTAGAATAGTTTGTTATGCACCACTACTAATGGTTTGTTAAGCAGCAATAACTAATATCTAATATGCCTTGGTACTACTGTGCAGGAATTCCACTCTTCCTTAAATTCCTCCTCAATAGTTCTTGAAGTCCCAGGTGGATATTGTGGATGCTGTCTGAGGTGTAGTACTCTTGGCCTCCACGCCTCACCTACCCTCCTCCTCTTTGGCTCAGTGTTCCTGTGCTAATGGTATCTTTGGTAGTTGATGCCCAAAGGGACAGTTCTGCTGCTGCTGGCACTAGAGATGACAGCCTTCTTGGTATCTACCAGAGATCCCCACACTGTGATGTGTAATCCAACTCATTTTGGGATCTCTACTATGCCGTAATTAGGATAGAATGAGAGAGAGGTGTGTGGAGTGAGTGGAAAGAGGAATAATAACAAAAAGAGAATAGATGTGATTTGAGAGCTGGGAGCTGGAGGGTACTTAGACATCAGGTATTTCAACTCCTCGTTTTATAAAAAGATCCTTACACAAAAACTTATGTCACTGGCCAAATCCCATGATATGAGTGTCAGATCTGGGATCAGAACAGAATCTCCTCACTCCAAATATAGCTCTTATTTCCATTTCATTTAAATCGGTTTTGTTTTTCCTAAGTCACATAAGATTTTCCAAAAGAAGGTAGGTTTTTAAATAATTTTTCTTTTCTTTTATTCTTTTTTTTTTTTTTGAGATGGAGTCTCACTGTGTCGCCAAGGCTGGAGTGCAGTGGCGCTATCTTGGCTCACTGCAACCTCTACCTCCCAGGTTCAAGCGATTCTCCTGCCTCAGCCTCCTGAGTAGCTGGGACAACAGGCACGTGCCACCATGCCTGGCTAATTTTTTGTATTTTTAGTAGAGATGGGGTTTCACCATGTTAGCCATGATAGTCTTGAACTCCCAACCTCAGGTGATCCACCCACCTCGGCCTCCCAAAGTGATAGGATTACAGGTGTGAGCCACGGCGCCCAGCCAAGAACTTTTTAATAGTGATAAATGAAGAGCCTAAGGTATGATGATGAATTACCCTTAGAAAATAATTTGAGTTTGTGTCCTTTGTAGGGACATGGATGCAGCTGGAAACCATCATTCTTAGCAAACTATCACAAGAACAGAAAACCAAACACCGCATGTTCTCACTCATAGGTGGGAACTGAACAATGAGATCCCTTGGACTCGGGAAGGGGAACATCACACACCGGGGCCTATCATGGGGGGGGGGAGGGGGGGAGGGATTGCATTGGGAGTTATACCTGATGCAAATGACGAGTTGATGGGTGCTGACGAGTTGATGGGTGCAGCACAGCAACATGGCACAAGTATACATATGTAACAAACCTGCACATTATGTACATGTACCCTAGAACTTAAAGTATAATAATAATTAAAAAAAAAAAAATAACCCTTGACCAAAAAAAAAAAAAAAAAGAAAGAAAATAATTTGAATGTAATGGTAAAAAGATGCCCTTTTTCCCTTTTATATTTGTATCCCTCTATTTCAATGGCTGTTTCATTTGAGAAGTGCTTTGGAGATGGAGCTATCACTTGGCAGTCTCTGCAACATTCGAAGACCTAAGCATTCTCTTCTCCCAGCCAACAGAGTTGTAAGCAGTTGAATGGGACATTCAGTGGAAACTTATACTATTATCAGTGGGGATCTGCATTAGCTCACATACTGCATAGGGAGTACACTAGGGGGAACCCCCAAACCACTCCAGCATTATCAAGACCACATGTGGAAGTGTGGCTCAGTGGGGCACAGAGATGCCTAGGGTCTCTGGATGCTATATTGTGAGGCCCTCTAGTAGGGGCATAGTGTAGGGGCAGCGGGGTATACAGGATATGGGACACCTGACAACACTGGGTGCTCACATACTAGTTTCAAAAGGTAAAGGACACTGCCCTGGGTCTTGAGGGGCTGCAGCTCTTCTCTGTTCTGCACATTCTAATCAGGTGGTAGATGGCCCTTTTGAAGCATTCCCTTCCTCCTTTTCCACTTCAGTATGATATTATAATTGTCACTAGCGTCATTTGGGGAATTGTGGACAAGTAGGGAACTGGAACTGCCTGAGGGAGGAGTACAGAACTGCGCTTTGCAGAAGGCCCCAAGAGCATTAGAGCAGTTACACTGAGGCGCAGACAAAGCAGGTGTTTGAAAATTGGAGAACATTTCTCTGTCCCGTCTAGGGGGAGGCCTCACTGTGGCAGAGGATCAGAGAAGGCGGTGGTGACGGCTTGCTCTTCACCTTCTCACCTGCCCACTTTGTGCAATTTAAAACAGACTAGGAGAGACTTTATTTAGTTAGACAAATGTATTTGTCGTAGGTGTTTTTTGAAATATTCTCAAGCTTTTCTTTCTGGGCATAGTCTTTGATTTATGTTATTGGTTTAATAATACTGTAAAAATATTACTTGAGGAAAATGATCAGTACAGTTGCACTGCAGATCTGAGGAGACAATGCATTGTGCAAATGTAGTGCAGAAAAATCAGGGCAGTCTAGTCATGACATTTCAATTTCAAGCTTCTGATGGGTATTAAAATGATTAAAATGGATTTAAAAAATAATGAAAAATACCTTGAGGGTGTGGTTTTAAATTAGGAAACCCAAATTGAGACTTGCATCAGTGATTTAAGGCAAATTAGAATACAGAACACATATGACCAACAAAGCAATGACCTTGATGGAAAATTAAGAATGAGAGGCTGTCTCATTCTTGTCCTGCTGACACATTAACTAGGGGAGCCTTGTTTCTTGGCTTGATTTCCTGTTTACATTACTAATTCAGGGATTTGGTGTTTATTCAGCACCTGTCTTGTGTCGTCATCGAGTATGGTACCAGGAATATCAGAAGGGAAGGTACCATACAGGATCCTTTCCTCATGCTCTGAGCCCTGATGAAGACAGATGATCAGCAGGGCACCAGAAGTGGAACCTTCTCTGAAAATGGAGCAGAAGGAGAAATCAGTTCCTATGGGAGTGGGATTTCACAGAAGAGAAAGTAGTTTGAGTTGTTACAGCTGCTAAAATGTGGAGATGGCTATATTTCTCATAGGGGACAGCCTGAAGACTAAGGCTTAGAGGAATATTTGGAGACTGGTTTTGTTTCCGTTATGGCTGAGATATAGGTGGGTAGGAGGAGGCAGAAAATGAGGCAAGAAAATATAGAATTAGATCATACTGCCAGAGGTTTAGTATTCCAAATCAGGAATCTGGACTTGATACATTATATTCGATTACCTCTGCCTGCAGAGCACCTGCTGATATCATGTGCAGATGGGATATTTACAAAGATTATTAGCAAGAAAGAATATGTCATCATTTTTTGTATGTGTCTATCAACCATATTCAGTTGGAAATTGAGTTGGAAGTTCCCTTTGTGGTGTGGGAGATTTGGGTTAGGACTTGCTTTTAGTGACCAAAGTATATTGATTCTTTCCACTACCCTGAGCCCCAAATATACCCCAATACCTAACAATCTTTGTAAAAACCTGTGCAGAGGCCTTGACTCACCAATTTCCTGGGTAAAGTCAAGGAAGTTTCTATTAAAAATAAAGTTAAGTTTGTTTCTGCTTCATCAATCAAGAGAAAGAGAGTTTTAATGATTTTTGCAATTCAGACAATCTAGCAGAATTTTGAATGTATTCTAATAAAAACTTTGAATCCAAAGTTAGTCATTCAAAAACATAAGCAGGCAAACAACAAATATAATATAGCATTATTAGTCATAAAAAATAGACATCAGTTATTCTACTAGTGAGATATAAAATATAATCAGGATCAAGTTAAACTCTTTCTTAATTAAGCAACATAGCAGAGTAGAAATAGCATGAGCTTAAGGGTAGGGCAGAGCTAGGCTCCGCTGCTAGCTCTTCTCCTTTCTAGCTCTATGGGCCTTAGCTATCTATTCACTCTCTAAGTCTCAATTACTCCAGGGTAGGTATAATAATGCCTAGTGCATAGGGTCATTCAGGAAGAGTTATTGTTCTTTTTTTAACACAGTAGAACATAGAACAATACTCCATAAGGATAAATGTCAGGTTTGATTCTGCTTAACTTGGTGTCTGGCACATAGTAGGCATTCAGTAAGTGTTTAGGAAGTGGAGGGAGTCTTAAAGATCATCTACTGTAGCAGTTCCCAAATGTTTCTTACTGCAACTGTCAGCTTTAAGAGGAAAATCAATAAACAGTAGATACTTTGTGTGTGTGTGTGTGTGTGTGTGTGTGTGTGTGTGTGAGAGACGGGGGGGGGGGGGGTGAGGAGACAGAGACAGAGAGAAGATAGGGATGGGGGAAAATAGAGAAAAAGAGAAGGTAGGGATGGGGGAAAGAATAATAGGAACTTCATGTGTAACTTAGGTTGTCCTAGTTCACTCTGTTTCCTGTATGATGTTTGCATTCACTTTCAGCTGGCTTCCCTCTTACTCTCCTGAGTTTCATTACTTTGAATTTCCCTGTATGGAAGGACCTCTGGTGGATTCACATGCACTTGCTATTGCTTGGAGATGATGTTAGTCCCTTGGAGCTTCTTTCCTGAAGTCCTGGGCAGAAAATGACTGGTGTCTCCTCCAGGCTCTTCTTTACAGTGCCAGAATCTAAGCATGAATATTCTATTGAATGATCGTGGATGAGACATTTGAAAACTAGAATGAGAAAACAACTTTCTTAAGGTCATGCATTTAATTAGCAGTAGAACTTATTGCACATTCCTGTTCTGATTTTGCTATCCAGGGAATCCTAGCTTTATAAAATGATTTGGGAATTTTTTCTCCCTCATCCATTTTCTGAAAGAATTTGAGATCTGCTATATATGTTCAATTGAGTTTACCAGTGAAGTCTTCTGGGCCTGGAGATATCTGTGTGGAAAGGTTTTTATTTATACATTTAATTTATTTGGTAGATACAGGGCTATTCAGGTTATTTGTTTCTTTTGTGTAAGTTTTGAATTTTTCAAGGAATTTGCTCATTTTTTCTTTTTTGACAAACTCATTGATATATAATTATTTGTAATCTGATCATCTCAGTTGATTTAGAAAAAGCATTTAATCATATTCAAAACCTTTCCATGATGAAAACGCTAAACAAAGTAAGAGTAGTAGGAACTATCTCAACATAATAAAAGCCATACCAGAAAAACCAATAGTGAACATGATACTCAACAATGAAAGACTAAAAGCTTTTTCCTTATAATCAGGAACAAGGCAAGGAGCTTGCTTTTGCCATTTCTGTTCAACATAGTATTTGAAGTTCTAGGCAGAGCCATTAGGCAATAAGAAGAAATAAAAGACATCCAAATAGGAAAAGAAGTAAAATTGTCTCTGTTCAGAGACGGTATGATCTTATATGTAGAAAACCCTAAAGATTCTGCACAAAACACTCTTAGAACTAAAAGGTGAATTCAGCAAAGTAGCAGGATACAAATTTATATACAAAAACCAGTTGCATTTCTGTATACTAATAATGAATAACCTGAAAAGAAAATTACAAAAAACAATTTCATTTACAATAGCATCAAAAAGTATAAAAAACTTAGGAATTAACCAATAAGGTGAAAGACCTATATAATGAAAGTTACAAATTATGGTTGAAGAAATTAGACATAAATAAATAGAAACATCTTATGCTCATGGATTAGAAGATAATATTAAGATGTCAGTTCTACCCCCCAAAAATCTATAGTCAATGCAATCCTTATTAAAATCCCAATGATGTGTTTTGCAGAAACAGAAAAACCCATCCTAAAATTTATATGGACTCTCAAGGCATCCCTAATAGCCCAAACAAAAATTGAAAAGGAAAAAAATGGGAGGACTCATATTTTCTCATTTCAAGACTTATTACAAATCTGTAGTAATCAAAAAAATGTAGTACTGGCATACAGACATACAGACCAATGGAATAGAATAGAGCCCAAAAATAAACCCTCCTATATATGTTCAAATGGTTTTTGAAAAGACAGCTAGGACAATTCAGTGGAGAAAGTGCTTTCAACAAAAGGTACTGGAAAAATTGTATATCCTTATGCAAAAGAATGATGGTGGACCTGTATCTAACACCATATACAAAAATTAACTCAAAATGGATCAGAGACTTAAACGTAAGACCCAAAACTCTTAGAAGAAAACATTGCAAAAGCTTCACAACACTAGATTTGGCAGTGAGTGCTTAAGTATGACACAAAAGGCACGGACAACAAAAGAAAAAGTAAACAAATCAGATTTCATGAAAATTTTAAAAGTTTGTGCTTCAAAAGACAGCATCAATGGAGTAAAAGGACAACCCATAAAATGGGAACAATTATTTGCCGATCATATTTCTGGTAAAGGATTGATATCTAGACTATGTAGGGAACTCTTAAAATTCAACAAAGCAAACTAATTTAAAATGGGCAAAGGATTGAATAGACATTTCTCTAAAGAAGATATAAAAATGTCCAATAAGCATGTGAAAAGATGCTCAAGGCTTGATGCAGTGACCCATGCCTGTAATCCCAGTACTTTGGGAGGCTGAGGTGGGAGGATCGCTTCAGCCCAAGAGTTTGAGATCAACCCTGGCATCATTCCTAGACATGGGCCGGGCATGATGGCATGTACCTGTAGTCCCAGCTACTCAGAGGCTGAAGTGGGAGGATTACTTGAGCCCAGGAGGTCAAGGCCACAGTGAGCTGTGGTTGTGCCACTATACTCCAGCCGGAGTGATAGAGTGAGACCCTATCTTGAAAAGAAAGGAAAAGAAAAGATGCTGAACATTACTAGTCATTAGGGAAATGCGAATCAAGGCTACAAGGGTATATTACCTCAAACCCATTAGGATGGCTGCAATAAAACAAAACAAGTGTTGACATAGGTATTGAGGAATAGGAACTCTTCTGCCGTGTTGGTGATAATGTAAATTGGTATACCTACTGTGGAAAATAGTATGGAAGTTCCCAAAACAATTAAAAACAGAATTACTACATGACCCAGCAATTCCACTTCTGGATATATGCCCGAAAGAAAGCAAGGTCTTGAAAAATATGTTTATAACAGCATTATTCACGATAGCTAAAATGAGGAAGCAACCTAAGTAACCATCAGCAGATGAATGGGTAAGCAAAATGTGGTATATACACACAGTGGAATATTATTTAGTCTTCAAAAGGAATGAAATTCTAATATATGCTATAGCATGGATGAACCTTGAAGACATTATGCTAAGTGAAATAAACCAATCACAAAAGATGAATCCTATATGATTCCACTTATACAAGACACTTAGGATAGTCAAAATCATAGCCACAGAAAGTAGAATGGTGGTTGCCAGGAACTGGTGGAGAGAGGAATGAGGAATTATTTTTTAACAGGTATAAAGTTTGTTTTACACCGTGAATAGAAGTTACAGAGATGGATAGTAGTGACGGTTGCACAATGTTATATCCATATTTATAGCATTGAACTTTATACTTAGGAATGGTTAAGATGGTAAATTTTGTCACACAATATAAATCTGAAAAAATATTTGTAATATAGCCTTTATTGTCTGTTTGATTCTGTAGGATCTGTATATAGTAATATATTGTAATGTCTTCCTTTTTGTTCTTAGTCTATCTAGAGATTTATTCTTTGAAAATTTTGATTTCATTACTTTTTCACCATTTTTTATTTTGTTGATTTTTGTATTTTTATTATACCTCCTTTCAACTTAATTCATGTTTCACTTGCCCTTCTAACTTTTTAAGATAGAAGCTTAGATAATTGATTTTAGATACATATTTTTTCTTTCTTGAATAAGAGTTCAAAGCTGTAAATTTCCCCTCTAAATATGCTTTAGTTGAATCTCAAAAGTTTTGAAATTTTATGTTTTTATTTTCATATAATTCAGAATATTTTCTGATTTTCCTTATCATTTCCTTGTTAACCTGATTTTGGAAGTGGGTTTTTGTTTTTTAAAAAAAATTAAGACTATTTTAGAACTATTTTAGGTTTACAGGAAATTGAGCAGATAATATGGAGTTCCCATGTACCTCCTTTCTCTTTTATTCATGGATTTCTCTATTATTAACATCTTGCATGAAGTGGTTTGTTACGATTCATGAACCAGTATTGATACATATTATTAAGTAAAATACATACTTTAAATTAGGGTTCACTTTGTGTTGCACAGTTCTATAGGTTTTGACAAATGTATAATGTCATTTATTTGCCCTTACGTTATTACAAATAATAGTTTCACTGCCCTAAAAATCCTCTGTGCTGAACCTAGTCATCCCTCTCTTCCCACCCCTTTACCTCTGGAAACCACTTATCTTTTTACCGTCTCTGTAGTATTACTGTTTTTGAATGTTGGAATCATAGTATGTAGCCTTTTCAGTCTGGGTTATTTTACTTAGCAATATGCATTTAAAATTCCTCCATGTCTTTTCATGGCTCTGTAGCTCATTTATTTTTATTGTTGTATGAAATTCATTGTATGGATGTACCACAGTTTGCCACTCTAGTCACTTTTTGAAGGATATCTTAGTTTCTTCTTCTTTTTGGCAAATATGAATAAAGCTGCTATTAACATTCATGTGAAGATTTTTGTTCAGACATATGTTTTCAAGTCATTTGGGTAGATATGTAGAAGCATGATTAATGTGTGGTACAGCATGACTATGTTTAGCTTTGGAAAAAAAACTGCCAAACTGTCTTCCAAGGTGGCCGTACCATCTTGTATTTACACCAAGAATGAATAGAAGTTCTCATTGCTACACAGTCTTGCCAAAGTTTGATATTGTCCATTTTTAATTTTAGTCATTCTGATACATACGTTATGGTATTTCACTGTTGCTTTAATGTGCAATTTCCTAATGACATATTATGTCAAGCTTTCTTTCAAGTGCTTATTTGCCATCTGTATAACTTCTTTGGTGAGGTATCTTTTCAGATCTTTTTCTCATTTCTAAATTGGGTTGCTTGTTTTCTTACCATTGAGTTTTAAGAATTGTTTGTATATTTTTCATACAGGTACTTTGTCAGATATATTTGTAAATATTTTTTCCCAATGTCATCTGTCTTTTAGTACTCTTAACAGTGTCATTCACAGAGCAGGTAATTTTAATTTTAATAAAGTGCTACTTACTAAATTTTTTTAAATCATGGATCACACTTTTGGTGTTTATCTAAAAAGTCATCAAAGAACACAAGTTTACCTAGATTTTCTTCTATGTTTTCTTTGAGAAATTTTATGGTTTTTGGTTTTACAACTAGGTCTATGATTCAATTTTGAGTTAATTTTTATGAAAGGTACAAAACCTGTGTCTAGATTTGTTTTTTGGCATGTCCAATTGTTCTAGCACCATTTTTTAAAAGACTGTCTTCTCCTTTGAATTGCCTTTACTCCTTTGTCAGCAATCAATTGACTCTACTTGTGTGGACTTATTTCTGATGTTTATATTCTGTTCCATTGATATATATATCACATATATATATACACACACACACATATATATACACACACATATATATATATATTCTTTAGCTAGTACCATGCTGTGTTGTTTACTGTAGCTTTAGAATAAGTTTTGAAGTCAGATAATGTCTGTTCTTACACTTTCTTCATTTTAGCTAATATTGTGCTGGCTGTTTTGGGTCTTTTGCCTTTCCATATAAACTTTAGCATCAGTTTATTGATTTCTACAAAGCAGCTTACTGGGATTTTGATTTTAATTGTGTTGAATCTATGGGGCAAGTTGGGAATAACTAACATCTTAATAATAACGAGTCTCTCAGGTAATTTATATCTTTAATTGCTCTCACTAGATTCTGTAGTTTTCTCCATATAGATCCTTTACATATTTTGTTAGATTGATAGTTAAGTATTTCATTTTTTGGTGTTATTGTAAATGATAGTGTATTTTTAACTTTAGTTTCCAATTGCTCATTGATTGCATATCAGGAAAAAATTGACTTTTGTATATAACCTTATATCCTACAACCTTAGTATAATTTCAGATTTAAAAAATTGATTTCCAAATAAATTCTGTTGTATAAAAAACACACTGTTAAATTTCAGCTTTTTAAAATTTGAGACATGTTGGTGATTCAGCATAAAATCTAAGTTGGTAAATGTTTCAAGTGCACTGGAAAATAATTTTGAGTTATTATTTTTGTAAATATCAATTAAGTTAATTGGGTCATTGTGGTTTTTTTTTTAAAGTCTCCTTTATATTTACTAATTTTTGTCTTTGATTCCATCAGTTACTAAAAAAGAATTGTTGAAACCTTTAGTAACAGTTACTACGTTATCTGTCCCTTTTTTCAGTTCTGTTCATTTTGCTTTATATATTTTGAAGCACTGTTATTTGGTACATACACACTGAGGATTCTTATGAATTTTTGATGAATGGACTCTTTTCAGCATAAAATATCAATCTTTATCCCTGGTAATATAATTAGTCCTAGAGTCTATTTTGTCTGATATTAGTATAGCAACTACAGCTTTTCTTTGATTAAAATTTGCATTGCATATTCTTTCTTCCTTTTCTTTCTTTGTCACGTTTGCCATCTCTCCCTTCCTTCCTGTTTTTTTTTAACCTTTTGCTATGTTTGTATTTAACATGCATTTCTTGTAGACAGTGTATAGCTGTGTGTTTGCTCATTCTAAAAATCTTTACGTTTAACTGGGATGGTTAGTCCATTCTGTTTATTTACTCATTTATATTTTTTTTCAAGTTTTATTTTAGATTTGGGGATATATGTACAGGTTTGTTACCTAGGTATACTGTGTGATGCTGGGGTTTGGGGTATGAATGATCCTGTCGCCCAGGGACTAGGCATAGTACCCAATAGTTATTTTTAAGTCCCTGTCTCACACTTTTCCTCACCCCTCTAATAGTCCTCAGTGTCTATTGTTGCCATTTTTATGTCCATGAGTATCCAGTGTTTAGCTCCCACTTGTAAGTGAGAACATGTGGTATTTGGTTTTCTATTCCTGCATTAATTTGCTTAGGGTAATGGCCTTCAACTGCATCTATGTCACTGCAAAAGACATAATCTCATTCTTTTTTATGGCAGGTAGTATCCCATGATGTATAAGTACCACATTTTTTTTTATCTTGTCCACCACTGATGAGCCCCTAGTTTGATTCCATGTCTTCGCTGTTGTGAATGGTATTGTAATGAACACACAAGTGAATGTGTCTTTTTGATAGAATGATTTGTTTTCTTTTGGATATATACCCAGTAATGGGATTGCTGGGACAAATGGTAGTTCAATTTTAAGTTCTTTGAGAAATCTCCATACTGCTTTCCACAGTGGCTGAACTAATTTACATTCCCACAAACAGTGTATAAGTGTTCCCTTTTCTGTGCAGCCTCACCAGTATCTTTTGTTTTTTGACTTTTTAGTAGTATGATCTGTGTGAGATGGTATCTCATTGTGGTTCTGTTTTGCATTTCTCTGATGCTTAGTGATGTGGAGCAGTTTTTCATTTTTGTTGCCAACTTGTGTGTTTCTTGTGAGAAGTGTCTATCCCTTTGCCCATTTTTAAATGGATTTGTTTATTCCTTATTGAGTTGTTTAAGTTCCTTGTAGATTCTGAATATTAGGCCTTTGTTGGATGCATAGCTCGTGACTATTTTCTCTCCCATTCTGTAGCTTTGTGTTTATTCTGTTAATAGTTTCTTTTGTAGCGCAGAAGCTTTTTAGTTCAATTAGATCCCACTTGTCAATTTTTGTTGCAGTTGCAGTTGCTTTTGAGGACTTAGTTATGAATTCTTTCCCAAGGCTGATGTCCAGAATGGTGTTTAATAGGTTTTCTTCTAGGATTCTTATAGTTTGATGTCTTACATTTAAGTCTTTAATCCATCATGGGTTACTTTTTGTATATGGTAAAAGGTAGGGGTCCAGTTTTATTCTTCTGCATATGGCTAGCCAGCTATATCAGTACCATTTATTGAATTAGGCAGTCCTTTCCCCCTTCTTATTTTTGTCAACTTTATCTAAGATCAGATGGCTGTAGGTATCGTAGTTCATTCTTATTTATGTAATCTTTGATATGGTTGCATTTATATCTACCACTTTACTTTCTAAAATCCATCTTATTTATTTCCTCTTCCTCTTTTTGTTTTTTTCTTGCCTTCACTTGGATTAATTGAGTAAATTTAGTATTCCATTGTATCTTCTCTCTTGGCTTATTAACTGCCTTGTTTTATTTTTTGGTTTGTTATAGAGATTATAATATTATCTTTAACTTCTCACAGTCTGCCTTTAAATAATTTTATATTACTTTTCATATAAGAACCATAGAAGAGTATATTTCAATTTTTTTCTCTCTAGTTCCTTGTGCTATTCTCAACTGTAGGTTTTATTTCTATGTGGGTTATAAATCTGATGTTTCTTAACATTGTTATTATTTTTTATAGTTTGCAGATTCTAGCTGATATTTTTCTTTAGTAAGATCTTCCTTTTAACCATCTTTAGTGTGATTCTGCTGGCAGTGGGTTCTCTCAGCTTTTACTTTTTTCAGGAAAAGAATCATATTTCACCTTCAGTTTTGAAGGATATTTTCATTGTATATAAAATACAGATTTATAGTTTTTCTCTTTTAGAATTTTACAAACACACATTTATTCTTTTATGGCTGGCATTGCTTCTGAAATAATGTTGGGCTGCGATTCTTATCTTTGGTCTCCTAAAAGTATTATGTCTTATTTCTCTGGATGATATTAAAATTTTTTTCATCATTTATTCTTGGAAATCTCACTAAGATTATGATGTGCTTTGATAGTATTTTTGTGTGTGTTTATCCTGCTATTTTTTTGAGCTAATTTTTCTGCCCCAACTTTTCAATCCTATTCTTCTGGGACTCCAGTTACAGATACGTTAGAAGTCACTGAAGCTCTGTCCATTTTTTTTTTCCTGCTTTTTTGTTCCTTTGAAAACACTTGGCTAGTATCTATCGTTTTTCTTCAAGTATTCTTATCATTTCTTCTTCAATATCTAATCTGTTAAGCTCATCGAGTGCGTTTTTATTTTTGTTTTTTGTTGTTATTTGTTTTGTTTTGTTTTTGAGACAGAGTCTCACTCTGTCACCCAGGCTGGAGTGCAGTGGCACAATCTCAGCTCACTGCAACCTCTGCCTCCCGGGTAAGATGATTCTCTTGCCTCAGCCTCCCAAGTAGCTGAGCTCTTAGGCATCTGCCACCATGCTCAGCTGATTTTTGTATTTTTCGTAGAGGCAGGGTTTTACCATGTTGATCAGACAGGTCTCGAACTCCTGACCTCAAATGATCTGCCCACCTTGTCCTCCCAAAGCTCTGGGATTACAGCCATGAGCCACTGCGCCCAGCCACATTTTTCATTTTAAATATTGTAATGTCAGTTTTAAAAAGTTATTCTCACCATACTGAGTTTTTTTTTTTTTAATAATTCCTTAAACGTATTTATAATAGATGCTTTAAAGTTTTTGTCTGTTACTTCTATCACCTGTCATTTTGGGGCCTGTTTTTATTGAATGAAATTTCTGTCAGTTATTAGTGATAATTTTCAGCTTCTTTTTATATATTGCAACTTTTTATTGAATACTGGATACTATAAAATGGTGTGCTACCAAGTGTTTGGATTTTGTTGTCTTCCTTTAAAAATAGTTGAATTTTGTTCTGGCAGTTAACTGCTAATGAATGAGCTTAATGCTTTTGAGACTTAAGCTTTGTTTGGGTAGATCTAGAATAACCACTACCGTAGGGCTAGTTTACCTGTGGGATTCTAGTCCTGGCTTAGTCCTATTCCTAAGATAAATGTTCCAGATGTTCAGTGTGATGTCTTCAATCTGGCTCACCAGCACTGGAATGTCTCCCAATCCAGTGGGAGCTCCAGTTGTTCAGTGTACAAAAGCCTAGGTATTTTTAAATTCATAATTGTTCTTTGGCAGGCCTCGTGGAATCTCATCCTACTTATGTGTAGTTGGGTAGTCAGGCAAAAATTCAGGAGGAATCTTAAACAAATTTATAGAACGCTTTTCTTGTAAATTCCAAATTGCCAATTCCAGCTGCCTGTGCCCCCGTGAATTTAAATCTCTGTTTTCTTGGTTTAGAGAAATTGCTGTTTTCCTTTTGTCTTTCTCCTCCATAGAATGGGGTCTGAAACTTGCTTTAGACAAAAAGCTGAGGCAACAATACTTTCTATTTTTATTTTAATCTGTAGCTTTTGCTTATAATGGCACATAATGTGGGTGAAACCATTCCTGATAGAAGTAGAAGAATTTAAAATTGAGAAAAACTTCCAGAATTTTCTGATCTCCCTTGTACGAATCAGGGATCTGAGTATTTTACTTTGCTTAAAGTGTTTCTTAATAGTTTTATTGTTTTAGTGGATGTTTTACAATGTTTTCTATATGATGTTGTGGGTGGTGTAGATATTTGTTCTCGTAATTATGCCTCAAGAAAACCTGGTGAGCTTGAATCAATGGATATCCCTTAATTAAATAAGAAAATCTGAATTTTAATGTGTGAACTATACAATGCTGTCATTCCAAATATCATTTTATATATTTAGAACAAAGGCAATCTTATAGATTTTTAATGCCCTAAAATTTAGGAGGTGGTATTTCTTATAGTGCTATACAAGCTGGTAAGTCAGGAAAATCTCCAAGTAAAGCTTTACAGTGGCAAGAAGCCTTAAGGATAAGGAAAAAATTAGGATATATTGCTTTTTTTAAGGGATCTTCTGTGGCACACTCAAGATAACACAGCAATGAGCTAAACCATCCAGAAAAAAAGAATTATCAGTACGTTTCAAACCTAGGAGGAAAAGTGGTTTATTTCTTTGCAGAGAACAGACGTAAATAATCATCTTAAATTGGAAGGCTGGATAAAATATTCACAGGTTTATGTGTTCTATAGGAAAGACTAAATTCGTAAGCATTACTATCTGTTGCTCTCTCCCTCACTCTTCCTCTCTTTCTTCTTTCTCTCTCTCTCTCTCTCTCTACACACACACACACACACACACACACACACACACACGTGTGTGTGTGTGTTCCCCCTCTTATATTTCTTCAATAAAGAAAATCTTCAGTTTTTTATTGTTTTTCAACCTTTTTTTCAGAAGGAATTATTTCCTTAGTCAAACCTGAACAAATATTGTGACACATCAGACCCCAAATTTCAAAGTTGTGTGAGAACCAAAAACCCATCATTGTAGTCAGGCACTGTGACAAATCTTAAAAACTGTCTCATAATATACTTTCTCTTTATACTACACTTAGTATATCATTACAGTTTTTGGATATAGATATGCTATATTTAAATTGAACAAAGAACATTTGAATAGAGCTTTATGGCTTGCAATGTATTTTTCACTTTATTATTTTAATCCTCATTATACTATCCTGAGAAAGATATTGTAGCATTCTTTTGTGGAAACTTAGGACTTTTCCCTATTCCTGTTCTTCTAATACCAGTAGCCACCTTACAGTTTTCCGTTGAAGAATCTCTGCCTCTTTTTTTTTTTTTTTTTTTAATCGAGACAGGGTCTCACTCTGTTGCCCAGACTGGACAGCCTTGACTCACTGTAGCCTTAAACTCCAGGATTCAAATGATCTTCCCACCTCAGCCTCCTGAGTAGCTTACAGGTAGGTACCACCATACCACGTAATCCTTCCTCCCTCCCTCCCTCCCTCCCTCCCTCCCTTCCTTCCTTCCTTCCTTCCTTCCTTCCTTCTTTCCTTCCCTTTCTCTCTCTCTCTCTTAACATTTGGCTCCTTGTCACTCGTGCAAATTTCTGCAGCTGCTTGAATTTCTCCCTAGAAAATGGGGTTTTTCTTTTCTGTCACATTGTCAGGATGCAAATTTTCCAAACTTTTGTGCTCTCCTTTCCTTTTAAATGTAAATTCCAATTTCAGATCATCTCTCTCAACTTCAAAGTTCCACAGATCCCTAGGGCAGGGGCAAAATGCCACCAGTCTCTTTATTAAAGCATAGCAAGAGTGACCTTTACTTCACCTCCCAATGAGTTCCTCACTTCCGTCTGAGACCACCTCAGCCTGGACTTCATTGTCCATTTCACTATCAGCATTTTGGTCAAAACCATTCAATAAGTCTCTAGGAAGCTCCAAACTTTCCCACATCTTCCTGTCTTCTTCTGAGCCCTCCAAACTGTTCCGACCTCTGCCTGTTATCCAGTTCCAAAGTTGCTTTCACATTTTTGGGTATCTTTATAACAGTGCCCACTCCCAGTACCAATTTACTATATTACTCCATTTCCATACTGCTATAAAGAACTGCCCGAGATTGGGTAATTTATAAAAGAAAGAGGTTTAATTAACTCACAGTTCAGCATGGCAGGGGAGGCCTCAGGAAACTTACAATCCTGGCAGAAGGTGAAGGGGAAGAAAGGCACCTACTTCATAAGGTGACAGGAAAGAGATTAAATGCAGGAGGAACTAGCAAACTCTTGTAAAACGATTGCATCTTGTGAGAACTCACTATCACAAAAACAGCATGTGGAAAACCATCCCCATGATCCAATTACCTCCACCTGGTCTCTCCCTTGACAAATGGGGATTATTGGGATTGTAATTCAAGATGAGATTTGGGTGGGGACATAAAGCCTAACCATAGTATAACCTAAAGAATTTTCCCCATTACAGATATTCTCACCTCAGTTTATAGGTGAAAAACTGAGGCCCTGTAAGGTTAAGGAACCAATCTATGTATATAAAGTGTGGGAGACTTGATTAAAACCTGTTCTCATTTCAGCTAAGCATTCCAACTGCCGAGTAACATGCTACTTAAGAATAAATATATTTGTTTGGGTTATTTTTTGTTTGCTTTTTTTGTTTTGTGTTATTTATGGTTGATTTTGTTTTTGTTTCCAAAGAGAGTTTGCTGTTCTGACTGTGTAACTTTCCTGCTTGCACCCTAGCCGATGGATATCTGTGTAGCTGTTTGGTGACACTCTTTACCTGCCCTGTTCCCTCAAGGCCAGATTCTGTTTTATTTCCAGGTCTTCAGCACAGAATAGATTATCTGTAGAACCACACTCACCCCACCAGACCTGAGCATTTTAAATCTGAAAATTATCGAGAAGGATCCAAGCTGAGCGTCTCGCATTATACCATTGCAGAATCTTTCAAAAGACTCGGTAGTTGTCTAGTCAGGGTAGAAGAAAGGATTCTTCTTCTTTGTTTAAACATGTGTTGGCTAGCCTACATGTCCCTAGACAGTGTCCTGCCATCCTGGAAGACCGAATGGCAGAGAATTGGGCTTAGGATTTAGGGGAAAATCTACTGCCATGCTTTGTGAACAATAAGAAAAGGAACAAGTAAAGTAAGTTTTCAAAGGTTGAATACAGTAACACTTCCTGAATTCAGCTTTGCTGGAGACAGCCGCTCCATATGTGAATTCTGAAGAAACACTTTAAGTACCAAAACCTGTTTATAAAAACCTGTTTTTGACGATTGTAAGATTGAAATCCTTCTAAGATCTATTGCATACTTCCCTGCTTTGCTCTCTGAATCAGAGCTCTCCTAATGTCATCTATTTGCTTAGAAACTTAGGGGCCTCATTGTTGATTGTTTTTTGATGACCATACAATGGAGTACTCAATGCTTTCTTATAATTCCATCCTGCTTTTTTATAATATTAGTTTTCTATTATATATTTTAAATGATATTTTTCTCTATCAACTGCTTTTTCTTGTGGCTGTTGTTCTTTGCTGCTGCTTTAAATATTGTCTTATTTTATATGCAATATGCATGAGGCCTGATTCCAGCCCTGTCTTCTAGAGTAGAGAGTGAAGAATATGAGGCAGCTTCTTTTCTCTAACCACATAGATATATCTTTCATTTACATCTTTTGTTTCTAGGTGGTGGACACAAAACATCACTGGATTTCAGGGAGAGAGAGGAAGCAGAATTTCTCTAAATAAATAACTGCTTAATAATAATAACTATCATTTTGCTGAGCACTTGTGAGGTTTCTGGCACTATGCCTTATCTCTTTTAAACTTCCCAACAAGGCTTAGAGGAAGATTTGCCAGGCTTTGTGCTAAATGTTTAATTCGTATTATCTCATTTAATGCTCAAACATCCCTATGAGCCTCAGGGGAAGAAGGTAACTTGGACTTTAAACAAAGGCAGATTATAACCTCATCTCACTCGATCCTGAGAAAGATTTGGCATCACAGTGGAATTACAAATTCTATCATAAAAGGTTCCATTTAACAAGATTGCCTGGAGTCACAGAGCAAATGGCAGAACCAAGATTCAATTCTGATTATTCCAGGGAGCATGCTTTTAAGCACTGTTCACTTGGCCTTAATTTCTTATCTACATTTTCTACCTTGTTTCTCTGCTTAGTACAGCAGACTTCCTCTAGGGCTTGGCCTACCTAACTCCTTTTAGCTTGTCTTTCCTAGGATGGGACTCCTCTCCCTGCTATAGTCTACTTGCCTGTAGGCAAATCTCCTTGTGTCCCCCAATAATTATTTTGACTTCCAAATTGGACTCCATATATGCACTTGCTGAGAATGGTCCAGTTGTACAGGATATTTAAATTTACATTTATATATGCCAGTCGAACTTTTTTCAAGTATGTCAACAGTACATATATTTAAAAACAGGCTACATCATATATCTGGCCTATAGAAAATGCACCTATGGATTTATAGATCCTTTGCCATACCTTGAAGTCCCCTGGGGGCTGAGTCCACAGGTTGAGATCACTGTCCAGGAGACGTGTAACTTAATGTCAGAGAGCCAGGCTCAGCAGCAGTCAAACAGATTTGTATTTAAGCTGTGATTCTCTAGCTGTCTAGGTTCTGTGATATTGGCTATGAATCTCAACCACTACCCAGCATGAGTACCTTTTCCTAAGGATTATTTTAACGTTTCAATGAGATCATGCATTTAAACTGCTTAACACATAATATCAATACAGCAATCTATTCCTACATGGAGGCCATGGTTTGGAGGTTAAAGATAGTTAAAACAGAACTATACACTAGCTTTGACCATGGTACACTGGATCTCTGGCTTATTTGGTAACACAATCTCAAATTGTAAGTTCTATTACATAATACAATTGAAATAAGGACTTGCACTATCTAGTGAAGAGACTTGAAACCAAGCTATATAATCATGGCCCATGCATCACAGAGTCATTCCATGTGGGTATCATTCTCCTCTCTTATCTCTGTCAGGGGCTATGGTGCAGAATCCAGGCCTGGACTTAAAGTTCTTATTCACCTCCCACAGATGTGGGAAATCTCACTGTAGCCCCAGGAAGGTCCCTCTCTCCCTCATGGTACTCCTCCTGTGTTCTACTCTTTCCTGCAGACCTTCTCCTCCCTGCAGACCTTCTCTTCCCCATAAGTTTCATTTCTCACTGGAAAGTCCTGGAGACTCTGCCACAGAAACCCTGGTGATCCACCAACCTAATTGACAACCATGCAAACGTAGGAAAGACGACTCAAGGAGACAGAGTATTCATCTTTAATCCTTTAGAGGATGGCCAGAATAATAGCTACTGTAACAAAACATACCATATCCCACTTAATCTTTCCATTACTCCAATGGAGCAAGTTCTGCTGTTACCTCTCTTACATAGATGAGATCCTGAGACTCAGAGACACCAGGTAACTGGCCCAGGGTTACCTAACTAGTAAGTAAAGGAGCAGAGATTTGAACCCAGATCTATTCAACTCTGTGCTCTAGGCAATTACACCTCTTTCCCTAAATGTATCCTGAAAGTATTAAACCCAAATGGTAGACCTACTTGAATGGTTAGATTTGATAGACATTGTTCTAGAGATATGCTTTTTATGAAAGTTCTTTTTCTTGTAGGTGGCATTACAAATTTATTATAGGTCCAATCTTAGTTTTCACATGATGGAAAGTAACCATGGTTGGGGAGGTATTTCCCACAGGGTCCAGTCAATTTCCTTCTCTTCGGATTACAAACCCTCTGACCTGCAAGTTAGTTCCAGCATTTAAAAGGATAGTTAACGAGTGTTGTAATATCTGTGCAAATCCATTAGCACTGCTGGAAAAGTGCCTCTGTGTCCTGTAGTTGATGGTCACTAGTGTCATGAGTGTATGTTTAGCATTCATTCCTACCTCATGGATTATGGTGGATCTGAAGTAGCCTGAAGACAGTAGTAGGTTTCATTCACTATAGCTTGTTCACCTGGCTAAGTGTCAAAATATTAAAATGCTCTCTCTCGCCACTTCCAGCCCAGTCCTGACATTATTGAAGGTAGCAGACAATTAAACATGAATGTCTCTCGTTTTCTTTTGCTCTTATTTTCTTCAGAGGGCAAACAAAGCATATAAAGTTCCCCATCCACTTAAAGTATTAGAGCACAGACTCTTTGATTAGAACTTCTATTCCATCTTAAGCTCTGAGAGTGGCCACTAGCTCCATCTAGATTTATCAGGTGAGCTGCCATTGTTAAGCACCTTGTCCACCTCCTCCCTGGTACCTCCTGTTAATATTCTGCTAATTTGTCTCCAGAGTCCTAAGCTTCCTTCAATCTCTTTTATTTGTTTCCTTTTGCTGCTGTGACAAATTACCACCAAAATAGTAGTTTAAAACAACATGTTTATTTTCCTATAGTTCTGGAAGTCAGAAGTCTGAAATGAATTTTGCATGTCCAAAATCAAGATGTCGCTAGGGCTGGTTCGCTTCTGGAGACTCTAGGGGATAATCTGTTTCCTTCTCTTTTCTAGTTTCTAGAGGCTGTGTTCCTTCCTCAGCTCATTGTCTTTCTTTCTTTCCACTTCTATCATTACATGGCCTTCTTCTCTGTCTGACTTTCCTACATCCCTCTTTTAAGGACCCTTGTGATTTCATTTGACCTACCTGGATTATCTCCCCATCTCAAGGTTCCTCACTTAATCACATCTGCAAAGTCCCTTTTACCATGTAAGGGAACATTCACAGCTTCTGAGAATTAGGACTTGGAATCTTTAGGGACCATTGTTTGGTCTGCCACCAGGGTCCCCAGTGCTGGGCCACAGACCGGTACCAGTCTGTGCCTGTGAGGAGCTGGGCTGCACAGCAAGAGGTAAGTGGCGGGCAAGTGAGCATTACTGCCTGAGTTCTGCCTCCTGTCAGATCAGTGATGGTATTAGATTCTCACAGGAGCACGAACCCTATTGTGAACTGTGCATGTGAGGGATCTGGGTTGCAAGCTCCATGTAATGTCTGATGATCTGAGGTGTAACAGATTCATCCTGAAACCATCCCCACTCCCCACTGCACTATGCCCCCAGCCCCCTCTGTGAAAAAACTGCCTTCCATGAAACTGGTCCCTGGTGCCAAAAAGGTTGGGGACCGCTGGTCTACCACACTTCTCTTTTATGGAGGATTACCCAAAGAAAAAGAAAGGTTCTGTGATGTCATAGAATTAACATGAAACCTGTGGCACAGAGATTTGGCTCCAATCTTTTTTTCCCCTCTTTTATTTGTATGAATTTATGGGGGTACAAGTGACGTTTGGTTACATGCGTAGTTTCCACAAGGGTGAATTTAGGGCTTTGACTCCAGTCTAGAATCTGACATTATACTCACTGTCAGACCGGGAACCAAGTACTCTATGTCCTTGAGAGAAGGCTTAGTTCACAAATATCCCTCCCAGCTATAAAATTGTATAACATGAAACATTTATTTATATTAAAATATAAGTGACCTGAAGCAATTTTTACCACATATTAGTCTTTTCTCCAAAGGATTGACTTTATTCTGAAAATAAATAATTCATCAGACTTGATGTGATAAGTCTTTTCTTTTTACAAAAAACGTACCCTGAACTACTGGAACCACACCACATAGGCAACCAGGTTCTTCCTCTGGTATTAAGACCAGTTCAACTTGCAGCCAGTCACATACATAAATATGTAGGCCAAGGTTTCTCAGCATGATTTATATATATAATACAGATTACAACATTGTAAAAATCACAAATTGCTAGCACTGAAAAGGGATACTCCCCCTTTCTCTTTCCACCTCCTTTTTCATTTTGCAGATAAGAAAACAAAAACTTGGAGGAGAAAAATTGCTTGACCAAGTCCCAACAACTACATTGAGGAAAAGTTAAGACTATTATTAGAGTCCTTTTTATTTTTGTTTGAGAGACAGGATCTCACTCTGTTGCCCAGGCTGGAATGCATTGCTTATTTGCAGGCGCAGTCATAGCACACTACAGCCTGAAACTCTTGAGCTCAAGGGATCCTCACACCTCAGCCTCCCAAGTAACTGGGACTACAGGCACATGCCACCGTACCTGACTTAGAGTCTTTTGACTTCATATTTAGAGTTCATTGGCAATTGTGCTATTTATGATTTTGTTCTGGGAAAACATTTTTTTTGGACCAGATTGCTTTTCTTTAGATACAGTAGCCCTACTTTTCAAAGAGTTTTAGCCAAAAAGATTGTCTATAGAATGACCATAGATATTATTTTGAATTGATTTATATTTTTGACATTAGAGAGGTCCTCACACAAAAAGGTTTCCTTTAAATAACATATATAAAGAAAAGTTTTTATTAATAAAATATTAAATACATTATTCAAGTAAGTCTTTTGTACTTTTGTATGAACTCCATAGGATATGAGATGCTCTATGTATTACTCACAAATTACAATCTATCATGTTATAATATCTTATTCCTAATTTAAAAATCTCTATACATCTCAATCTTATAGATTAGAAATGAGTAAAATTAATTACAAGCAGTAGATGATAACAGTAGAAAGGAATGAGACCTCTCTGAGTGTAATTTTAATGTAGATTTTACTTTTGAGCCATGTTAATGTTTTACATATTGCAATAAGAGAAATAAATTTAAAAGGGTGAAGGAAAACCCCCAACATTAAATGACCCAAAATATACCACAAATTTATAAAATAACTACAAAGAAGAAAAAAATAGTAGTCCAGGTAGGTTTTATACATGGTGCTCGAGCTTTATTCCCTTAGTGGAATATATTTTAAAAGTAAAATGAATCCCAAAGAAATATTAATATGTTAAGTTTCTTGTTGGAAGTGGTATGGGTATAGTATTGCTGGATTTTGAATATTATAGGATTAATCAAAGAAGTAAATATTTGTTCACAGAAACTGGTGTTCTCACTGCAGAGAAGGCAGAAATAAAATATGAATGAAAAGAAGAGAGGAGGTATCCTCTTCTTGGGTGTATCAGTGTGAATATATGTATCCATGTTGGTATGTGTGTATGTGTGTTTATGAGCGTGCATGTGTGTATGTGGGCCAAGAGGCAATGAGTCCCCAGTGACAGGGAGATCCCTGGAGCCCAGACTTTGGTTTCTAAATGAAAGGAACTAAGGCTGCTCGAAGAAATTATGGATTCTGGGTCAGAGGAGGAGAAGTATAAGCTAAACCTAAACTATTTTATTATGCCAGAAAATAAAAAGTGTTCAAAACCTGATATGGAGATGTCCATTTTGGTTAAAATTGGAATGTTTGAACAGGGAAAGAATAGTGAAAGAGTGGATTATAAAACATTTAGTTAAGAAGAATATAAGTCCACAGTTACATTACATTTTATGATATATTAATAATATATCAATATTGTAGATCTCTTTTCAAAATATATAATATCCCTATTTTATATACAGACCTATGGATATACTTACATTAAATGTTTTAATAAGTTTATATTTTTCACTATTATTAAAGCTTGTATTTCTTACAGTTGGATATTAAAGCTCTGTCCATAAATTCTAAACTGAGTATTATTTGGTACATGTTTAAATTTTTTGGGTGTAATTTGCTTGGTAGTTTTTGTTTATACCCAGCTGTGGTCCATTTTTAAATCTTTGTGAGTAGTCATAGAATTTTAGTGAATATTTGGCGCATTAGTCATCCATCCCATAAATATGATTCAAACTTTTACATTTTAGGCACTGTCCTGCACAGGATTATAGTGGTCCTGGTGCAGTTTGTATAATACACATCTCTAGGTGGCGCCATTTACATAGAGGTTTATGCCAGTGGCACCATCTATGATTTTCTTTCTTTTTTTTTTTTTTTTTTCTTTTTCTTTTTTTTTTTTTTTAAATTATACTTAAGTTCTGGGATACATGTGCAGAACGTGCAGGTTTGTTACATAGCTATACATGTGCCATAGTGGTTTGCTGCGACCATCAACCTGTCATCTACATTAGGTATTTCTTCTAATGCTATCCCTCCGTTTATCCCCCCACCCCCCGTCAGGTCCCAGTGTGTGATGTTCAGCTCCTTGTGCCCAAATGTTCTCATGGTTCAACTCCCACTTATGAGTGAGAACATGTGGTGTTTGGTTTTCCGTTCCTGTGTTAGTTTGCTGAGAATGATGGTTTCCAGCTTCATCCATGTCCCTGCAAAAAACAGGAACTCATCCTTTTTATGGATGCATAGTATTCCGTGGTGTATATGTGCCACATTTTCTTTAATCAGTCTGTCATTGATGGGCATTTGCATTGGTTCCAAGTCTTCGCTATTGTGAATAGTGCTCCAATAAACATACGTGTGCATGTGTCTTTATAGTAGAATGATTTATAATCCTTCGTGCATTACCCAGTAATGGGATTGCTGGGTCAAATGCTATTTTGAGTTCTGGACCTTAAGGAATTGCCACACTGTCTTCCACAATGGTTGAACTAATTTACACTCCCACCAACAGTGTAAAAGCGCTCCTATTTCTCCACATCCTCTCCGGCATCTGTTGTTTCCTGACTTTTTAATGATTGCCATTCTAACTGGCATGAGATGATATCTCATTGTGATTTTGATTTGCATTTCTCTAATGAACAGTGATGATGAGCTTTTTCTCACATGTGTTGGCCACATAAATGTCTTGTTTTGAAAAGTGTCTGTTCATATCCTTCATCCACCTTTTGATGGGTTTTTTTTTTTTGTTTTCTTGTAAGTTTGTTGAAGTTCTTTGTAGATTCTGGATATTAGCCCTTTGTCAGGTGGATAGATTGCAAAAATTTTCTCCCATTCTCTAGGCTGCTTGTTTACTCTGATACTCTGATGATAGGTTTTTTTTTTTTTTTTTTTTTCCTGTGCAGAAGCTCTTCAGTTTAATTAGATCTCCTTTGTCAATTTTGGCTTTTGTTGCCATTGCTTTTGGTGTTTTAGTCATGAAGTCTTTGCCCATGCCTATGTCCTGAATGGTATTGCCTAGGTTTTCTTCTAGGGCTTTTATTGTTTTAGGTATTATGTTTAAATCTTTAATCCACCTTGAGTTAATTTTTGTATAAGGTGTAAGGAAGGGGTCCAGTTTCAGTTTTCTGCATAGGGCCATCCAGTTTTCCCAACACTCACTTATTAAATAGTGAATCCTTTCCCCATTGCTTGTTTTTGGCAAGTTTGTCAAAGATCAGATGGTTGTAGATGTGTGTTGTTATTTCCGAGGCCTCTGTTCTGTTCCATTGGTCTATATATCTGTGTGGTACCAGTATCAAGCTGTTTTGGTTACTGTAGACTTGTAGTGTAGTTTGAAGTCAGGTCGTGTGATGCCTCCAGATTTGTTCTTTTTGCTTATGATTGTCTTGGCTGTATGGGCTCTTTGTTGGTTTCATATGAACTTTAAAGTAGTTTTTTTCTAATTCAGTGAAGAAAGTCAATGGTAGCTTGATTGGAATAGCATTGAATCTATAAATTACTTTGTGCAGTATGGCCATTTTCACGATATTGATTCTTTCTATCCATGAGCATGGAATGCTTTTCCATTTGTTTGTGTCCTCTCTTATTTCCTTGAGCAGTGGTTTGTGGTTCTACTTGAAGAGGTCCTTCACATTCCTTTGTTAATTGTATTCCTAGGTATTTTACTTTCTTTGTAGCAATTGTGAATGGGAGTTCACTCATGATTTGGTTCTCTGTTATTGGTGTATAGGAATGCTTGTGATTTTTACACATTGATTTTGTATCCTGAGATTTTGCTGAAGTTGCTTATTGGCTTAAGGAGTTTTTGGGCTGAGATGATGGGGTTTTCTAAGTATACAATCATGTCATCTGCAAACAGAGAAATTTGACTTCTTCTCTTCATGATTGAATACCCTTTATTTCTTTCTCTTGCCTGATTACCCTGGCCAGAACTTCCAATACTATGTTGAGTAGGAGTGGTGAGAGAGGGCATCCTTGTCTTGTGCTGGTTTTCACAGGGAATGCTTCCAGCTTTTGCTCATTCAGTATGATATTGGCTGTGGGTCTGTCATAAATAGTTCTTATTCTTTTGAGATACATTTTATCAATACCTACTTTATTGAGTGTTTTTAGCATGAAGGGGTGTTGAATTTTATCGAAGATCTTTTCTGCATGTATTGAGATAATCGTGTGGTGTTTGTCATTGGTTCTGTTTATGTGATGGATTACGTTTATTGATTTGCATATGTTGAATCAGCCTTGCATCCCAGGGATGAAGCCGACTTGATCCTGGTGGAAGAGCTTTTTAATGTGCTGCTGGATTCAGTTTGCCAATATTTTATTGAGGATTTTTGCATCTATGTTCACCAGGGATATTGGCCTGAAATTTTCTTTTTTTGTTGTGTCTTTTTCAGGTTTTGGTGTCACAATGATGCTGGCCTCATAAAAAGAGTTAGGGAGGTGTCCCTCTTTTTTCTATTGCTTGGAATAGTTTTAGAAGGAATGGTACAAGCTCCTCTTTTTACCTCTGGGAGAATTTGACTGTGAATCCATTTGGTCCTACGCTTTTTTTGGTTGGTAGGCTGTTAACTAATGCCTCAATTTCAGAACTTGTTATTGGTCTATTCAGGGATTTGACTTCTTCCTGGTTTAGTTTTGGGAAGGTTTATGTGTCCAGGAACTTATCTATTTCTTCTAGATTTTCTGGTTTATTTTCTTAGAGGTGTTTATAGTATTCTCTGATGGTAGTTTGTATTTCTTTGGTATCAGTGGTGGTATCCATTTTTTTTTTTAATCATTTTTTATTGTATCTATTTGATTCTTCTCTCTTTTCTTCTTTATTAGTCTGGCTGGTGGTCTATCTATTTTGTTATCTTTTCAAAAAACCAACTTCTGGATTCATTGATTTTTTTAAGGGTTTTTCGTGTCTCTATCTCTATCAATGCTGCTCTGATCTTAGTTATTTCTTGTCTTCTGCTAGCTTTGAATTTGTTTTTACTTTTCTAGTTCTTTTGATGATGTTAGGGTATTGATTTTAGAAGGGTCCCATATATGCTTTTCAAAGCACCAAGTGCAGCACGTTTGTTTGCAATACCCTGGTTCCTGGATATAACCTAGTGAACAAGACAAGTTCCAGACCTATGGAAACTTCTCATTATAGAAAAGAAAAAATACATGCAAATCAACAAATATACAAGAATGATAAAAGCAACATGACTGGATGCCGTGGGAATGCATGAGAGGGCCGCCTACCTCAGAATGGGGAGATGGAGGCACATTTCCTGAGAAAATAAGTTTTATACCTCTGCTGAGGTCTGAATGAAAAAGGCAGGCTGGCAGGAGGAAAGGAGGGGAAGAGAGATGAAGGAAGAATATTTAGGCAGGGTTCATTGCAAGCTCTTCAAGATAAAGAGAGAGGATTGTGCTCAGGGAGTAGAAATAGTTGTGTTGCAGGAGCAAAGAGGCACTATGAAAAGCTGGAGGCCACAAGAGGTTAAGTGACTTTCCCAGTGTCACCTATTCTGTCTTCTCTTCTGATTCATTAATGAACATGTTAAATTGCAACAGATTCATTCATCACAAGTACAATTATATACCCCAGGAAATGTTCTGTCAAAAACTCTATTACAGTGTATTCTCTGATAAATCCTTACCCTAGACTGGAGCTTGGCAGTTCTCAGATGGCAGCAACTGTTCCTGCTCATCTTTGCACACCCCACAGAGCCTATTTGTTGCCTTGCACAGAGATCGTCTTCAGAGGTGTTTTGGTTGTTGAGATCCCCATCAATGTAAATAACTGAACCATGTAAATAACCAATGTAAATAACTAAGTGATTTCAGGAAGGTGTTTGATCCTGATTTGAGGGTATCTTCATATTCCGACGTTAAATGAAAAAACATTTTTAAAAGGCCAAGAGCAAGAGCATAACAGCTTCTTTGTAGCATCCTGTTTGCAAGTCTCATTTGCTTCTGGTATTCTTCCTGTTAGTAGTCAATACTAGTCATCTGTAAGTCAAACAAAATTGAATTGATAAAATGATAAATTGACATGAGTTGATCTTAAAGGAGTCCTAAAAACATTAAGATGTGCTTTGCTTCCATTTATAACAATGTGTATGCAATACTGCATTCATATAATCAAATTATCTTATAATTTTATTTTGAAAAATCAAATATATTTCATATTATTTGATGCCAAAATACCAGGGTAATTTGTTGCTAATGGATTATCGTATTTGCTTTCTTCTTTTATTAGGTTCATGAAATTTTCAGGAATTAAAGTTAGTCCTGAGGAAAGTTCATGAATGTCTAATGCTGGACTGTGGTAAGTCCTCAGTCTTCAGCCGTTTTTGTTTGGCAATAATATATACTTAGTTTATTTTTCTGAGTTGGTTAAAAGCAGAATTTGTAATTTTCATCAATATTATCATTGTTATAGTTATTCTGAGATATTTCACATTATTTCTATAAAAAGATCATTTATCACATAGTTTTCTAATTTGTTGTAGTCATAGTGTAGTTATTCACCTTATGTTTTTCTTTAGAATTGATCATATATTAGTAGTAACAAGTATATTATTAGTTGTAATTTTTTGTCCCGACATTTTACTAATGAAAAATTTTAAATATTTTGGTAAATTGAAAGCATTTTGAAGTGAGCATTTATGTACCCCAAATCTGGTTTCTACCACTAAGAGTCTACTTGTTAATCTTTTTCAGCTATTTTTTTTTTTTACTTCTCTTGCCAAATTCTACGATTTGAATTTTGTACTTTACTCATTCTATAGTTTGCGAATGTTTGGGCTGTTTTCAGTTTTTGTCTATTATGAAGCATTCTGTAATAAACGCTGTTGCGTAATTTTTGTTGTACATTTACATTCATTGCTAAAGTGTGTGTATCTAGGAGTGGAATTGCTTGCTTATAGGATTTCTGCATATATAGATCTAGTATATATTGCCAAGGGTTTTCCAAAGTGGTTATATTAGTTGCAAAGTGGTTGTAGTATTTTAAAATCACAACAGTATATAAGAGTTATAATTGCTTCGCATTCTCACTAATACTTGTTATTGTTATTCTTGTTTGTTTTTTTAAAGCTATTTTGGTAGATGGATACCATGTTTTGTTGTTGCTCTAATTTTGATATTCCTGGTGACTAATGGCACTGAGGATCTTGAGAATCTTTCCAGTTGGGTTTTTTTTTTTTTTTTTTTTGGTCATTTGGATGTCTTTGTGTGTGTGTGTGTGAAATTCCTGCTGCATACTTTTACTCATTTAAAAATTAGGTTGTCTGCTTTTTATTATTGATTTGCATAATAACTTCATATATTCTGGGAGTCTTCTATAAGCTGTATGTATTGAAAACCTCTGCTACTCAGTGGTTTGACTTCTTACTGTCTTAATAACTTTTTATGAACAGAAATTTTACTTTTTAATGAGGTCCAAGTTATCAATTTTTTTGTTTATGCTTGATGCTATTTCTGTCTTGTTTAAGAAATCTTCAGCAGTTACAAGGTCATGAAGATATTCTCCTATTTAACATTTTACAAGCTTTATAATTTTACCTTTCACATTTAAGTCTTTAAGTCACATTAAGTCAATCCATCTGGAACTTATTTTTATGCATGAAGTCTAAGGGTCAAGGTTTTAAAAAAATTTTTCCTCCCATATGATTATCCAATTAATCACCATCATTCATTGAGAAAACTATTATTTCTCACTGCACTGTAGTAGCATCTTTGTTATAAAGTAGGTAATCTTACATGTTTGAGGCTACTTTAGAATTCTCTATTTTGTTCCAGCAGTCTATTTGTCTATTTTTGTGCCAGTACCATAGTGTTTATTTTTACTATATTTTTGCAATAGGCTTGGTATCTGATAGTGTAACTCCTCCAAGTTTGTTCTCCCTTAAGATTGTATTTGCTTGTGTCCACTCTTTGTGTTATAACTTGCATTCTTTTTGAGATGGGGTCTCACTCCATTGCCCAGGCTGGAGTGCAGTGGCACAATCATGGCTCACTGCAGCCTCAACCTCCTAGGCTCAAGTGATCCTCCCATCTCAGCCTCCTGAATAGCTGGGACTGCAGGCATGCACCACCAGGCCTGGCTAATTGTTTTTTTTAAATTTTTAAGTTTTTTTTTGTAGAGACAAAGGTCTGTGTTGCCAGGCTGTTCTTGAAATCCTGGGCTGAAGTGATCTTCCCATCTGGGCCTCCCAAAGTGTTGGCATTATAGGCATGCACCACCTCACTCAGCCATCATTTGCATTTTACAGTGAACCCATCAATTTCCACCATAAATAAAACAGCTGGAAATTTTATTAGAATTGCATCAATTTTATCTGTCTATCTATCTATCTATCTATCTATCTATCTATCTATCTATCTATCTATAAATTTGGAGTCCATTGACAACTTTACAACATTGAGTTTTCCAATTCTCAAATATACCATAATATAAACCTTCACTTGTATATATCTTTAATTTCTCTTGGTGATGTTTTGCTGTGTTCTTGGTTGCATTACTTTCATTGGATCTACTATAAGGTGTTTCATCAAATCTATTAGAAATGGTATTGTTTTGAAGCTTTGTTTTTTAACTTTGGTAGCTAGGATATCTAATGTTCTTGCTAAAGAGTAATTTGTATTTTATGTTATCTAAAAATAATGGTGGCTCTATGTCTCTATTTTCTATCTTTATTTCTTTTTTTGATAGCCTCTCCAGGACAGTGTTGCATAGAACTGGTTTTAGTAGACCTTCTTGTTTCATGTGCAATAACAAGAAAAAAGCTCGAAGGGAAGGATTTCTACATTTCACTATAAAATATTTACTGTAAGTTTAAAAATTCTTTATCTTTACTTTATTAGATTATTCCTAGTTTGTTGAAAATCTGTTTCCTCATCATCAAATGGAAGACATTGTTAATTTTATCTAAAGAGTGGAATTTATATTTATAAAATTGTTCACTGTGTCTCTAGTCTTTTTTTAATTGAGGCACAATTTATGCATAGTGAATTATACAGATCTTAAGTTTATATAATTTGGTAAGTTTTGCCCACATATTCAACAACACTATAAAGACTTAGAATATTTTCATTACTAAGAACTTCCCTTATGCCCTGTTCCAGTAAATCTCTAACACACGTTTGACTTCTTTCACAGATTAGATTAGTTTTCTCTTTTCCTGAACTTTAACAAAAAAGGAATAATACATCTGTATTTATTGGGAGGGGGATTCTGACTCCTTTGTCTCAACATAATGTCTCTGAGATTTATACATTCTGTTGCATGTATCAGTAGTCTCTTCTCTTCTTATTGTTGAGTAATATGCCTTTGAGTGAATAGGACAACATTTGTTTATCAATTCTGCTATCAATTAACAGTTGGATTGTTTTTAGTTGGGGCTTTTGTGGGTAAAGCTGCAATAAGCAATTACATAAAAGCCATTTTGTGTACATACCCATTACTTCCTCTTGGGTAAATAGAAGTGGAACTGTTGGGTCATAAGACAGATGTACATTTGAAGTTAGAAAAGTTTGCCAAAGACTTTTCCAGAGTGATTTATTTATTTTACATTCCAGTAGCAGTTTATGAGAGTTGCAGTTGCTCTATATTCTCACCAGTTTTGTGCTGTGCCAAGCTAATCTTGGTGGAGATTAGCTTAGGGTCTCTCAGAAGTCTCAAGGTGTCACTCAAGCTTGGAGTCTCATCAGATGCTTGAATGGGGAAGGATCTGTTTCCAAGCTTGTAGTTGTTAGCAGGATTCAGGTTCTTATGGATTGTTGGACAGAGGGCCTCAGCTACTTGCTGGCAACTGTCTGAAGGCTGCTTTGAGTAATTTGCCATGTAGCTTTCTCTGTAGGGCAGCTTTATTCACCAAATCCAGCAATGGAGGGAATCAGTCATTAAGGTCTGGTAGCAGGGTAGAAGTTACCATCTTATGTAACATACTCAAGGAAGTAACTTCTTAACAACTTTGCCTTATGCTATTTGTTAGAAGCAAGTTACAGGTCCTGCCAACACTCCAGGGAGGGGATTGTACAAGGGCATGAATAACAGGAGGTAGGGATAATTGAGGCCATCTTAGAGTCTGTCCACCTCAATGAGTTTCAGGGATGATTAAAGCCCTTCTCCAGAGATGCACACTTTATTTTTTGTCTTAGTCATAACCCCGTGGAGAGTAATGACACAACTGGATATGACCAAATACATGTAATAGGGTGGGACAAATTGGGAAAACTCAGGGTTTGTAGTTAGATGTGTTCCTTCATGTGGAGAAAATTTAATTACAGTCCAACAAGGGGTTCCAAACTGTGGCTTCTTAATTTCTCAACAGAAACAGGGCACAGGTATACCTCCTGGCAGATGAGGCAGATGTACACCATCTGGGGATGTGTTCACAGGTAGCATGTCTGTTAAGGCATGGAGATTTTCTGGTAGTGTTCCAATTCCTGGGAGGCACTTGCAACAGCATGGGTAGTGCTATGATTTGAAAGTGCCCCCTCCAAATCTCAGATGTTGCCAATGCGATGGTAGTAACAGGTGGGATTGTTAAGAGGTTATTAGTCCATAAGGGCTCCTTCCCTCATGAATGGGATTAAGACTCTTATAAAAGAGGCTTCACAAAGCATTTGTCTCTTGCCCTTCCTCCATGTGAGGGCATAATGTTACTCCCCTCTAATGGATGCAGCCCTCACTAAACAACTAAACCTGCTGGTGCCTTGATCTCAGACTTTCCAGCTTTGGGAACTTTGAGAGAAAAGTGTCTATTCTTTATAAATTACCCAGTCTGACATATTTTGTTGTATCAGCATAAGACAGATTAAGACAGGTAATGAGCCAATACTGGGCATAATAGCAATATAAAAAAATGGGTCTAAGACATAACCATGGTGTGTAAATTATCAGAACTAAGGCAGAAGTTTTAGGAGTAGACTTAGAAATAAGAAACATAGATCTCAGGACTAAGGTACCAGGTGAAGACCAGCTCAGGTGAATCCTAGAGAATGCAGGGGTCTTAAATTCATAAATTTCTCTTGCCCTCAGACAGGATTGACTTTAGAGAATGGAATTAAATCTGAAGCTACAGGGGTAGAGAGACCCTAGAACCCAAAAATCTTGTAGAATTGATCGTCAGGGGACTCCTCTAAGGCCTTGGAGGCTGACAAAGTAACTTTACTTTCAGTTTCCTTTTTTCCCACTCTCTTTTGGACACACCATTTCCACTGCCTAAATAGTCTATTGCTAAAGGACATTTCTATTTTAAGCTTCTTTCTAATAGTGGAATAAAATGCCTTGTGCCTTAGTTTGCAATTTTGAATATTCTGGGATAGGTAGAAGAATTGCATGGGAAAGTGGCATGCTGTATATATGTCTTTCTGAAATCATATCTACAGACAGCTACTTATCTTTGAAGAAAAGGATCTCTGTCCATTCGTTTGTTGAATGATGGTTGAGAAGCTACTGGTGCTATGAACTGTATCAGTGCTGGAATAAAATTAGAATTTAAAAAATGTACATTATTCCTACCTTCAGAATTGGAAAATACTACTTCACAGAACTGGAAAAAAACTACTCTAAAGTTCATATGGAACCAAAAAAGAGCCTGCACAGCCACGACAATCCTAAGCAAAAAGAACAAAGCTGGAGGCATCACACTACCTGACTTCAAACTATACTACAAGGCTACAATAACAAAAACAGCATGGTACTGGTGCCAAAGCAGTTATATAGACCAATGGAACAGAACAGAGGCCTCAGAAATAACACCACACATCTACAACTGTCTGATCTTTGACAAACCTGACAAAAACAAGCAATGGGGAAAGGATTCCCTATTTAATAAATGGTGCTGGGTAAACAGGCTAGCCATATGTAAAAAGCTGAATCTGGATTCCTTCCTTACACCTTGTATAAAAATTAACTAAGGATGGATTAAAGACTTAAATGTAAGGCCTAAAACCATGAAAACCCTAGAAGAAAACCTAGGCAGTACCATTCAGGACACAGGCACGGGCAAAGACTTCATGACAAAAACACCAAAAGCAATGGCAACAAAAACCAAAATTGACAAATGAGATGTAATTAAACTGAAGAGCTTCTACACAGCAAAAGAAACTACCATCAGAGTGAACAGGCAACCTACAGATTGGGAGAAAATTTTTGCAATCTATCCATCTGACAAAAGGCTAATATCCAGAATCTACAAAGAACTTCAACAAATTTACAAGAATAAAACAACCCCGTCAAAAAGCGGGCAAAGGATCTGAATGGACACTTCTCAAAAGAAGACATTTATGCAGCTAACAGACACATGAGAAAATGCCCATCATCACTGGTCATCAGAGAAATGCAAATCAAAACCACAGTGAGATACCATCTCATGCCAGTTAGAATGGCGATCATTAAAAAGTCAGGAAACAACATGCTGGAGAGGATATGGAGAAATAGGAACGCTTTTACACTGTCGGCACAAGTGTAAATTAGTTCAACCATTGTGGAAGACGGTGTGGTGATTCCTCAAGGATCTAGAACTCAAAATAGCATTTGACCCAGCCATCCCATTACTGGGTATATACCCAAAAGATTATGAATGATGCTACCATAAAGACACATGCACATGTATGTTTATTGCGGCACTATTCACAATAGCAAATAGTTGGAACCAACCTAATGTCTATCAGTGTTATACTAGATTAAGGAAGTGTGGCACATATACAACATGGAATACAATGCAGCCATAAAAAAAGATGAGTTCATGTCCTTTGCAGGGACATGGATGAAGCTGGAAACCATCATTTTCAGCAAACTGTCACAAGGGCAGAAAACCAAACACCGCATGTTCTCACTCATAGGTGGGAATCGAACAATGAGAACACTTGGACACAGGAAGGGGAACATCACACACTGGGGCCTGTTTGGGGGTGGGGAGCTGGGGGAGGGATAGCATTGGGAGAAATACCTAATGTAAATGATGAGTTGATGGGTGCAGCAAGCCAACATGGCCCATGTATACCTATGTAACAAACCTGCACGTTGTGCACATGTACCCTAGAACCAAAGTATAATAAGAAAAAAACACAAAATAAATAAAAAGACTTCTGGGTCACATGAACTTTTCCAACAACACATTGATCCAATTTGATTTTTTTCGCCAATCATTTATGGTGACTTTGGGTCTGAGATATTTTTTGGGCGATAGACTAGTAAGTATATAAACTGAATAAAGCAGTTAGTCTCAAAGGTCTGTAAATTTCAAGAGTGTCTTTTATTTTACAAACCTGATTAAAAGCTGAAAATGCAAATAAGTATGTGGGTGGAGAAACAGGAAGTATCTATATTAAATTGTGTTTTATTTTCCAGACTGAATTAAAATAATTTCCAGAAAGATGAATAACACCAGTTATGCACATGAGAGTGAGGCCATATTACTTTCAAATGTGTTGCGTTTCTACATGGTAATGGAATCTTTTTCCATCCTCTCAGTTCAGAGAAAATAATTCCTCTTATTAGGTAATTTTTATATCTGAAAACTTGAAAGGCAGAAATTAATTTAATCAAATAACCAGAGTGTGAATTGCTTCATGTTTTGACTTCAAATACTGAGAGAGGAATGCACTTATTAGAGATGGATAGTGATTCAGACAGGAACCTCATGAAACCATTGAAGGCTAGCTCCTTAAAGCGTTTTTTAAAACTTCAGAAATTTTTTTTCTCTGCTTTAAAGATCTCTAAATAAAACCATTTTATCCCTCTTATTTGGGAAATGTTCAATGTCGAATGAGTCTGGAGTTCTTTCCCGTGTTGAGTTAAAGTCTCTCTTGCTACTCTGTAAGGCTATTTTTTCTTACTTAGAATGACTGGCAGCTGCCTACAATCTTTCATGAAATAGTGTTTCATATAATTGAGGAGAGTCATGAAGTCAGATCTCGGCCTCATCATCCAAGTTAAAATCACCAAGCAAAGGAGCAGTATGTAATCAAATGCTTAATGTGGAGAAGAAAAAGTCAAAGGTAGTGTAGGGGAGGAGAAAAACTTTTTTCCTCTACCCTCTTAGGTTCATTGGCTGGGGCCCTGTAAAATAGACTGAGAAAAGACAGATTAACAGGAGAAAAGGCAAACAAATTTTACCTGACATTAGCTTTTCTTAGCACAGGGGTCTTCCTAGAAAAGAAGTAAAGCTTCAAAGAAGTAGATAGGCCTGAGAATTTATGTACCATTTTTAACAAAGAATGATAAAATTATGGATGTGTGACAAGGCAAAGGAAAGGTTTTTTAGCTTCTGGGAGTGGTAACCTGTAGGAAGGTAGACATATGGGAGAATCTAATGGAAGACCTGGGTTATTTTAGTAAGGCTTGGTTGTGCAGGTTCATCTTGGTGCCAACTTTCTGTCTTCTTCATGGCCAAAAACTTCCTTGCAGGAGGGAATCTATGGCAGTCCTCATTGCTCAGGAGTTTCTGGTTTTAGTCAGATAAAGGAAGTCCTGGCAACTTCTATGAAATCTCAGTTTCCTTCATTTCAAAGTAATCCTTATGTCAAAATGACATATTTTGGGGTAGCATATTTTGGGGTGACATTTGGATCACCTTCAGTATCATAGACAGTCTGTTAGTGATAACCCACTGGGTAGACAACTCTGGCCAACTGTCCCTTTTCTTGTAAGTCTCTTTTCCAAACTTACAATGTATGTTTTTATTCTTCTGTTTTTTCTATTAATCACTTAGATTAGAAGTGGATATGTAGAAGGACATTTCTGTGTGTGAAAAGTTAAATTGATGCAGACTTTTCTTCTTTGTCCTGGACTGCATTGGTGGAATTTACTTATTCATCAAAAAAATTTTTTTAGAGACAGGTCTCACTCTTTTTCCCAGGCTATAGTCCAGTGGTGCAGTCATAGCTCACTGTAACCATGAACTCTTGGGCTCAAGTGATCCTCTTGCTTCAGCCTCCTGATTAGCTAGGATGACAGGCGTGCACCACTATGCCCAGCTAAGCTAAGTTTTTAAATTTATTTTTATTTTTTGTGGAGACAAGGTCTAGCTTTGTTGCTCAGGTTGGCTTTGAACCTCTGGGCTCAAGTGATCCTCCCACCTTAGCTTCCCAAAGTGCTGGAGTTACAGGCGTAAGCTTTTCCAGTCCTTAGTTTGTTCTAGGTCCTGTTAAAGGTTCTAGGGATGCAGCTGGTAAAATAAGATAAACAATGAAAACATGGCTCCTCTCATGGACTTTGAATAAAATGGAGTGATTGTACAGTTTATTCTAGAACTGGAAACTGGATTATTCCTTGATAATCTATTTGTCTTCAGTTGGCACCTCAGTGTTGGTGGTTTTCTAATCAATCATCTAACCAGCATTCACTGAGTGTCCACTCCTGCCATGCATTAGGCACTGGTGGAGCTGGTAATCTAGCTAGGGAGAGGAAATCAAAATGGATCATTGCATGACAATTTTAGGCAATCAGAATGTTTCACACAGCAATACAGGATTAACAGCTTCACCTAGACTATTAGCTCAATTCTATGACTTCTCAGGAGGTGTTTGCTAAATTATGTCATGGAATATTTCTTTTTCCTTTCACAATATTAGTTGGTGGGATATATATAATGTAAAAATAATTTGATGTCTGCTTGCATACCTATCAGTTAATAGAATTGCTGTGGTGACATGGTGAAGTTCTAATTCTCTTTCTTCATTCTGGGAATCTCTTTGCTTTGAATGAATTTAGTAAGATGTCAGGCTTTTGTTGAGTTCACTAAGCCTGGTGATTATTCCATATGATTGATTTTATTAAAAATAAGCTTACAAGCAGCAGAATGTTGACAGTAATTTAGATGTCCCCCAAAATGTCAAACTTTTCTAATTTATGCAAATAATTTTTCTTTATTAACTTGCTTTTTAAGCATTGTATTAAATACCAACCATTTGTCACCTGTAAAATGCTTTTACTGCTCCTCAGACCATAGCTAGCACTGTGCAAGTTTTAAAGACAACAAATTAAGATTCTATGCTGTGGGTTAACTACTGGAAACCTTGTATAATGGCATTTGATTATATAAGGCTGATGATTTAGCCTCATGAAAATCCTACCTAATTGCTTGGGTAACTTTCATCATCTTTCATAAAAGAAGATGACATGAATGCCAATGATGATAGGGAAATGTCAGATTCTCTTTCTAGCAGCTGTTGGTACCCAGACTTCCAAAGATTTGACACTTTGTTTGAATCCTAGTAAGCTCTCTGCACTTGAGAAATTATCATTCTGGGTGATTTGGGAAATGTTGGCCCACTGAGGGAAATAAAGGTAAGATTGAGAGGGAAGAAGGAAGTTGCAGTAGAAATCTTTTAGGGTATCATCCAGCTAAAGAATCTGCCCTTTCTTTTGGTGTTTGATCCCAGATTTGTGAGGAATAAGCCACCCAAGTTTGTATTAATATAAGCCCCTATACTCTTGGTGATAACTCCTTGGTTTCTTGTTACATACATATATGTTGGTAGGAATTTCTTTCTTGGGCTTTTGGAATCAGAATGCAAAGACAACTGGCATACATTTAGATGAGAATGGGACAGTAACAACATAATGTAGGAGCTAAGAATAAAAACCTCTGCCCTGTGAATAAAGGAGGGAGAATGCAGATCTACAGAGAACAAAAGAAAGGAAGCAGAATTTAGCGAGCAGAAGAGATAAGAGATGAGTTTGCTGGGTTCTTATTCCGTCCAGGTGAAGTGGTAGTGGAATACTTATCCTGGAGCCAAGTGGAAAGTGAGACCTCCCCAGGTCACAAATTGAGAGAGTGGGAGAGAGGTGGATCTCCATGGGAAGACCAGAGGGTCATTGCCGGAGGAGGGGAGAATGAATGTCAGGAAAACAAAACAATGGAGGTTCTCTGCAGTCAGAGAGGCAAAGGAAGAATTTTTAAATAAATGAAAGTTTTTCTGATTATCTGACTAAAGTTACAAGTCATTGTAGAATTGGAATTAAAATTGTTTGAAAAAAATGTTTAAATGTAAATGATAAGTACACTACTATTTTCTTGATCCTTATTAACATTGATTTTGTGATCATTTGATCAGGATTAGGATGATATTTTCCCTATATAGTATATGTAGAAAGTATTCTTTCTAATGAACTGTGAACTTGTGACATAAGCGGGTTGCTGTTTACCCACTTAAGCAAATGCTTCAGGAGACAGTTTAGCAATATCCATTACTTCATGCATATATTACTAATGATTACAAATGTGTTTTTGTGGCACACTTTGAAGGGTAAAACAATATTTAGTAATTTAAACCTTCAGGTGGCATTTCGTGCAGGTATTTTGGTTTGGTGAATTCCTACTTGGCCTTCATCCATTTTTGATTCTCTAGCAAGTTGTGGGAGACTTTGGTTTTGAACAACTGTCAAATAATTTATGCTCTTTAAAGAATTATTGGATATTAGGGATGAGGATATGTCCTCATCTTTTGCTTCCCTGGACAATTACCCATTTCTATTCATCATAATATTACCATCTGCTTCCATGAGTATAAAAAGCCATGCAGGGAGAGAGTCAGACAGGTCCTGTTTGATAATGGTCATTTGTGGCCTTCTCTGCTTGTAAGAAGGCTAGGAGGGCTCTGTGACCTTCACAATGGTAGACATTTAGCCACAGAAACAATGTGAGTAGAAAACATAAGCAGAGAGCCAAGAGGGAAATTTAATTTCTGGCTTAATTTTTACAGGAGAGATCAGGACATGACTAAGCATATCGCCTGAGCTTGCTTACGAGTATCCAGATAGACACAGACCTAGTGTCCAGTTGGGAGTTTTCTAACCTGGCCACTTTTATACCTGCATTGGGTGTGGCCACTCTGAGAACCACAGTAGCTTTTTTCACCTAGTCTTACAGAGGGCAGCCTGGATCATGTTCAGTGTTCATTCTCCTGCCTAACCCACTCTGACCACTCTGGTAACCCTCTGAGTGCCTCACCCTTCCATTTCCTAGTAAACATAGTGGATACCACAGCTTAGTCCCTGATAGGGGTCCTGTCTGAGGGGCCACCTGGTAGTAGTCAGCACCAGTGCCTGGGCCTCTGTTTCTTCAGCAATGGTAGAATGTACTTGGGCGACAATAATCTGCCTTTGAAATGACTGGAGAGCAGTGAATTGCTCGAGCCATGGATTGTCTGCATGCAGATATGGACCCAGGCATCCAGAAGAGACAGCCCAGGAGGCCTGGAGGAAATAAGATTGGACCTATTTAGGAAGGAGTAGGAGCATTGAGAGGGAGGTCATTGAGGAGAGGTAGGAAAGCTTTCAGTGGGAAGAAATGCATGACCCAATACAGACCTGGAAATATTAACAATATAAGTAGTCCTTGAGCCCTCATGTCATGCAGGGCACTGTGCTACACGTTTGGCATGCACTATCTCATTTAGTCCCTTGTTCTTCAGTCCAAGGCTCTACCTCTGAGCTATACCCTTTCCTTCATTTAATCCCTATAGGGAAGTGCCCTTATCATTCTCATTTCAGGGCAGAGGAAAGCTCAGGGAGGTGAATTGGTTTGCCACATATCACAAAGTTCATAAGGGGCAGAGGCTGGAGTACATCAAACAGATATAGCTACAAAGAGGAGAAAAGGCTGGCCTTGCTGTCACCAAGAGTTTGTGTCATATAGAAATGCCCTGCAGTAATAGCTAGCACAACTGTACAGCTACAGAAGTGGAAAGCTGTACAAAGAAGGATTACCTGTATAGCATTTCCCCAGCTTAGTGAAAAGGCAAGTCTTGAACTCTCATGATTTCCAGGAGCTGCAGTGCTGTATTGTTGAATCATTTGAAATTCATTTTCACCCTGTTCCCTAAAACACCTCAGTAATATCAACACATCAGTGTACACACACACACACACACACACTCTCTCTCTCTCTCTCTTTCTCTCTCTCTCTCTCATTCATGAGAAAAAGAAGGATTTATTGTGAGGAACTGGCTCATTCCAATTATGGAGGCCGAGACATCCTGCAACCTACAGTCTGCGAGTTGGAGACCCGGGAAAGCCAGTGGTGTAATTCAGTGTGAGTCTGAAGGCCTGAGAATCAGAGGTATATATCCCAGACCAAGGTTAGGAGAAGATGAGTTGAGTGGTCCCAGCTCACCAGTGAGGCAGAAAAAATAAGAGGGCACAGATGCCTCCTTCCTCTGGCTTTGCTTCAGGCCCTCAGTGACTGAGTGATGCCCACCCATACTGGGGAAGGCAGGCTGTCTTATGAAGTACGCTGATTTGCATGTGAATCTCAGTCAGAAACACCCTCATAGATGCATCTAGAAATGTTTAATCTTGGCATCCTGTGGCCCCGTCAGGTTGACACATAAAGTTAACCATCAGACATACCTATTGGATGCCCGTGATCTGTTAAGCAAAACCAAACCAACATTGTCCAAGGCACAGCTGATGGTGTCCTCACGTTTCCTCACTCAGGAACTACTGAAGGAGGTGGCACCTTCAGAGACAAGATGGAGGCAGGATAGGGGAGGGGATGAGGATATAGACCATGGAGACTGACAGACCTGGGCCTTGATTCCAGTGCCTCATTTTCTTCATATAGAAGAGGAGGAGGAAAATGCCAATTTCATGGGGGTGGATATAACAAGGAACGAACAAAACCCCCAAAGGTGTTGATGCCTAAACAGGCAGTACATTAAGTGCCCAGTAAATATTACTAAAGCAGTATTGCCAAGAGAATCAATTCATTCCTTTCTAAGTTTGGTTAGAAGTGTTTCCAGGTTTCGTCAAAGCAATCCAGTGGGTTGGCCCAGTAGCAAGTTCTGGAGCTCAGTGTTCTGATGTGCAGACCACTGACTGTTCTCACTACCTCACGCTCCATTATTAAAGAGTCCCAGAGAGGGAGAGCATGTTCAAACAACCGAGGCACAAAAGTCTGATAAATTAGGAAAATTAGGGAAGTATAGTGAATAAATTAGGGAAGTATAGTGAATGGTCCCATTTATAACTGTTTTCCATTGACTTCCTTTAGATAAGAAGCTTTTTTGTGCTTTAATTCTTTTTCAAATTAAAGAACATGAATTTATGCACACCAGTTTTCTAATCTGTCCTCAGCATATCTAGCCAGTGTTATTTTTAACCACCATGATTTGGCACATCATCTAATAAAGGTGGGCTGCTCATCTCCCAGGCCCCCTCTATTTTCTGTGAAGTTCTCTCCTCTATACCCTGAACATTCTAATTCCTCCTACTGGAAGCATCCCTTCTTCCTCCTCTCTGATCACATCCTCCCTTTTCTTCAAGACTCTGTTTAAGATCCACATGTTCTAAGAAGCCCTCATTGTGGGCCTCAGTCCTCTCCATCTGCTCTGATCTTTGAAAATTGCATATGATATTCTTGAAATCTCTAGAGCTCCAAAAAAGCCTTCATCACTAAGCAAAGTGACTGTAGCTCAAAGGTTCTGACTATCTGCGTGGCTATGCTGATCAAGAAAGACTGAGACAGGTTTACTCTGTCTTGGTGTATCGCATAGGTTTTGAGGATAATTGAGATGCTGGAGATCATCAGCATCATGCCATTAGGAGATGGAAAGTCACTGAGAGTGTAAAGAAACACACAGCATGCGCATATGTGCGAAGTTATTTATTTACTCAGTAAAGGGCATATAAAAAAAAAATCTATGCCAGGGAAGGTCAACAAGGGCAGTATACTCTACTCTACTCATTTATCCAGGAAGCTCTTGATTTTTTTAAAGAATAAAGCCCTAAACATTATGGAAATGTACCTGTTTTCATTAAATTACTCTTACATTCATTTTTCATGTGAAAAATGAGCTTCAGGCTTCAATATGATGAATCGTTTCCTCCTGTGTGACAGTGGTGGAGGAAGTTAATTTAGCGCTGCTGCAAGGAGTCCTGGTTGTCTCCTATTTTATTCTGGGGCTGTTGATTAATAGGATTACACTGGAGTTATTACAGCTGCCAATTTGTTTATCCCATCACTGGGGTCAGTGCTGAGGATCTTATTTCAGGTTTCTCTGGTTTTGAAACCTGGTTTGTCATGTTTGTAATGTAATAAACTTCTGCTGTATCTTCACTCCATGGAGTGTTCAACTAAGCTGAATGAACTCTCGAGCCATCCATGTTATGGGAATTTGAGTCATTTGTTCACAAAGTATTGATTGAGCACCAGTGGCGAGCAATATCTTGTACTATGCTGAGAAAATCAAGGCCAATGCACTTGATGCAAAGGGGGAGGCCAATTTATACTTTGGGAACCTGAATATTGGCAAAGTGTAAGCAGTGGGACATGGGGAGGTGAAATGGTAAGTGACTAATACCTATCTAGGCTTTAGTATCATCAATAATAAAGTAAATAATTAGACCAAATAATTTTTTTGTATTTATTCGGATTGTGGAACACTACCATTTTGTGGAATGTCAAGAAATAATGACACTTAGTTCCACTATGTAAACTAGGAGATATTTTATAAGTATGTATCTGCTGTATGATCCTGAGCATGGCATACTTAAAAATATGAGCTACTCTGGCTACTGCACTCCAGCCTGGGCGACAGAGCGAGACTCCAACTCAAAAAAAAAAAAAAAAAAAAAAAAAAGAGCTACTGTGTCTAGGCAGCAGTGCTTCCCTTAGACCTGGGCAAATGGGGCCTCTGCTCCAGGCCTTATAAATTGGGGTGTCTTGTGCTTTGACTGTGTCTTTCTTGAAATTTTCTAAATTCCCCTATGATGTCTGGAATGGTCCAGCGTTGGTAGTGCCATCCAGTCAGGGTGCCCGGAGCCTGGGTTGGAACATGCATGGGCCTCAGTCTCATTTTTTCCTTTTGGAAGTATTTGGAGCTGTCTACTACACATGACAGATTAACCAGATATCCTGAGGACCTGTGTAATTTGCACCTATGGGAGCATCCCAGGGTTCCATGGCTGGGTTCAAATGGCAGGACTCTGGCTTCAAAGGGTAGTTTGGTAAGTTGATCACTCTTGCAAGCCTATGTAGTATTTCCTTTGTGAGCTCACACAAGATTAGGCTACCAGCATGGTGCCCATGTGATTGATGTGATCATCCCAGGTAACTCTCACATAGGTATACAGGATGAGCTCAGGGCCCTGGGGTACCCCTGGTACACTAACATCCCTTGGACCTGAGCCATGTATATGGACCCATGTATTGGCTCTTACTTACCCATGTTGTGACTGCAGATTCATCTCCATTCTGCAGTACAGAAGGCAGCAAGATTGGAGACAAGTGTCCTTTACCCATAACTCCCCAGCAGCTGACAATAAGGACAGTTGCCCCACCCTCTCCATAGGCTCCATACTACATGTTGGGCCACCCCTGGTAGTGGCTACACCTATTTCCTCATAAGCATTTTTAGACTGTGGCTCTGCAGTGCCAATGGGTCCTCCCAGTTGATGTCCTCTCTTGCCTCTGATCGATGTGGTGACATCATGCTCTCCCAACTTGGTCTTAAGGTATGTTGGATAAGGGAGAGACATTTCTTGCCCCCATGGAAACACTCCTTTTACCCCCACCTGGGTGGCCATGTGTGGAAGGCAACAGTGTGGTCAACGCTGAAAAGAATCACACTCTAAGAATGCCAGGATTATGTTCTTAAAAGTTCAAAGAAGACAAGGGATTGGAGGATGTGTTGTTTTGTTTTATATCATACAATTTTGAAGAGTAAATTTAACACAATCAAAAAAACAAATTATCATTTACATTTTTGTGCATCATCTGAGTGAGACTTGCATGTGTAGACATTGTCAATAAAGCACAATAACAACTTTTGTGAGATCATTAGAAGCCAGTATTTACAGGCAGCACAATGAATGAGTGTTAGGAGTAATAATGTAATCAGCATTAAATAAATGGAGTTAGGGAACTCAAGAGGCAAGCAGGCCTATATTTTTAAGAAATCTGAACAGGTTTGAAGAGCCATGGCATTGTGAGTAATAAGAGCATTGCTACGTTTTTCTCCCAGGAGGCAGTATGAAAGAGCCAGGAATTATGCCTATGACAATAAAGAATGTGAATTGATGATTCCTATTCCTGGACAGGAAGAGATGGTGCTTGGACACTAAGAAGAATCGTCATATGCACTGATTGGAAAAGAAACCCATATGTTTGTCTTTTCTACTCATTATTCTGTCCTTTCACTGAAAAATCACTATACCTTATACAAGCCCATGAATTCATATTACATTTTAAAGATCAAACTGCTAGTGTAAGACAAGGCCCTGCAAAATTAATTGCCAAGTGCCCCTCACTCCCTAGGGATGGCCTTGTTGGGTAGGATACTTAGTGGTACTCAGGAAATAAGATGCTCTCTGTGCTGCCCATTGGATAATTTGTTTTGAGCTTGGACTCAAAGCTGGAATTAATTCTCCCCAACAAAAAAGAAAAGGAAAGTGAAGCACCCTATTTCTCAGCAGAAAGAGATAACAAAAGAGGAAGAGGATGAGGGATAGAGAGAGGAGGAAACACATGGAACAGAAGGCTGCTCAGCTGCAGACATAGAAGAGAAATCACCTTTGGGATGGGAAGTTCTTATTTATCTAAGAACATTGGAGGAAAGCAAATTCTTGTAAGTAGAGGAAGAACACGCTATATTTTAAAATATCTGCATTATGTAGTTAGGAACACAGAGATTTAGCATTTTCTGTAACTTGTAACCAGGAGGTTTTGGAGAATGACATGTGCATCTATTCTAGAGCAGACTTATATGTGACAGATGACAATGTGAGAGACAGTATATAAGGATGGTAGAAAATGAATAATGTTTCAAAGATAAATCCATATTATCAGTGCACCAGGCACCACTCTTACCGAGGCAGTGGTTTTTTTTTCTGTCCATATATCTTATATCTCTAATTCACTGCAATTTTTCAAGTAATTATTGACAGATTCTTTACTCACATTTGCTGCTGTATTGTATCCACTTTTTTTTTCTGTGCTTGGAGGTTTGCATGTATTCAAAGCAAGCAGGTGCATCCTTAGTATAACATCACTTACTTTGAGTTCTAATACTCTAAGAGGTATATTTTCTTAATTTTTTTTTGTCAGATCAAGTTAAAAGGTCCCTCTTGTCTTCAGTCTTTTTCATAAGCATCAGCTCATTTTTGACTTTGATCTTCTAGATTCCTGTCAGTCTGTTTTATTTCTCTTAGACTGTATGCTCCTACTTCCTTTTTAAAATACGTGCCTGTGAAACTTTTTCCCCTCGGGGACTCCCTTTGCAGCCACCCTGGTTTCTTGATGCTCTTACTAATTGGAATTGTGGGCTATACCAGGTCTTGTCAGTTACACAGCTGCTTTTTCAACTTGACTGACGCTTACTGCCTTCTTTCTTTCCCAAATTTTTGCGACAAGAATGTTCTTTTATACAGAAAAAGCTAAATCTCAATAATCAAGGTGTCATAAATACCTCATGCTTGTTATGGTTCATAACATATATATTTGGCTATAGTGTTCATTGAATTCCTTCATTTTCTGCTAGTTTTATCAGCCAAGTTGTTTGCCATCATAAAAGCAGGATTGAGGTTAGGATGATAAATGGATTGAAATTATCAAAGAGATAACTTCAAAAAGGTTTTGGACATTCAAATAAAAGGAAAAGAAAACCTTTAGGTGACTCTTCATAAAACAAGTTATTTCCCCAAATCACAAATAATTCTTGAACATTTGTTACTTTTCTTCAGAGACCTAGAAAGGAAAAATCACAGAACAAATGCCATGGATGTTTGTAAAACTGGAGTTCACTGTGGGCAGTGAGGTAAGGGACACCGTATGGACCTTAGAGAATCTTTATAAGTAGAAACTGCAACCTCAAAAACCATGATCTGCCCCCTGGAATTTCATGCGGGTGGTGAAGTAAGGGACGTTGTGTGTGCCTTGGGGCATCAAAAGTATTACAAGTAGAAGCTCTCACCTCTATTAACTTCCCTCCCCACCACGTTGCCTGTCTGATGTCATCTCCCGTTACTTTCCCTTGTCTCTGCTCCAGTCCAGGCGGCCCAGGCGGCATTCTCCCTGGTCTTTGGAAGACAGTTTGCCCTCAGGATGGCGCAATTGCTGTCTCCTCTGTTCTCAATGTCTTTGTCCAAGAAATTTGCACTGTTTGCCTTCTCATTTCTTTCTGGTCTTCTATCAAATTGCTCCAGCTCAATGTGACCTTTTTTTCCTGTCCACATTATATAAAATTGGTATACACATCCAACACACACACTTTGTGTTATTCTTCTTGGCTTTATTTTTCTTCTCACTATTATCACATCTATCAATAGAAATACTTTATTTATTTATCTTGTTAATTTTTCCTTCTCATTCACCAGAATGAAGATATTTTCTGTTTTGATCACTGCTGTGTCCTCAGCCAATACAGTAGTATCTGAGACACAGTAAGCCCTCAATACATGTTTGTTGGATGAATAAATAAAACCTCAACTAAAAGGGGCAATTGGTTACCTCAAATTTTGCTCTAATTTGTATATATTGGAGAAATAGTGTTGCAATAGAATACATTAAACTTAGGGGTTTGTTCCCCCCAAATTTAACTCTTTATACCCTCATGGTAGATGTTAGACTGAAAATTAAACAAATAAAAACTCCAGTGTTTACCCACCATCTTTAAAAGTCTTGATGAAACAATCTAGCACTTTTCTTTGGAGGGTGGGACTACCTTCTCACTGCAGTCTTGGAGTCTCAGCTGAAATTAAGACAGGAAGTTTCATTTTATATCCTGTTGCATTAGTATTAACATACTCTTAAATTCATGCTAATCAGCATCATTGGTATAACATAGAATAAAATGAAGTTGTGGGGAATGTTACTCCCACGTATATTCTAAAGCAAATAGGAAAGGTCTCCATTTTTATCACCTTGCTTTCTACTCTGCAACTTCCTAAAAAAATCTATTCTCCCATAGTTCTAGAGGCTGGAAGTCCAAGATCAAGGTGTCAGCAGGGTCATACACCCTTTGAGACCTGTAGGGTGCATCAGTTTGCTAGGGCTGCCGTAACAAAGTATGATGGATGTGGTGGCTTACACAGAGATTTATTTTCTTATGGTTCTGGAGGTTAGAAGTGTGAGATCAGCGATTTGTTTCTTCTGAGGCCTCTCTCCTTGTCTTGTAGGTGGCTGTCTTCTCCCTTTGTCTTTACAGCACCTTCCCTCCATATGTGTCTGTGTTCAAATTTCCTCTCATAAGTACAGCAGTTATAGTGGATTGGGGCCCACTCTAGTGCTTCATTAATTAATTACTTAATTACCTCTTAAAGGCCCTCTCTCCACAAAGTCACAAAGGTACTGGAGGTTTGAACTTCAGCACATGAATTTTGGGAGGACACAATTCAGCCCATAACAAAGGGCATCCTTCCTATGTTCTGGTGGTTTTCTAGCAATCTTTGACTTTCCTTGTGTTATACATACATCACCCCAATCTTCCTTCTTTATGTGATATTCTCCTGGTGTCTCTTCACATCATTTCCCAGCTGTGAGCATCTGTTTCTCTGTTCAAGTCACCCCCTTTCATAAGGACACCAGTGATCCTGGATTAGGTCCCATCCTAATGACCTCATTTTAACTTAATTACCCCTGGAAAGACCCTATTTCTGAATAAGGTCACTATACTAGTCTGTTCTCAGGCTGCTAATAAAGACACACTCAAGACTGGGTAATTTATAAAGGTAAAAGTTTTAATTGACTCACAGTTCAGCGTGGCTGGGGAGGCCTCAGGAAACTTACAATCATGGCAGAAGGGGAAGCAAACATGGCCTTCTTCATATGGCAACAGCAAGGAGAAGAATGAGCGCCCAGTAAAGGGGGAAGCCCCTTATAAAATAATCAGATCTCATGATAACTCACTCTCATGAGAACAGGATATGGGAATCTGCCCCCATGATTCAATTATATCCACCGGGTTCCTCCCATGACACATGGGGATTATGGGAACTACAATTCAAGATGAAATTTGGGTGGGGACACAGCCAAACCATATCATTCTACCCCTGGCTTCTCCCAGATCGCATGTCCTCACATTTCAAAACTAATTATGCCTTTCCAACAGTTCCCCCAAAGCCTTACCTTATTTCAGCATTAACTCAAAAGTCCACAGTCCAAAGTCTCAATCTGAGACAAGGCAAGTCCTTTCCACCTATGAGCATGTAAAATCAAAAGCAAGTTAGTTACTTCCTAGATACAATGGGAGTACAGGCATTGGGTAATAACACCCATTCCAAATGGGAGAAATTGGCCAAAACAAAGGGGTTTTGCAAGTCCAAAATCTAAAAAGGCAGTCATTAAACCTTAAAGTTCCAAAATCATCTCCTTTGACTCCATGTCTGACATCCAGGTTGCACTGATGCAAGAAGTGGGATCCCATGGCCTTGGGAAGCTTTGCTCCTGTGGCTTTGCAGGGTATAGCCTCCCTTCTGGCTGCTTTCATGAGCTGGCATTGAGCGTCTCAGACTTTTCCAGGCACATGGTGCCAGCTGTCAGTGAATCTACCATTCTGGAGTCTAGAAGATGGTGGCCCTCTTCTCACAGCCCCACTAAGCATTACGGTGGGAACTCTGTGTGGGGGCTGGGGATTCCAACTCCACATTTTCCTTCTGCACTGCCCTAGGAGAGGTTCTCCGTGAGGGCTCTACACCTGCAGCAGACTTCTGCCTGCATATGCAGGCATTTCTGTACATCCTCTGAAATCTAAGTGGAGGTTCCCCAGTGTCAGTGCTTGACTTTTGTATACTTGCAGGCTCAACAACACGTGGAAGCTTGCACCCTCTGAAGCCATGACTTGAGCTGTACCTTGGCCTCTTTTAGCCACAGCTGGAGTGGCTGGGATGCAGGGCACCAAGTCCCTAGGCTGCACGCAGCAGGGGAGCCCTGGGCCTGGCCTACGAAACCATTTTTTCCTCCTAGGCCTCTGGCCCTGTGATGGGAGGGGCTGCTGGAAAAATTTCTTATGTGCCCTGGAGACATTTCCCCCATTGCCTTGGTGATTAACATTCAGCTCCTTGTTACTTAATGCAAATTTCTGCAGCTGACTTGAATTTCTCCCCAGAAAATGGGTTATTTTTTTCTATCGCATCATCAGGCTGCAAATTTTCCAAACTTTTATGCTCTGCTTTCTCTTCAATGCTTTGCCATTTAGAAATTTCTCCCACCAGATACTCTAAATCATCTCTCTCAAGTTCAAAGTTCCACAGATCTTTAGGGCAGGGACAAAAATGCCTCCAATCTCTTTGCTGAAACACAGCAAGAGCCACCTTTATTCCAGTTCGCAACAAGTTTCTTATCTCCGTCTCAGACCACCTCAGCTTGGACTTTATTGTCTATATCACTATAAGCATTTTGGCCAAAGCCACTCAACAAATCTCTAGGAAGTTCCAAACTGTCCCACATCTTCCTGTCTTCTTCTGGGCCCTCCAAACTGTTCCAGCCTCTGCTTGTTACCCAGTTCTAAAGTTGCTTCCATTTTTGAGTATCTTTATAACAGCACCCCACTACCTGGTACCAATTTACTGTATTAGTGTGTTCTTGTTCTGCTAATAAAGACATACTCAGGACTGGGTAATTTATAAAGGAAAGAGGCTTAATTGACTCACAGTTCAGCGTGGCTAGGGAAGCCTCAGGAAATTTACAATCTTGATGGAAAGGGAAGTAAATATGGCCTTGTTCACATGGCAGCAGCAAGGAGAACAATGAGTGCCCAGTGGAAGGGGAAGCCCCTTATAAGATCATTAGATTTCATGAGAACTGACTCACTATCACGAGAACAGAATGGGAGAAACTGCCTCTGTGATTTGATTATCTCCAACTAGTCTCTCGCATGACATGTGGGGATTATGGTAACTACAATGCAAGATGAAAATTGGGTGGGGACACAGCCAAACCATTTCAGTCACATTCTTAACTCTAGTGGTTAGGACTTCAACATATCATTTTCAAGAGATATGATTTAACTCATAACAGCAATTGTAATAATTCATGTTTTATTTGGAACTCAAGCTGAGACCTTGAAGCTATGTTTAGGGTCTGCCTGCTTTCTCTTACAGGATCATTAACACTAAATTAGTCTGGATTCCATACTTGGGTTATTTTCTGATACTTAAAATCAGAGAATGAAATAAAAAAAAAAATCCCAAAGACAATTTCAGTAAATCTGTATGTTATTTGAGCTTAGATTCATTAATTCCTACAAGCCTACTCCAAATTCAGATTAATATTTAATTTTCTTATCTTGGAAAAGTAAAATTGGGGTAATTTTCTAGGTAAATAAAATCATTGTGTTATGCTACATGTATTGGTCAAGGTCCTCCTTGAAAACAGATAGTACATTCAAATTAGGATAATTATAGGAGGATTTAACAAAGTGTAATTTACAAAGATAAGGATTTGATAGCCTGGGCTAACAACAGTGGAGTTGTTACCACCCCTAGATCTTAAGGAAGGTGAAGTACTGGAGTCAGAAGGAAAGAGTAGCAGTAGTCTTTGTTTGTGGGACACAGAAAGGAATGAGGAAGATAGGTACCCCACCCCTTACTCTCCTTTTCTCCCTTAACTCCTGCTGTAACTTTCCGTTAGCCAAACCCAGCTGGCATCCAAAGTAAATGGTGTAATCCATACACATGAGGTTTCTAAGACAGAGGGTGAGGAAAGACTTCTGTTTGAAACCCAACAAAGAGAATACAAAAATTCCTTCAGCTACCTTATCAGGAATGATTCCAAGATGGTCATATTTCCACTTAAAACCTAAAGATGAGCTGCCATTGATGCTCTTCATATAAGGTAACAAGAAGAAAAAGGGAAAGAGGGTTAGGAAAACACAGCTGCTAAATTCCCTATTTCTGTCTCTGGTCACACAGCCTTCTTCCATCCTAATCATAGAAGTCTTTTGCACCATCCATTCCATGTTCCCCTTAACTCTTCTATAACTTCAGCTGGATGGTGTTCTGTGTACCCATCTGGTGACCCAGTCCTACAGTACTGAGAGCAGGATTGGACAAGGAAAGACAGAGGTGACCTAGTGAATACCTGGGTTTCACACGTGGTCCTCCATTGTGTGGCACCAACCCAATTTCCTCCTGGTCAGGGTCAATAATCTTGGCCATTATGGAGACCTGCATCATAGACTGTTGGTTCAGTGGCTTGAAGAATCCAAAATGGATCTGAGGACATTTGTTTTCATTTGATTCTTCATAACTGTGTTTCCTGGTAGAATCCCTTCTTCTGTGGAGCCTAGGACCTCCAAACACATCAAGCCCAAAATTCTTCCATAGGGTTATTAGGTATAATTGCTAGAGGAGTCACTCCCATCTCTATTCTTGTTTCTAACCTCATTCATTCTGGCAGTGGGGGAGAGAGCACTGAATGTTGGCTATTGCTTTAAGACATAACCTCATCCTGTAGAACATCACCTTCCTCCCTAGTATGCCAGCTCCTGCTATCATTTAAGAATGCAAAGCACTTTCTTTTTATCACTTTCTAGTTTTCTGGCATAGAGTTTAATAAATATATTCTTTTATTTTTTTGCAAGCTATTTTTTTTTCTTTTACAGAATGGTTCTATTTCTTTCTGCTTTTCAGATTATATATCCTTGATTTGGTATAGATCTACTCAAACCTATATTTCTCTAAGAGTAGGATGGTATATTTTCCTTAGCTTGCCTTCTAGTTACTTAAGCACTAGTAGAACTTCAGTAGGGTCCAAAATGTGGCTCGTGCCATCATTTTATTCATTCAAGAAGTTGAGGACATGGGAGGAAATATGGGCTTTGGATCTTCCCGTTGGAATTACTTCAATAGGATCCAGATTTCTCTTGCTTGTCTACCAAAATTTGGACTTATTGCCTAGTTCTAGTGGATTAAGATTCTGTAATTCTGCTTGTTTGACTATATGCCTGGTTGTTTTGCCGTCTCAGCTTCATATTTACTGCCACCTCTTACTTGCAGAGTTAGATGTAGAGTTAGTCTGTTTTTGTGCCTATAGTCCATCTGGATCTTTTTATCTAGCTCTGTCTCTTCATCGCTACTCACTGCATAAGAAAGATTACATACTTCACATTTTTTTTCTCTTATAGCCCAACACTAATATAATCCATGCAGGTATAAAGCCAAGGATAAAGGCAGACAGCCTCAATGCATGTATGTAAACATATGTGTCAAACACTGTGTGTCTATTGATGCACATGCTTTTATTTAAGGCCTTGCACAACAGTCATTCAAAAAAGCTCAGTGTTTTCATCTGACTACTTTATCTGCATCTTATAGCTCAGAGAATTTGGCCTGAGTCTGGGACAAACTTCAAACTATGGTAAATGAGCAAATAATTTTCTGGGTCAAAAATAAAATGTGAACATCCAAAAGTAAATAGAAAACCTTTATGGTTATCCTGACAGGGTTCTTTTTTTTCTAAGCCATTGAAAGCACAATTTTATTTTCTCTGAAAGCTCTTATTTATTTTATTTTTAAATTTTATTTTAAGTTCTGGAGTATGCGTGCAGGATCTGCAGGTTTATTAAATAGGTAAACATATACCATGGTGGTTTGCTGCACAAATTAATCCATCACCTAGGTATTAAGCCCTGCATGCATTAGCTATTTTTCCTAATGCTCTCCACCCCTGCCACCAACAGGTCTCAGTGCGTGTTGTCCCCCTAACCCCCATGTGTCCATGTGTTCTCATTGTTCAGTTCCCACTTATAAGTGAGAACATGCAGTGTTTGGTTTTCTGTTCCTGACAGTTTGCTGAGGATAATGGCTTCCAGCTCCTTCCATGTCCCTGCAAAGTACATGATCTAGTTCTTCTTTATGGCTGCATAGTATTCCATGGTGTATCTGTTCCACATTTTATTTATCCAGTGTCTATCATTGATGGTTACTTGGATTGATTGCATGTGTTTGCTATTGTAAATAGTGCTGCACTGAACATACACATGCATGTATCTTCATAATAAAATGATTGAAATTCCTTTGGGTATATACCCAGTAATGGGATTGCTGGGTCAAATGGTATTTCTGGTTCTATGTCTTTGAGGAATTGCCACACTGTCTTCCACAATGGTTGAACTAATTTACAAACCCACTAACAGTGTAAAAGTGTTCCTTTTTCTCCACAACCTCACCAACATCTGCTGTTTCTTGATTTTTTAATAATCACCATCTGACTGGCATAAGATGGTATCTCATTGTGGTTTTGATTTGCATTTCTCTAATGATCAGTGATGTTGAACTTTTTTTCGTGTTCTTGTTGGCCACATAAATGTCTTCTTCTAAAAGTATCCGTTCGTGTTCTTTGCCCACTTTTTAATGGGGTTGTTTGTTTTTTTCTTGTAAATTTCTCGAAGTTCCTTGTAGATTCTGGATATTAGACCTTTGTCAGATGGATAGATTGCAAATTTTTCTCCTGTAGGTTGTCTGTTCACTCTGATGATAGTTTCTTTTGCTGTGCAGAAGCTCTTTAGTTTAATTAGATCTCATTTGTCAATTTTGGCTTTTGTTGCAATTGCTTTTGACATTTGTTGTCATGAAATCTTTGCTCATGTCTATGTCCTGAATGGTATTGCCTAGATTTTCTTCTAGGGCTTTTATGGTTTTGGGTTTTACATTTAAGTCTTTAATCCCTCTTGAGTTAATTGTTGTGCAAGGGGTAAGGAAGGGGTCCTGTTTCAATTGTCTGTACATGACTAGCCAGTTCTCCCAGCTCCATTTATGAAAAAGGGACTCATTTCCCCATTGCTTGTTTTTGCTGGGTTTGTCGAAGATCAGATGGTTGTAGATGGATTGTCTTATTTCTGAGTTCTCTATTCTGTTCCATTGCTGACAGGATTCTTAAAATTGTAAGTTTAAATCATGACAATACACTTTACTTTTCTTTTTATAAAATTAAGGAAATAATTTTGGATGAGAATATATATAATTTTTAACATCTAACATCTTGGTTTTTAAAGAAGCATAGACTCTAATGGTTCATTATTATTTCAAATTGTCTTAATGGAGCCTGGCAACATAAATTGAAATGATTGAGGGATAAAAGCATAATTATAAACAGTAAAAGCATCAAATTAAATGCTATAGAAAGTAGTCTTAGGTAAGGTCTTGTTTAATGTCTTTATGTATACTGTATTAGGCAGGAGAAATGGCTTGCTAATAGAATTCATGCAAGCTAGTATATTTTGCATCATGATTAAGTATACGAATCAAACATAACTGCAGAAGATCAGACTTAGTTAATTTATGATCAGACTATTGTAAAAGATGCCTCCATACATGAGCATTGATAATGTATTAACAGGAACCTTTTATATACTCTGATCAAGTGGGAATGGAGAGAGAAAGAGAGGGATTCTTCTACCCATATTCCCAAAGTATCCGATACTGATTAGAATTATTTCAAAATTTGAGAAACCAAAGTTATTTTTTGTGGTTTTACTGAGCCTAAATTTAGGAAACATAATTAATGAATTTCTATGTAATTAGGGCATTAGTTGAAGCCTGATAATTATCAGATTCTATAATTTATAATAATTTCTGATTCCCATCAGACTGTTTTTTTATGTGGGTTCCTCTATTTTTATTTTAAAACCACTAGAGGTATAACGTACACTAAAGAGTAGGCTGATACAGTCCAAGGAATTTAATTTTTATGATTCTTTTCATACCATGTGATTTAGCTGCCCTTTTACTTTTAAAATGCCTTCTTAAAAATTATAATGATAATAGTCATAATTTTTCTTTGCATAGGCAGTGACTAGGCTTAGGGTATAATTGGTGATGTTCCTTGTAATTACTTTGTTTGGGGGCCAAAAAGTCAGGGAGCTCAACTCTGTGTGTTACCCGGGCCATTAATCCATCCTGTAGCACGGAGATAGTTAGGGAAGTGAGTACTGTGTTGGTCACTTCTCTGGAAGCATTGTTTATTGGGATTCCAGAATCCCACAGCTTCCATTAGGGCTGATAAAAGCCTCATCCTTTTGGTTACCTCTTGGCTGTCACTTTGTGATCTGTAAAAGCTGCTCTAGAGTTAGCTAAAAGGAATTCAGGTCTTCATATGGGGAATCAGATTATAAATAAGTGAAGGTTCTAACAGTTACAGAAAACAAATGTTAACACTGACACCACATTCCTCAGATTATCAATGCTTACCCTTGCTGTATGTATCTTTACCAAGTAAGGAGTCCGATGGTATTTTACATATCGTTAAAAATGCATAGATTCTGATTTCTGTATCATATCATAAAAGAGCCAATATATTTACAGTTTGTTATTGTACAGAGGCAGTTTGTTTAATTTGGTCTTTTGAACCCATTTAAGGGCTGCATTTGCCTAATTATACAATTATATTGCTTCTATTCTGCAGTTCATGAGGAGGTCTCTTCGCTGATTTCCACATGGCAAGTGGGCCACGTGTATCCCTGCTCCTAAATTTATCTGGAGATATTATTTTACCAGCCCCTGCTTCCCACCTGGTACTAGGGGAAGCTCAGGGGTAAGGCCTGCTTTTTTTTTCTCTCTTCCCGTCTTTCTCCAGACTACTCTATCCTAGGAAGGATTTTTTAAATTACCATCTAACATAGCAGGAATTTCACAGCTTATAGGAAAAGCTGTACATTTGGCCCTCTTAGCTTTGGTCCTTAATATTTATTGGGAGACTTTTTGAATTTAGAAAACTTTTTTTTTTTCTGGTGAGTATAAGGGTCTAGCAATTGAAAGCTTGACTTATTTGTTGTTTCTTCTGAAATAGGCTAAATTTAAGAACTTATTTTGCAATACTTTTCCTTTGCATTCTAGCCATGATAATTTTTTTTTTTTTTTTTTTTTTTTTGAGATAGACTCTCACTCTGTCTCCCAGGCTGGAGTGCAGTGGTATGATCTCGGCTCACTTCAACCTCCACCCTCCGAGTTTAAACGATTCGTCTGCCTCGGCCTCCCAAGTAGCTGGGATTACACGCGCCTGCCACTGTGCCTGGCTAATTTTTTGCATTTTTAGTAGAGATGGGGTTTCACCATCTTGGCCAGGCTGTTCTTGAACTCCTGACCTCGTGATCCATCTGCCTTGGCCTCCCAAAGTGCTGGGATTACAGGCGTGAGCCACCGCACCCAGCCGAGCCATGATAATTCTTATCTTCCTCACAGTAATGCGTTTCTCTTGCGGAACAGAAGGAAAGCCAAGAACAAGAAAATGTGCAAGAGTAAAGTACATTATTCAGGGTAGCTCTATTCCAAAATAATAGGAAAAGCATGGACTTTGAAGATTCTATTTAAAGACAGGGCACGAACCCATGTATCTAGCATACATGTATAATACATACCTCTCAAATTACTTTCTAAAACCCTAGTAAAATAAATAAATGTAGAAAGATTTTTAAAAGGCATAAGATGGAGATGAAAAGGAAAGGCAACAACATCAAAAGCATTTTAAGAATCAGACAAGGAGTGTAGATCTGGGACAGCTGAAGCTTAAGCCAATAGTGAAGAAACACAGAAAGCACCCTAATTTGCACAGAAGATCCCCAGAATGCTCAGGAATTGGTAGACTTAGATGTCCAGAAAGTGAGGGTGAAGGTGGAGATAAAAACAAGGGAACTGGATGAAAGGCTCTTAAGGAAGCAGTTTCACTCTTTATTCAACACTGTCCCTACTCCAACCCAACAGTAAATTGAAGAATTTTCTCTGTAGATAATAAACTAGGTGTTGCTAAACTGGGCACATATGAAGGAAGAGAACCAAACTGAAAGATGTAATGAAATGTAATGAAAGTTTACATCTAAATATTAAGACCCCCCACCCCCAACTCCCTGCAGTCATCTTTTCCCACTAGATTCCCAAAATCTGAGTAACTAGAAATTATTTTCTGGGATTTCCAACAAGCCTAACAAACAATATCTAAAAATACCAAGATCAGGATTTCTTAAATGAAACAAACTAGCTACATACCCCTATATAAACCCATGGTTGAGCATCCATCCCACAGAATTTCCCGTTAGTTTTTCTTATGTGAGCAGATAGGCAATAATTAACAGACATTGGAGGAAATGTCAACTGTTAAATATGGAAATTAAACAAAAAGAAATCTATTGGAAACAGAGACTAATTGTGAAAGTGAACACTTTGAAATATGGATCATTAATATTCTCAGAGATAAGAAAAAATATTGGATCTGTGAAACATGAACACGATGTCATTTTTAAAAGAATATTCAGAGAAAAGCTCTTGGAAATTAATATATATATGTGGAAAATTGAAGATAAAAGAAATGTAAGTTTAGGAATTCAGTGGTGGAAAGATACTGTCTGAATAATAAGAGCTATATAAAGAAGGAACAGAGAAAATGGAAGGGAGGAGAACATTGAAATTAATTCAAGAAAAATTTCCAGAATTAAAGAATTGAGTTACCAGATTGAAAGGGCCAATTGAGTTCCCACAAAAATAGATGAAAATAGACTCAAACCAAAGCATAGCATCATGGAACAGAATAGTGGAGACAAATAGAAGGACCTTGGAATAGCTTAATGCTCTAGTTTAAGAGATGGGAACACTATGAGGTGATTAGGCAATGAGGGCTCTGCCATCATGAAGACTAATGCTATTATCATGGGAATGGGGTTGTTGTATCTTCAGAGTGGATGTTTAAAACTGTGAGTTCAGCCCTCACATGCTAGCTTGCTCTTGTCCTCTTTTGCCTGTCTGCCTTCTGCCATGGGATGACGCAACACAGAGGGCTTTGCCAGATGCTTGTGCTATGCTCTTGGACTTCCCTACCTTCACAGCCATGAACCAAATAAATTTCTGTTTGTTATAAACTACCCAGTGTGTGGTATTCTGTTATAGCAACATGAAATGGATCAAGATGGTCCTAAATGCATTGAAAGGGGTGGGATGGTGATTGCAGCATATAAAGGATCAGAAACAAGAACAAGTTCAGAGTTCCTCACAGCAAAATGGAAGCTGGAACACAGTGGAGTAATGTCTTCAAAATGTTGAAGATAATATCTAACCTAGCAAAACTATCAATTAAGTGTGAAGGAAGACTAAAAGATTTTCAGACATACAAAGCTCCAAAAGAAAAAAAAAAAAAAAAAAAGAAAAGAAAAGAAGAAGAAGAAAAAAAACTCCTGAGAACTCTTTCTTGGGAACCTACAAGAGATGTTGCTCCACCAAAATAAGGGAATGCATGAAGAAAGAAGAATTAATGGGATTTGGGGAATAAGCAATCCAACTTGAGAAAGACATAAAAATAATATTCTGGTTGATTATGAAGATAATGTAGGGGGTAAACACTGTGTGTCAGCATGAGGGGGCCAGCATCCAGAGGAAAAAGTTTAGTAAACTGAGAGAAATGTCTTCAATAAAGGTCACTGGTAAAAAACAAACAAACAAACGGGTATTTTTGGATACATTGAGAAGACATTTAGAAAATTGGAGGAGAGTTTGGAAACGTATTAATTAATGGGAAGCACATGGGAAACTAGAAAAATTATTAAATTTGAAGAAAACAAAAAGTTGCACAAGACAATAAATATCAAATTACACTACTTAGCAACAAATGTTCAATAGTCATAATAGTGTAAACACTGAATGTAGTATATTACTATTTGGGAAGGACAAAAGGAAAGGGAAGTATGGAAGTAAGTCAGAATATAGGAATGGTCAAAGTGTCCTTGATTCTCACCTTTCATTGTGGAAAGAAATAGTTAATCCCAGTCTGCCTTGCATGAATCTCCCACCTGCTGATCAAATTGTGTACTATAAATAGGATTATTTAATGAAGTAAATACCAAAACAAACAGCTCCAAGATGGATAGGCAGTTCATGTGAGAGAGTGGAACCTGGTGGAGGGAAGATCTATAAAAGACTGATATTTTTCATCATAAGCCTTTTAGAATAATTTAACACTTAAACTCTGTATATCATTAATTTAAAAAATTGAAAACAGAAATAGCATAAAATTGGGAATAAGACAAAACTATATTTCAATCACAAGACTGTTGTTTCTTTCTAGTGTGGCTTAACCTCTCTGAGCCTCCCTTTCTTCACAAGAAAAAGCATGACTAAATGCGATAGTTTCCATAAGGCACTTAATTATAGTAAGTGAGAACCTTAAATAAGCTTTAGCAAGTGGCAGGCATTCAGCTTTGCTTTATATGTTTTCTAGCCTCTGATAAATAAAAGCTTAGGGTTAATGAGGTTCAATAATTTCTCAAAGTCACACAACTAAAAAGTATAACAGCCATGTTTGATTCAGGGAGCCTGAGCTCTGTGCCCACATTTAACCACCATATTGCCTTCTCTTTCCTACTATTCCTGGTAGATAGAAACTGCTTTCATCTTTATCTAAAATATCTAGTATAGTGCAATTAATCAATATTTGAATTAATATTGTTTCACTGTGATTTAAATAGTCCTCCCCCTGTGCTCCCTGCTGCCACTGTAATCATTGGCTCTTTTGTTATGCACAGGTCATGAAGTCCCCTTGTTTTAATTTGCATATTAGACATAAAAATGTCTTCAATGTGGGTTGCGATACACTCTATTTTAAAAAATAATAGTCAACCCATTCCAGCCTTAAATATATGCCAAAAATATTTCTTAAAACTCGATGGCAATTCTGTTTTAGAAAGATATGCAAAATGGTAGTCCTCTTTATTCCTCTGTTCCTTCCCTGAGTATATACTTAGTCCTTCGTGCACACATCACAGGGGGAGGATATCATAGTCACTTGATATATAATCTTAAGTTGTATTCACTTGAAATAATCACACAAACACTATCATGTGTGAGAAAGTTGCCAAAAAGGACCTAAGAGTAGATTAAATAATAAAGTACTTTGCATAGCGTAATGAAGCCTAGATATGTTATTTTGTTTTATATGCAGAAATGGCATGGCTTAGAACAGAGTGGCAATAATTCTTATCTGAGACTTGGAGAAATGCAGAATACTGAGTACTGTTAGGTTCTGACTGCCTCACTGGCTCTAGCAATCTAGAAGAAATCAGAAAGTAGCTCCAAGAATGGTAAGGAGGTGGCAAATGATTTATGAAAAAAAGATGAGAAGAATTAAACAAGAATAATTGGATAAATAATGTAGAAAATAATATTTTATATGGGAAAAATGGAAACTTTTGAAGAAATATTTGGGGAAACAATATGAAGTGTAATTATAATGCCAAAGAATAGAAAAAAAATGTAATTATAATATTTGTTTTTAACTAGTTGCTATAAGTGGTATGTGGAAACATTAAACAATATTTTAAATAGAGCTAAGTTAAATTTTTCCAAAGAACAGAATTCTAGGAAAATAACATATTGCTTCAACCTTAGATATTTACTAGGTGGTCAAAATTTGCAGTAATCCTTCCAGTTTACTGTAGTTGATATTTTTCACCAAACATGGAGAAAATTTTAGACCAACCATTGAAAATCTGCTGTTTATTGTAAAAAACAAACAAAAAAACCTACAACACAATTGACAGTGAATCCAATGAATGTTCTGTTGTTAAATTTGTCTGAAGGAATCTTCTTAATGTACTCTAGGTCCCAAGAGAGTATTTTGTAAGCACATTTGTCGTCTTTAGGCAGGGCACGTGTCTATTTTATTCCTATCATATCTCCAGCATTTAGCCTTGTGCTTGATACCTAGAGGGGTTTAATATTTTTGAATTAATTAATGAGTTATATGATTTTGTACTTCACATTCCATCTGCACAGTTTTATCAGAAGTCAGACAAAGTTTCCTTAAGATCATATATATTTCTGTATAAATTGGGTGAAATTTAGAAACCACTGTAGACCCCAAATCTCTGTTTCTTAGATATTGGTTGTATATTTTTACTTGAATATCCAGTAACACTGTTATTAGCTTGATCTATTCATCTAAGCCACCTCCCTTTAGAGCAGGGGTTCTGTCATACCTGAATGAGAAACTTTAAGAAATGCAGATCCATTTCCACGGTACCCAGATATCTGTAAGGATGGGAGGCAGAGGAAGGGGAAGAGGAGAGTTTCATAGAAAAAGCCAAGGCAGAATGAGAAACGTGGGATATAAGCTACCAATTTTCAGTTTCCTTTTAAGATTTTCTTTATGATCTGTAATGTGTTGGAAGTGTTGCTTATTTGATTTCTGGTCACACATTATGGCAATTGCACTGGTGCTAAGGAGTATTCCAAAATAAAAGGAAATAAATACTATATCTTTTATAGTTTCTACAGCAGAAGTTATACCTGCCCCAATATCTATTTTATATGCTTTTCTTGAGTAATTGGGCTGCCGTATTATTACTTGAAATATACAATGTCTCATAATGGAGGACAGCATATTTAGTAACTAATCCATTTGCATGGCAACCTCTCTGTTATTTGATTCCTAATTTGGAGTTTTCTGTCTTACTTGGCTAGAATACATCTTAAAGTATTTTTGAAGAAGACATGTGGATAGTGTTTTCTGCATACTTGATAATTTTGTGGTGTTGTTTTCTCATATGAATAAATGATTTGATATGAGATTTAGAATAGAAAAATTTTTACTGAGGACTGTGTAAGTGTTCTAATGTCTTCTGGCATTATATGATGCACAGAAGTCTGAAATTGGTCTGGCTTCCTCTCCACTTCTTCCTTCTTCTTTTTTTAATTTGCAAAGCAAAGGAACACACACTTACACAACACCCCCCCCCCCACACACACACACAGCAGAAAGGAAAATATATCCATAATTCACATATCATTTCTTAAAACACAGCTTCCAGAGGTTATTATAGTGGTTAAATAGATACTATAGTAATAATTTAATGAATAATATTTACATATTTTATATGCTATATAAAAATATGGTTTTATAGAGGCTAAATAATATAGTATTTACTTTCATGAACAACATCTCCTATGCTTATACAGCCATGTCTACGTAGTCACATATACACTTGTATTTTTTTTTTCAAAAATCAGAACTGGCTCTACATATTGATCAACCAGGCTTTTTTTTAGTTAAAAATATATCATAAACTTTGTTTTATATTTGTTCATATACATGTTTATGTATAATATCCACAATTAAATGGAACAATTAAAATACTTCTGCTTTCCAACTGCATATCTGGGTAAGACTGAATTTTTTTTCATAGACTTCAACCAAAGTAACTTATTTAAACAGATTGAAGACAGAAATACATAGTTGCTTTCTATTAAGAAAGATAGTAGATTTGCAAAATATGTGAAACAATGACATTCTTCTTACCTACTGTTTTTGTTTTACAAATCAGTTATTTTTATGTAAATATATAAGTTTTTTTCATATAACTTAGTTTTCTTGTTATTGGAAGTGAATAAAAACATTTTAAAAGTTTTAATTTCCTTCATGGTAAAAAATAGTAGATATAACTTATATAAACAAAGGGTTTCTTGGAATTGTCAATAAGTTTTAAAGTTGTGAATGGATCTTGATACTGAAATCTTTGAGATTTTGCTGACATATAGTATGAAGTTTATTATCAAGTAGCTAAACTTCAGCTTGGTGATCCTACTGGCCTGCCAGCCTCTACACATTTCACTGAGTTACGAGCTGTGCTGCTTTGCCTTCTACACCCTGTCCCCACCTGCTGTCTCTGATCTGTTTACCTTAGAAAGATACTTTGACATAAAACCAATGGTTAGAAGTGGAAGAATTAATCCCTAAAAGATGATATAAGTAATTTGATTCTAATATTTAAATCAGCATCTACATAAATGCACTTAGCATTTTACCACCTAAAATTAGATGGACATTTCTAGTTTGATAAGGAAAATAACTGAAGGAAAAATTTTTTTATGAATAACTCAAATTCTGTAAATTGATATTGATTTATGAGCATTTTAGAATTAGGATTTGTTTTTTTTCTGTGTATTTATCAATGGCTGTCAAAAAAATAAAACCAAAAATGTTTTCATTGATTCATATAGATTAGTCTATTGCAAAACATTACTGTCATCCTTATTATTATTGTTATTATTATTATTTTGAGACCGAGTCTCATTTTCTCGCCAAGGCTGGAGTGTAGTGCCATGATCTCGGCTCACTGCAACCTTCGCCTCCCGGGTTCAAGCAATTCTCCTGCCTCAGCCTCCTGAGTAGCTGGCATTATAGCCCACGCCACCACACCCATCGAATTTTTGTATTTTTAGTAGAGTCAGGGTTTCACCATGTTGGTCAGGCTGGTCTCGAACTCCTGACCTAGTGATCCGCCTTCCTTGGCCTCCCAAAGTGCTGAGATTACAGGTGTAAGCCACCATGTCTGGCTCATTATTATTATTTTTAGTGTCTCAAAAACCAGTAAAAGTTTCTTCACGTCCATTCTTTTGCCTATAATAGAAAAGTAGAGAAAGTAAAAATGTTTGGTTTACAAAGATAAATGGCCTCTTTAACCAAAGAAAATTAAAACGTCAAGGATAGCATGAAAGACCAAAGAGACCTCCCCACATTCCCTGAGCTGACCCTTGTCATCTTACACAAAGCCTTTGGTCCACTGACCGGGGCCCTATATTTGGCCAATTCAATATGAGGGCTTAGGAATCAGACCCATCTGTTTCTGTGACAAAAGGTCAAATGGAAACTACACTAAGGGCTGAGTACCTGTATTTTACAGAACTCAGGAACTAGGCAGCTTCTTGTAAAAACCAAATAAACAAGGCTGGTCGCGGTGGCTCACACCTGGAATCCCAGAACTTTGGGAGGCCAAAGTGGACAGATCAGCTGAGGTTGGGAGTTTGAGACCAGCCTGACTAACATGAAGAAACCTCATCTCTACTAAAAATACAAAATTAGTCAGGCATGGTGGTGCATGCCTGTAATCCCAGCTACTCAGGAGGCTGAGGCAGGAGAATTGCTTGAACCTGGGAGGCAGAGGTTGCGGTGAGCTGAGATAGCACCATTGCACTCCAGCTTGGGCAACAAGAGCGAAACTCTGTCTCAAAACAAACAAAGCAAGATTCCTTTCAGGCACAACTTTTTGTTTTGTTTTTGAAGTATTTTTATTCCTTAAAATCAAATACCAATGAGAAACTTTCAAGTGTAAAACAGATCTGTTACATTTGGGTAGAGTTGAGAAAAAATGATTCTTTTGGCTTTCTCTTTCTGGTAATAGAAATCACAAAGCTTAAGGGATCTTAGAGCTAACCCTGTCACTCATTTTTTTTTTTTATTTTTTGAAACTATTAGTAAGTTAAAACATGATTAAATGGTAGTGGGTTGGGGACAGGGGTCAGGTACCCCCAGTCCCTTCTTTACTCCAGTGTTTTCACTCCACCATTCTGCCACTCCAGCTCCCTTCCTTCACTTGGTGGGACAGCAAAGGGGTTTGTAATGAGAAGAGTTGGGAAAGTCAGCTTGGGTTAGGGTTGCTTATCAGCTCTTGCTTTTCATGGCAATTTCAGTTGCAGCTAAGCACATAAAAGAGAGAGAGATGTCCCAGAAAAAAAAAAATTGGTCAATTCGGTGACCTGTTTTGATCAATCATATTGAGCATGTGATGTTATGTGGACACACTCTCCTCCAAATAAAAGGTTAGTGATTTTTTTTAAACTTATGAACTAGTGAAAGAGCTTTTCTAGAGTCACCACCTCAGCCGCTACTGACACAGACTTCGAGTTTGAAGTAAGATAGAGAGATGTATTTCCAAGGAGTTATCCTGGTGTTTGACTTTGGAATTGGTGGAACTGTCTAGAAAAAAAAAATCTCTCCATGGTACTATAGGGAAGATGCTTTTTCTTTATCACATTTTTTAATGAAATAGAAAATGAAAATACTAATGCTTGTGTTCATGCAATGTTAATACTGTACCTTTATAGATAAAAATGAGGAAATTAAACTGTTCCTGTTCTTAGAGCAATGAGGCAGTGCCAGATACATTATATTGTGTTTTTACTCATGTGGAGCTAATACCTATTTTTCAGTTTATGTATTTCTTCTTAAATATTAAAAATAAGGTGTTAAAACTAGGAATTCAAAGCTCAGATGTTACAGATGAGAATAAGTGCTTTGGCATAGCAATGAAAATATCTCAGTTGCAGTTCCAATTACCATTTTGTTCCTACATTAATTTAGATTCAAATTTTTATAGGGGAAATGGTGTCCCCCAACCCTTTAAGTGATGTTTTCAGATTCAGAAAAATATTGATAATATCATGAAAATATTTGGATAGCAAATCTTCATTTTAGCCCAATAAACACTTAAAATATATTTTATCTAATGTCATACTATTCTTTAAAATATTTGTTTGGTTATTTTCCTGTCTTGTTAAAAATCACCAAACAAGCTCAAAAAAGATTGTCTAATCCATCGTTATGTTTAGTCAAGTTATTTGCAAATATAATTTTTCATTAGACCAGGAAAACTGTACAATAGGTGTGCTTTTTAGTATTTGAAGGGTGTTTTATTTGACTGTGACTTAGCCCTATGTTTTATTGTAGTAATTCTTCTGATGTATTTTTATGGGAGCTTATTCTATAACAGGCATTGTGTTCCAAGCTGAGATTATCATGGTGAATAAAAATAAATTAGTTTCTACCCTAATAGAGAACACAGTCTGGTGGGGAAGCAAAGACATGACCACACTGGAATGGTCAGGGTAGCTATCTCTAAGGAGGAAATACGATCAGAGATCTAAAGGATGAGCAGGAGTTACTCACACGGAGAGGAAAGGAAAATATGTGTAAAAAGGCATGTGGTGGGCGGGAGCAGGACTAACATGAGGAACCATAAGACAAGGTGGCTAAAGTATAGAGAGCACTGAAAGGGAGATAGGATGAGGCAAAAAGCACGAGAAGCCTCGATGGAGTAATCTGAAAAGGAAATGGTGTTGGCTTGGACACGGCTGGTGATAATAGTGATGAAGAGAAATAAACAGATCAGTAATGCATGCGTATTGATGAGATAAGATTTGGGGAGTGAGCAGTGAGACAAGAATAAAACACATGTTGGCAGCTGGACAGAATGTGGTATCATTCCGTGAAACTGAAAACGTTGGGACTTTGAGACATCCATGTGAGAGCCAGTGGGCAATTAGATATATGAGTCAGAAGCTCAGAATATATTCGTGCTGTCAGGTCTGGAGGTACTGTTTTGACAGTGAGGGTGTAGCATTTAGATGATCTGACAAATATACTACACTTGCCCCTTCAGATACACTTCTCACCCACCTCCACTTTGTTCTCACTGCAGGAGGCTGACCTCCATGGATTAATCAACAGATTTCCCTGCCCTCTGACTTCAGGTTATGTTCTGCCAATAGGGACCCCTGTCAACAACTGTGAAGGGCCTTAGAATTTACCCTACTCGTTAGCAAATGAGTTAGTTTGCCACAGTATCACAGATACCTCCCTGGTCAGAGACAAAGTAACTGTATCACTTACAGCAATAGCAGTAGCTAGAGTATATCTGTTTCTTGTGTCTGTTTCCCAAACCCTAATATCCACAAGGCACTGTGAAAAAGGCTGGGTAACACCTGGTGCAGACAGGAGAAGCTTGACCTTAGCAAACATTAATCTTATGGTGGATAGTAAGCAGCCATCCTTATCTCTGGAAGGAAATGCTATCATCTTCCCAGATTATTTGCCATACAAACATCCTTGAAAAGATGGAAAAAGACAGCATTGCCTTGGTTCTCAAGACAGGCAGAAAGACAAAACACTCATGGAGAACTTCTCCAAACCATCTCCAGGAAGAGATCCATGGGAGTGAGGAGACTGTGGTCAAATGTATTCATTTCCCTCCCTTGGAGGTTTAGTTGGTCTTGTTTTCCTCAATTGAAGGTCACTGTTTCTCTTAAGGTGATTTTCTACACAACTGTCTCCTAAGTTGCAGTCATTACTCTCTCCTAGTCCAGTGGGTATAGAGATGGTGACAGCTCTTCCTATGTCCTGACACCAGGTTGTTGCAGTATCACATGCCATCCCCTTGTATCACGTCTGCTTCTTTATAATAACCCTGCATGGTTTACTCCAGTCCGAGGGTGCCACCTGTTTCCTGTTGGGATCTTGAATGATACCAGCATCGCTGAGTTATGGGAGTGGATAAGATGGCAACAGGAGACTGAAGAGTGAGAATAAAAAGAGAGCAAAGGGAAAACCCTGAGAAATACCAGTGTTATGGCATGTGCAGAGAAACATGACCCCATAAAGGAGATTTTAGTGACCACAAAAATTTGGCTTTCGGATTTTGTAGTATAGCCTCTCTTTTGAGAATTTTAGCATTGAAGCTACTCTAGGGCTCTGTGTGAGATGGAAAGTGTGCAGCGAAATGTGGGTGGCACTAGAGAAACATCAGCAGGACAGAAACCAGAGACCTTTGGATTGATTTTGTTACCTACTCTACAGGCTCAGAAATTTGATTTTGGTAGCATACTGCAAGTACTTCTGTTTCCAGAAATGCTGTAAATGCCCTTTTACTTATTTTCAGTGAGAAATAATACTGTCATCCAGATGGACTGTATAAATCAGTATAGTCTACTTGTAGGCATGTCTCTGGGTCACCAAAACTTGCTATTTTGGGTTGTTAAGCAAGATGTTTCTGAAGCCAGGTTCCTTTGAGCTGGTCAACCATCTCTACTCTCTGGCTGTCATTTAAGCACGGTGCCTCTAGACCACCCCTCCTTCTGATTGTCATAGAATTTCTTTGGAATCATTACTAGAGTTGATCAGAGTATGGCTGTATTCTTACTTTTCCTACTTGTAGCAATAGAAATATTTTGCTCTAGGGAACATTCTTTTTTTTTTTAACTTTTATTTTAAGTTAGTGGGTAGATGTTCAGGTTTGTTACATAGGTAAACTTTTGTCTTGGGGGTTTGTTGTACAGATTATTTCATCACCCAGGTATTAAGCCTAGTATCTATTAGTTGTTTTTCCTGATCCGCTCCCTCCTTACACTCCCCACCCTCAAATAGACCCCAGTCTGTGTTGTTCCCCTCTAGGTGTCCATGTGTTCTCGTCATTTAGCTCCCACTAATAAGTGAGAACATGTGGTATTTGGTTTTCTGTTCCTGTGTTAGTTTGCTAAAGATAATAGCCTCCAGCCCATCCATGTCCCTGCAAAGGACATGATCTCTTTATTTTTTTATGGCTGCATAGTATTCTGTGGTGTATATGTACCACATTGTCTTTATCCAGTCTGTGATTGATGGGCATTTAGGTTGATTCCGTGTCATTGGTATTGTGAACAGTGCTGCAATGAACATACATGTGCATGTGTCTTTATAAGGGAACAATTTATATTTCTTTGGGTGTATACCCGGTAATGAGATTGTGGGTCAAATGTTATTTCTATTTTTAGGTATTTCAGGAATTTCCACACTGTCTTCCGTAATGGCTGAGATAGTTTACACTCCCTTCAACAGTGTATAAACATTCGTTTTTCTCCACAACCTCACCAGCATCTGTTATTTTTTGACTTTTTAATAGTAGTCATTCTGACGGTGTGAGATAGTATCTCATTGTGGTTTTGATTTGCATTTCTCTAATGAGCATCGATATTGAGCTTTTATTATGATTGTTGGCCACATGTATATCTTCTTTTGAAAAGTGTCTGTTCATGTCCTTTGCCCACTTTTTAATGGGGTTATTTTTTCTTGTAAATTTCTTTAAGTTCCTTAGAGATGCTGGATATTAGACCTTTGTCAGATGCATAGTTTGCAAAAATTTTCTCCCATTCTGTAGGTTGTCTGTTCACTCTGTTGGTGGTTTATTTTGCTGTACAGAAACTCTTTGGCTTAATTAGATCCGGTTTGTTAATTTTTGCTTTTGTTGTAATTGCTTTAGCTGTCTTTATCATTAAATCTTTTCCCATGCCTGTGTCCCTAACAGTATTGCCTAGGTTGTCTTCTAGCATTTTTATAGTTTTGGGTTTTACATATAAGTCTTTAATCTATCTTGACTTAATTTTTGTGTATAATATAAGGAAGGTGTCTAATGTTTCCATCTTCTGCATATGGCTAGCCAGTTATCCTAGCACCATTTATTGAATATGGAATCCTTTTGCCATTGCTTGTTTTTGTCAGCTTTGTCAAAGATCAGATGTAGGTATATGGTCTTATTTCTAGGTTCTCTATTCTGTTCCATTAATCTATGTGTCTGTTCTTGTACCAGTACTATGCTGTTGTGGTTACTGTAGCCCCGTAGTATAGTTTGAAGTCAAGTAGCATGATGCTTCTAGCTTTGTTCTTTTTACTTGGCATTGCCTTGACTATGTGGGTTCTTTTTTGGTTCCATATGATTTTTAAAATAGTTTTTCCTAGTTCTGTGAAGAATGTCAATGGTAGTTTAATGGGAATAGCACTGAATCTATAAACTGCTTTGGGAAATGTGACCATTTTAATGATATTTATTCTTCCTGTCCATGAGCATGGAAGATTTTTCCATTTGTTTGTGTCATTTCTGATTTCTTTGAGCAGTGGTTTTTAGTTCTCCTTGTAGAGCTCTTTCACCACCCTAGTTAGCTGTATTTCTAGATATTTTATTTTTGTGGCAATTGTGAAAGGAACTCTTTCATGATTTGGCTCTCGGCTTGACTGTTGGTGTATAGGAATGCTAGTTATTTGCGCACATTGATTTTGTATCCTAAGACTTTGTTGAAGTTGTTTCTTAAGCTGTTTGTTTAGGAATCTTTGGGGCTGAGATAATGGGGTTTGACTTCCTCTCTTCCCGTTTGAATGCCCTTTATTTATTTCTCTTGCCTTATTGCTCTGGCCAGAACTTCCAATACTGTGTTGAATAGGAGTGGTGAGAAAGGGCATCCTTGTGGCAATTTTCTCTGGGAGAATGCTTCCAGCTTTTGTCTATTCAATATGATGTTGGCTGTGGGTTTGTTATATATGGCTCTTATTAATTTGAGGTATATTCCTTTACTACCTAATTTATTGAAAGTTTTTAACATGAATGGATATTGAATTTTATTGAAAGCCTTTTCTGCATCTATTGAGATCATCATGTGGTTTTTGTCTTTAATTCTTTTATATTACCCTCATGTCCATTTTATATAGACTCTGATGTTTACTGCTTTCACTGTTGTTGCCCCTTTATTCAGGACATGAGGTAGTTTGTTTCTTCTTGCCCTTTCTGGTGGTCCTGATGTGCATCTCCTGGTAATCTGGGGAGGAAGGAAGTGTGTCCTGTTATATACATAGTTTGCATGGCTTTGAGACAACCCATATGAAGGTGAAATGTGAAGAGGCATATGAAGTGCTTTACAAAATACTTAACACACATAAGTAGCCAGTAAATGGTTGCTATGGCTGTTATTAATGAAATGGTTAGAAGATATTCTGCTGCTGAGATGTTAATGAGAAGTTAAGAAATATTTTCTGCCTTTTTAGTAAGTATGCTTCATATTAGTCATGGGTGTAGAATGTTGAGACCAGAAGATGTTTTCATGATTTAACGGGGGTGGGTATCTTCTTTTGAAACTCATGGAATGAACCTGATTGTCAGTATGAGTGAATTGGTAATTTCCAATGAATTGTGCTATGTCTTACAAGAAGGATTACAAAAGTATTCAAAAGGTACCTGGGCATTACTCTCCTGTGAAATGTAGTATAAGAAATCCAACTTGCAAGTAAGATATATGTAGGACAAATTCATAGTACAAGAATTACCATTAGTCAGGAAATCTATTTTTAATATGCATTAGGATGAGGACAAACATTAAAGTAAGAAGTACTTGTGCCAGGGAGTGTTAAGAGAAATATTAATGTACCCTTTAACTGAACTAAGTTTATTTTTACTTTAGCTATAACCAGTTTTGATTTAGCTTTCCATTTTAAAATTAAAGTGAAGTGCTGTAGTCATTCCCATAAAAAATTTAAACTAAATTTGCTATATTTTTTTCATGCAGTTGCTAATTTCAATAATCAAGAATATTGAAAACTAATTTTGGACAGCCTGTTGAGGTGACATGTGAATGGAATGGAATTAGAAAGTATCCACCTTGGAAATTTACCAAGTTCAAGTTATCCAACAATAATATAAGTGTCTCCAAGAAAAATCAAATACAACACATCCTAAGGAAGGGCCAGAATGTGTCCATTAAAACTGGAATTCTGTGACTGCAACTGAGTACCTGAGATTGCAGATGCACATTTGGGATATACATATTTAAATATAGTAATGTGACTATCCTATAAGTTGTAGAATAATTTAGTTCCCTTTTCTATTAAGCAGTATAGCTAATTTATAATTCTAATTAAATCATCTGACGAAGGCTTTTTATATTAAGATTTATTTGGACCGTTTCTATTACTAATCATAGTTAGCACTTATTAGTGCTTATATGCCAAGTACTGTTTTAAGTTTTTTGCATATAATAATTAACTTAATGTTCCTAATGATCCTCTGAGGAAGGCACTATTGGTTTATAGGTGAGAAGAATAAGGCACAGAAAGTTTAAGTAACTTGCCTAAAGCCACACAGCAAGCAAGTGTTAAAGGTCAGATACAAATCCAAGTAGTCTGGCTTCAGGCTCTGTGTTCTTAACCGCTGTTATAAATAGTTGATTCCTGAACAAAATGGGTTTGAACTGTGCAGGTCTACTTACATGTGGAGTTTTTTCAGTAAAAGTTATGCCAAGTGTGCCTGTGCCTCTTGCTTCCCTTTTCACCTCCTCCACCTCTTTTGCCTCTGCCACCCCAGAGATTGAAAGATAGATCCGTCCTCTTCCTCCACCTCTTCAGCCTACTTAACATGAAGACGAGGATGAAGTCTTTGTGACGATGCATTTCCACTTGATGAATAGTAAACATATTTTCTCTTCCTTATGATTTTCTTAATATTTTCTTTTCTCTAGCTTACTTTATTTAAGAATATAATACATGTAACATACCAAATATGTATTACTTTACTGTTTATGACTTTGGTAAGCCTTCTTGTCAACTGTGGTCTGTTAGTAGTTAAGTTTTGAAGGAACCAAAAGTTATATATGGGTTTTTAACTGTGTGGGGGTTGGTGCCCCTAACCCCGCATTTTTCAAGGGTCAATTGTACTCATTCTTATTCTTGCCAATGTTTTTTTCTTACTAACTTTGCTAGTTGATAAGAATAAGCTGCCTGTATGTCTTACTGTCTATAAATCCTCATTTTAAAAACATTTCTTCTTATCAAACTTAATTCTATGATTCAAACACGACACTCTTGATAATACTCCAAATTCTCTTTCCCCTCTGTCTTTTGCATCTGGCAAAGCCTCATTCCTAATGAGCCCAACTATTTGTTTCCTTAGTATTTACTCCATAACAACCAAGAACAGCTGGACAAAGTTACACAGTAGAGCAAATGTTTCTACTGTGTATTAGATATCACCACCCTCAGGGGGGTGTTACATGCTGCCTTGGCAGTATGTCTCTGATCAACTTATTCTCTCATTTAGAGTGGCCTTTGCAAACTCTGGCCAATTGTGTTTTTCAAAAAATGGCCAGAACAATATCCTACTAGCTGAAAAAACAGTGTGAGTTTGCTGTTTCTTTCATTAGAGTGTTACCTTCTTTTGAATATAGACAGGCATGTTACTTAAGAAGTGGCATTCAAGGAAGTCATAAAAGCTGGTACAGTGTTCACCTGTTTCTCTTGGGAGGCTTTCTTCCACAACCCAGGTACCATGCTGTAACAGAGCCCAAGCAGCCTCCTGGAAAGCCTCCAGAACACATGTAGATGCTTGCTATGGGCTGAATGTTTGCATTTCTTCCAAATTCATATGTTGAAATCCCAACCTGTAATATGATGTTGTTAGGGGGGTAGGGCCTTTGGGAGGTGATTAGATCATGAAGGTGGAACCCTCATGAATGAGATCAGTGCCCTTTTAAGAGACATGGGAGCTTCTGTACATTCTGTCTCTCTCTGCCCTCCACTATTTGAGGATAGAAATAGAAGCTGGCTATCTGTAAACCAGGAGTTGGTCCCTCATCAGACAGTGGATCTGCCAGCAGCTTAATCTTAGACTTTCCAGCCTCCAGAATTGTAAGAAATAAATTTCTGTTAAGCCATCTAGTCTATAGTATTTTGCAATAGCAGCCTAAACTAAGATAATATTTCAGCCAATTGCCTCAGCTGAGATCCTAAACAATAGCCAGTACCACTCTCCAGATATGTGAGAGAGTGAACTTTTAGATGATTTCAGGCCCTAGCCTACTACCAGCCTTCACATCTTCTCAGCTGAGGTCATAGACATTGTGGAGTAGAAATAAGCCATCCCTGAAGTGCCATATTCATATTCTGGCACATAGAAATTTAAATAATGGTAAAATGGTTATAATTTTATGCTACCAAGTTTGGTTTGTTATACAGGATTAATAATAGTAACTGAAATACATTCTCTATTGTTTTTTAAACTTCTCTCTCCTCACTTGGAGCGTGTAATCTTACCATCAACTTCAGAGCAAATAGAAGTGATCAAATGAGAATGCCTTTTTATTTTTACTAAAAAGCATGCTAACTTACCTGTATATACACTCATTCTCTTCTTTTAGTGTGTTATTTTAGAAGAGTAGTTTATCCTACTTAAGGCTAATAATCTCTGCTTGTCCTGTGTAACCTATCCCATCTTGCCAATAAACTAGTAGGAGTTACTATCTCTTCTGTTATATTTTGACCTCTTCCCTTTGGAGTGGACCTGCCCCATTTCAAAAAGTATTGAACTATAATTGAAGTAGATAAACCCAGATATGAAAATGTACAAATTGATTGGTTTTGACTTATGCATTCACCTGAGAAACCATCACCACGATCAAGACAGTGAATATTTAACCCCAAAAGTTTGCTAATGCCCATTTGCAGCCCATCCTATACTTTTCAAGCAACCACTGACTTTCTTTCTGTGCCTATAGATCAATGTGTAAGTTTTAGAAGTTTATATAAAGGGAATCATGCAGTTGGTACTCTTACCTGGTACTTTCATTTAGCATATTGATTTTCAGATTCATTCATGTGATTGCAAGTATCAGTTGCTGTTTACTTTTTATTGTGAGTGGCATGTGAGTAGTATGCCATTGTGTAGCTAGTTCCTGATTTATATTCACTTGTTGATGAGCTTTTGTTTCTAGATTTTAAAATTATATTTAATTTAATTTAATTTATTTTTTATTATACTTTAAGTTCTAGGGTACATGTGCACAAAGTGCAGATTTGTTACATATGTATACATGTGCATGTTGGTGTGCTGCACCCATTAACTCGTGATTTATATTAGGTATATCTCCTAATGCTGTCCCTCCCCGCTCCCCGCACCCCACGACAGGCTCCTGGTGTGTGATGTTCCCCACTCTGTGTCCAAGTGTTCTTATTGTTCAATTCCCACCTATGAGTGAGAACATGCAGTGTTTGGTTTTCTGTTCTTGTGATAGTTTGCTGAGAATGATGGTTTCCAGCTGCATCCATGTCCCTACAAAAGACATGAACTCACCCTTTTTTTATGGCTGCATAGTTTTCCATGGTGTATATGTGCCACATTTTCTTAATCCAGTTTTTCATTGATGGACATTTGGTTTGGTTCCAAGTCTTTGCTATTGTGAATAGTGCCACAATAAACATACATGTGCATGTGTCTCTCTAGCAACATGATTTATAATCCTTTAGGTATATATCAGTAGTGGGATGGCTGGGTCAAATGAACTAGATCCTCAAGGATCCCACCAACAGTCCCACCAACAGTGTAAAAGTGTTCCTATTTCTCCACATCCTCTCCAGCACCTGTTGTTTCCTGACTTTTGAATGGTCGCCATTCTAACTTGTGTGAGATGGTTTCTCATTGTGGTTTTGATTACCATTTCTTTGATAGCAAGTGATGATGAGCATTTTTTCATGTGTCTATTGGCTGCATAAATATCTTCTTTTGAGAAGTATCTGTTCATATCCTTCGTCCACTTTGTGGTGGGGTTGTTTGTTTTTTCCTTGTAAGTTTGTTTAAGTTCTTTGTAGGTTCTGGATATTAGCCCTTTGTCAGATGAGTAGATTGCAAAAATTTTCTCCCATTCTGTAGGTTGCCTGTTCACTCTGATGGTTTATTTTTTTGCTGTGCAGAAGCTCTTTAGTTTAATTAGGCCCATTTGTCAATTTTGACTTTTGTTGTCATTGCTTTTGGTATTTTAGAATTGAAGTCCTTGCCCATGCCTATGTCCTGAATGGTATTGCCTAGGTTTTCTTCTAGGCTTTTTATGGTTTGGGGTCTAACATTTAAGTCTCTAATCCATCTTGAATTAATTTTTGTATAAGGTGTAAGGAAGGGATCGCGTTTCAGCTTTCTACATGTGGCTAGCCAGTATTCCCAGCACCATTTATTAAATAGGGAATCCTTTCCCCATTTCTTGTTTCTCTCAGGTTTGTCAAAGATCAGATGGTTGTAGATGTGTGGTATTATTTCTGAGGGCTCTGTTCTGTTCCACTGGTCTATATCTCTGTTTTGGTACCAGTACCATGATGTTTTGGTTACTGTAGCCTTATAGTATAGTTTGAAGTCAGGTAGCGTGATGCCTACAGCTTTGATCATTTGGCTTAGACTGTCTTGGCAATGCAGGGTGTTTTTTGGTTCCATATGAACTTTAAAGCAGTTTTTTCCAATTCTGTGAAGAAAGTCATTGGTAGCTTGATGGGGATGGCATTGAATCTATGCATTACCTTGGGCAGTATGGCCATTTTCACGATATTGATTCTTCCTATCCATGAGCATGGAATGTTCTTCCATTTGTTTGTGTCCTCTTTGATTTCACTGAGCAGTGGTTTGTAGTTCTCCTTGAAGAGGTCCTTTACATCCCTTGTAAGTTGGATTCCTAGGTATTTTATTCTCTTTGAAGCTATTGTGAATGGGAGTTCACTCATGATTTGGCTCTCTGTTTGTCTGTTATTGGTGTATAAGAAGGCTTGTGATTTTTGCACATTGATTTTGTATCCTGAGACTTTGCTGAAGTTGCTTATCAGCTTAAGGAGATTTTGGGCTGAGACGATGGAGTTTTCTAGATATACAATCATGTTATCTGCAAACAGGGACAATTTGACTTCCTCTTTTCCTAATTGAGTACCCTTTATTTCTTTCTCTTGCCTAATTGCCCTAGCTAGAACTTCCAACACTCTGTTGAATAGGAGTGGTGAGAGAGGGCATCCCTGTCTTGTGCCAGTTTTCAAAGGGAATGCTTCCAGTTTTTGCCCACTGAGTATGATATTGGCTGTGGGTTTGTCATAAATAGCTCTTATTATTTTGAGATATGTCCCATCAATACCGAATTTATTGAGAGATTTTAGCATGAAGGACTGTTGAAGTTTGTCAAAGGCCTTTTCTGCATCTATTGAGATAATTATGTGGTTTTTGTCTTTGGTTTGTTTATATGCTGGATTATGTTTATTGATTTGTGTATGTTGAACCAGCCTTGCATCTCAGGGATGAAGCCCACTTGATCATGGTGGATAAGGTTTTTGATGTGCTGCTGGATTTGGTTTGCCAGTATTTTATTGAGGATTTTTGCATCGATGTTCATGAGGGATATTGGTCTAAAATTCTCTTTTTTTGTTGTTGTGTCTCTGCCAGGCTTTGGTATCAGGATGATGTTGGCCTCATAAAATGAGTTAGGGAGGATTTCCTCTTTTTCTATTGATTGGAATAGTTTCAGAAGGAATGGTACCAGCTTCTCCTTGTACCTCAGGTAGAATTCGGCTGTGAATCTGTCTGGTCCTGGACTTTTTTTGGTTGTTAGGATCTTAACTATTGCCTCAATTTCAGAGTCTGTTATTGGTCTATTCGGGGATTCAACTTCTTCCTGGTTTAATCTTGGGAGAGTGATTGTGTCTAGGAATTTATCCGTTTCTTCTAGGCTTTCTAGTTTATTTGCATAGAGGTGTTTATAGTATTCTCTGATGGTAGTTTGTATTTCTGTGGGGTCGGTGGTGAGATCCCCTTTATCATTTTTGTTGCATCTATTTGATTCTTCTCTCTTTTCTTCTTTATTAGTCTTGCTAGCAGTCTATCAATTTTGTTGATCTTTTCAAAAAACCAGCTCCTGGATTCATTGATTTTTTGGAGGGTTTTTTGTGTCTCTGTCTCCTTCAGTTCTGCTCTGATCTTAGTTATTTCTTGCCTTCTGCTAGCTTTTGAATGTGTTTGCTCTTTCTTCTCTAGTTCTTTTAATTGTGATGTTAGGGTATCAATTTTAGACCTTTCCTGCTTTTTCTTGTGGGCATTTAGTGCTATAAATTTCCCTTTACACACTGCTTTAAATGTGTCCCAGAGATTCTGGTATGTTGTATCTTTTTTCTCATTGATTTCAAAGAACATCTTTATTTATGCTTTGATTTCGTTATGTACCCAGTAGTCATTCAGGATCAGATTGTTCAGTTTCCATGTAGTTGAGCGGTTTTGAGTGAGTTTCTTAATCCTGAGTTCTAGTTTGATTGCACTGTGGTCTGAGAGACAGTTTGTTATAAACTTCTGTTCTTTTACATTTGCTGAGGAGTGTTTTACTTCCAACTATGGGGTCAGTTTTGGAATAAGTGCAATGTGGTGCTGAGAAGAATGTATATTCTGTTAATTTGGGGTGGAGAGTTCTGTAGATGTCTATTAGGTCTGCTTGGTGCAGAGCTGAATTCAATTCCTGGATATCCTTGTTAACTTTCTGTCTCGTTGATCTGTCTAATGTTGACAGTGGGATGTTAAAGTCTCCCATTATTATTGTGTGGGAGTCTAAGTCTCTTTGTAAGTCTCTAAGGACTTGCTTTATGAATCTAGGTGCTCCTGTATTGGGTGCATGTATATTTAGGATAGTTAGCTCTTCTTGTTGAATTGACCCCTTTACTATTATGTAATGGCCTTCTTTGTCTCTTTTGATCTTTGTTGGTTTAAAGTCTGTTTTATCAAGAGACTAGGATTGCAACCCCTGCCTTTTTTTGTTTTCCATTTGCTTGATAGATCTTCCTCCATCCCTTTATTTTGAGACTATGTGTGTCTCTGCACGTGAGATGGGTCTCCTGAATACAGCAAACTGATGGGTTTTGACTCTTTATCCTATTTGCCAGTCTGTATCTTTTAATTGGAACATTTAACCCATTTACATTGAAGGTTAATATTGTTATGCGTGAACTTGATCCTGTCATTATGATGTTAGCTGGCTATTTTGCCCGTTAGTTGATGAAGTTTCTTCCTAGCATCGATGGTCTTTATATTTTGGCATGTTTTTGCAATGGCTGGTACCAGTTTTTCCTTTCCATGTTTAGTGCTTCCTTCAGGATCTCTTGTAGGGCAGGCCTGGTGGTGACAAAATGTGTCAGCATTTGCTTGTCTGTAAAGGATTTTATTTCTGCTTCACTTACGAAGCTTATTTTGGCTGGATATGAAATTCTGCATTGAAAATTCTTTTTTTAAGAATGTTGAATATTGGCCCCCACTCTCTTCTGGCTTGTAGTGTTTCTGCCAAGAGATCTGCTGTTAGTCTGATGAGCTTCCCTTTGTGGGTAACCTGACCTTTCTCTCTGGCTGCCCTTAACATTTTTTCCTTCATTTCAACTTTGGTGAAACTGACAATTATGTGTCTTGGAGTTGCTCTTCTTGAGGAGTATCTTTGTGGTGTTCTCTGTATTTCCTGAATTTGAATGTTGGCCTGCCTTGCTAGGTTGGGGAAGTTCTCCTGGATGATATCCTGCAGAGTGTTTTGCAACTTGGTTCCATTCTCCCTGTCGCTTTCAGGTACACCAGTCAGCCATAGGTTTGGTCTTTTCACATAGTCTCATATTTCTTGGAGGCTTTGTTTGTTTCTTTTTACTCATTTTTCTCTGAACTTCTCTTCTCGCTTCATTTCATTCATTTGATCTTCAATCACTGATACCCTTTCTTCCAGTAGATCGAGTCGGTCACTGAAGCTTGTGCATTTGTCACGTGGTTCTCCTGCCATGGTTTTCAGCTCTGTCAGGTCATTTAAGGACTTCTCTACATTGGCTATTCTAGTTAGCCATTAGTCTAATCTTTTTTCAAGCTTTTTAGCTTCTTTGCGGTGGGTTCCAACTTCCTCCTTTAGCTTGGAGAAGTTTGATCGTCTGATGCCTTCTGCTCTCAACTCATTAAAGTCATTCTTCATCTAGCTTTGTTCTGTTGCTGGCGAGGAGCTGCATTCCTTTGGAGGGGGAGAGGTGGTCTGATTTTTACAATTGTCAGCTTTTCTGCTCTGTCTTTTCCCCATCTTTGTGGTTTTATTTACCTTTGATCTTTGATGATGGTGATGTACAGATGGGGTTTTGGTGTGGATGTCCTTTCTGTTTGTTGGTTTTCCTTCTAACAGTCAGGACCCTCAGCTGCAGGTCTGTTGGAGTTTGCTGGAGGTCCACTCCAGAAACTATTTACCATGGTATCAGCAGCAGAGGCTGCAGAAGAGTGAATATTGCTGAACAGCAAATGTTGCTGCCTGATCGTTCCTCTGGAAGCTTTGTCTCAGAAGGGTGCCCAGCCATGTGAGGTGTCAATCTGCCCCTACTGGGGGGTGCCTCCCAGTTAGGCTACTCGGGCATCAGCGACCCACTTGAGGAGGCAGTGTGTCCATTCTCAGATCTCAAACTCCGTGCTGGTAGAACCACTAATCTCTTCAAAGCTGTCAGACAGGGACGTTTAAATCTGCAGAGTTTTCTGCTGCCTTTTGTTTGGCTATGCCCTGTCCCCAGAGGTGGAGTCTATAGAGGCAGGCAGGCCTCCTTGAGCTGCAGTGAACGCCACACAGTTTGAGCTTCCCCGCCACTTTGTTTACCAACTCAAGCCTCAACAATGTCAGGTGCCCCTCCCCCAGCCTTGCTGCCGCCTTGCAGTTAGATCTCAGACTGCTGTGCTAGCAATGAGGGAGGCTCCATGGGCGTGGGACCCTCTGAGCCAGATGTGAGATATAGTTTCCTGGTGTGCCATTTGCTATGACCCTTGGAAAAGTGCATTATTAGGGTGGTAGTGACCCAATTTTCCAGGTGTTGTGTGTCACGGTTTCCCTTGGCTAGGAAAGGGAATTCCCTTACCCCTTGGACTTCCTGGGTGAGGCAATGCTTCACCCTGCTCCAGCTCTCACTCGTTGGGCTGCATCCACTGTCCTGTACGCACTGTTTGACATGCCCCAGTGAGATGAACCCGGTACCTCATTTGGAAATGCAGAAATCACCTGTCTTCTGTGTTGCTCACACTGGGAGCTGTAGCCTGGAGCTGTTCCTATTCGGCCTTCTTGGAACCATCCTCTCTTTTTTTTAATTTTAAATATATATAGCATTTTATATATATATGTGTGTATGCAGATATATAATCCTATATATGTGAATATATATATACACACACACACAACATCTAGGCAGTATGATAAATACACACACATATAGAAGTCTGGTTACAGGTTTTCTATTTACTTTCAATGGGATATTTATCATTCTCTCTGCTAATAACATGTTTTACTTTAATACAGCAAGTTCCTTGTCTTTAATTAAATACTTCAAAATAGGGCTATTTTTGCCTAAAAGACACTACTTTATCTCCTCAGATTCATAAATCTCCGGTTGGTTGAGCATTTCTTCCAATGACTAAGCCGACTTTGTCCTTGACAAATCATAAGCCTGTTTCTCAAGGCTAATATTCTTCATGAAGAATAGGCATTAGTTATGTCAGCTTGCTAATATTAGATTCATTTGCAGTAAATTTTGTTGAGAACAAGCTAAAATTTTATAGTTTTTATTTATATTTTCTTTCCATTTTATTATATGGTCAGGATATTTTATTGGCTAGGCTCTCTGTTCTCAGTGTCAGTGGATAGGCACAATGACGTGTTGTGGTCTGTTCTGTAGCATGTAACAAGACCATTTCTTATCCTAACACTAGCTGAAATTATGCCAAATATTTTGTCTTAATTATTAATGATATATGGCTAGTGGACCCAAGAATTCTGGCTTTCTAGACCACAATTATCTCTCCTCACTCACTAAAAGAATCCCAAGGAAGATGTATCTCTACATATAATATGGTTTGGCTCTGTGTTCCCGCCCAAATCTCATGTTGAATTGTGATCCCAAGTATTTTAGATAGGGCCTGGTGGGAGGTGATTGGATCATGGGGAGAGATTCCGACCTTGCTGTTCTAATGATAGTGAGTGAGTTCTCACGAGATCTGGTTGTTTGAAAGTGTGCAGCATTTCCTCCTTTACTGCCTTTCTTTCTCTGTCTTTGTAAGGTGTGCTTGCTTCTTCTTCGCCTTCTGCCATGATTGTAACTTTCCTGAGGCCTTCCAGCCATGTTTCCTATTCAGCCTACAGAACTGTGAGTCAAACCTCTTTTCTTCATAAATTACCCAGTCTTAGATAGTTATGTAGAGCAGTGTGGGAATGGACTAATAAAAGATCCAAGGAACAATGTCAATGTCAAATGGGAACTTCTCATTGTAACCTAGTTCACTTGGCTTGGAAGATGGGGGCAACCCAGAGGCTGTTGGTGGGAACTTTGTAACTCTATCAGACAAAATTCTAAGACAACATGGAAGAGTAAGAGCCAGAGTGGGAGAGAGTAGTACAGGACATATGAAAAAGCATGCTAAATTTCCCAAAAGAAAAAAGACATTCTGGCTGCAAAGGATGAAGCAGAGACAAGTGGGAGAAATAAATAGACATATTCTGGGGATTAGTTCCTGGAACTTTTATCTCCTCTGCAGTTTAGATACAAGATAGGAAGAATGCGAGAGAGCCATTATTATGTGCTCCATCTTTTAATGTACTGTAACCTCTTGGTTGTAGTATGGCTCAGTATGAGTTTTGGAATCTGACAGGTTAGTTTCATGTTCACCCCTTTTGGTGAGAAGTGAGGTAGAAAGAGATATTGAACAAGGACATAGATGTTTGTGTTTCCCCTATTCTGGAAATAGTTGGGATAAGTTATAGAAGCTTAATATAGATTCCAGGTTATTGATGTATTTATAGAACTGAATATTTAATATGTCAGAGAGGAGATGAGGACTGATGAAAATGTTTCAGAGAAGATGATAATTTTGAGCAGTGTGAAATAGGAATATAATTTAGGCCCCCTTCTTATTAACCAGCACCTTAGTGAATTATTTTAATTATTTCTGGATTGGTTTGATGCACACCTTCCTGCTATTGTAAATGGAAAGATGATTATTCTTCTTCCCTACTTACTATGTTATATTTTCTCTAGGAATAATCTCAATAGATAATTGATTGTCATTCAATCATTGTCAACAACTGTCACTAGGAATAACCTCAACAGATAATTGATTGCTGTTTAATGTCAAAAATTTTGCCTTGAGCTCAACTGTCCTACTTGAAAAGCATAATTTTGGTGGCGTTCTTCATCACATAATTAACTTATATGTAACACTCTTACAGAGCAGGTCAAAACATTCCTTTACTTCACAATATATTTTACAACTAAATGATTTTTAAGGATTTGCTAAGAAACTATTGTGCATAAATAAGATCCTATATGGGTTTTATTGAAATTTTGTTAAGACAATAGTGGCATAATATTAATGACTAGTAAAATTTTTTCATAAAATTACTTTCTTTGGCTATGCTTTGTGGTGCGTAACACTGCACATCATTTAATCTATGTGCTGGGATAGACCAGAACTTTTTTCAAAGGAAAAGCTTTACCCTATCTGCAGATACCTATGCATCACACCTCCACATGAAGTTGGGGCCGCCATATTTTCCTGCATACAGTAGACACATTTTCCTAAGAGGATGACAACAATATCCAACTTTGCATATGTCGAAAGTTGAACATTTATGGCTCTTCTCTCAATTGATAACCTTAAATATTTGTATGCAGTGTCAGAAAATACAAACTTAAAATCTGTCTCAATTTTTTTCCAAAAACCTACTCATTTACCTATGTTTGTATTTGCTTTTAAGCTTTGTATTTCTTTCAATGCCCTAAATTACATTCTTGAATTCAGGCAGACCTTTAGAAACCAGCTTACCTGGACTACATCGTTGTTCCCTTTGTAAAAATTCCACCAAAAACAAACACCTTTCTCCATTATTTCAAGCTATGCTTTTCCTCAGAATTAATTCTTTTTTATCACATAGGTGTGGTGAGTGTATTTCACTTTTGGCTTCAGTCTGCGAGGCTCAAAATTATGTTTGTTACCCAGCTTTAACAATTGAATAAGACTTGTGGTCTGACTTTTGAATACTGATCTTGACTATCTTTCCATTCTGATGTTCCACTGGTTTTTTAATTTTTAATTTTTAAAATTTAATATTCTTATATCAATGACCATGTCTAAAAGTACCAAAGTAAAAGCCATTTTTAGGAAGGAAGCATGCATTCTAGTAGCTTTGTCTTCAACTTGGAGGCCACATTAGATGTTACAAAATAATAACAACAACATAAAAGAAAACCTTTGCAGTTCTCTTAAATATGACACATACCTCATAGGTAACATGCTCTCTGAGTTGGAGGAGAAACACTCAAATAGTTCATACTTCATTTGTTTCTCATTGCCTTGTAAAATATCAATATTGTTCCTTTGACTAAAACATTTTAGAAAATCCAGTGGAGGAATTTATTGAGATTTACTAATTATTCAATTAATATTTTGTTTTCAAAACAACACTCTATTTCTCCTTCACTCCTCCTGCTCCTTGGGAGCAGAACCCAGACCCATAGTATATGTTTATGGGCATATGGGCATACATAGTATATGTTTATGGGCATATGGGCATACACTAGTCCCTCATTAAGGACTTTCCTCTCTAAACTTTAAACTTACTTAAAATTGTGGAATTCTAGAGCCTTGCTTTTCTTATGTGCTTTTTTTTTTTTTTTTTTTTAGAATTGTGCTCTCTCCACCTTCATATTTTTCCCTTGATGCCTAATGCTAATTTTGAATGAATACCCTGAGGGCTACTCACTAATGATTTTGCATGGTAACTATAAATGTACTCTTTGACCTGTGGAATGTCATTTTATGGCTGCTTTACCATGTGTTTATGACTTTGCACTCATGTAGCCTGAAAGTGAGCTAAATTGTGTGTGAGGAAGGTGTGAACTTATCAGTATAATTATCCCAGTTTTCAGGGTGTATAGTATGGAGCTCTCTGGTTGTGATAAAGCAGTGAAGATGAAAAAGATGGAATCTGCTCTGGGTTTTAGGAACTCAGGAAACTTTATTGATCATATGATGCTTCCAAGCTTGACCAAGGGAAGGGAAGTTTCTACAAAGATATTGAAGATAAGCCCTTGGAGATGACCATATATGGTTTCTCCAGTTGATTCTCAGTTTTGTACAACCCTTACTTTCATCCCAACCTACCAATTTACACCACAAAGTGAACTACCAGCACCACTCGTTAATTCAACAAAGATTTATTTAGTGCCTATTATGGGCAAAGTATCATGCAACGCACTTAATAAATATTAACAAGGAAGGTAGGAAGATTGGTTCCATTTCTAGGGTTTTCACCTTATTTTTTGAAATTCTAAGACTTATACTATTACCTGTTAAGCCAATATCTTCAACCATTCCAGCCTTCTCATCCCTCACCAACTTACCAACTTACGTGTTTCCTCACCTCTATTTTAGCTATCACTGGGATGTTCATAAGTTCTTAACAATTAGAGAATGACCTTGTCTTTCTGGAAATTAAAAAAACTTTACAGTATGTAGGAGAGTTATACTGCATCATGGAAGCTTTCAAGTGGGAAAATATAAGGGGATGACACATATTTAGTAATATATATATTATAGTTTATATAACATATATATCTCATGTATTATAATATATAATATATATTATATTGTTATTTTGATTTGCATTTCTCTGATGATCAGTGATGCTGAGCACCTTTCATGTGCCTATTTGACATTTGTATGTCTTTTGAGAAATGTCTATTCAGATCTTTTGCACATTTTTTAATCATATTAGATTTTTTTCTGTAGAGTTGTTTGAGTTCCTTATATATTCTGGTTATTAATACCTTGTCAGATGGGTAGTTTGCAAATATTTTCTCTTATTCTGTGGGTTGTCTCTTCACTTTGTTGATTGTTTCCTTTGCTATGCAGAAGCTTTTTAACTTGATGTGATCCTATTTGTCCATTTCTGCTTTGGTGGCCAGTGCTTGTGGAGTATTACTCCAGAAATCTTTGTGCAGACCAATATCCTGGAGATTTTCCTCAATATTTTCTTTCAGGAGTTTTGTAGTTTGAGGTCTTAGGTGTACATCTTTAATTCATTTTTATTCAATTTTTGTATATGGCAAGAGATAGGGGCCTAGTTTCTTCTGCATAAGAATATCAAGCTTTCCCAGCGCTTTTTATTGAAGAGACTGTCTTTTCCCCAATGTATGTTGTTGGTACCTTTGTAAAAAATGAATTCACAGTAGGTGTATGAATTTGTTTCAGGGTTCTCTATTCTGTTCCATTGATCTATGTGTCAATTTTTATGCCAGCACCATGCTGTTTTGTTTACTATAGCTCTGTAGCATAATTTGAAGTCAGGTAATGTGACTTCTCCAGTTTTGTTCTTTTTGTTCAGGATAGCTTTGGCTATTCTGGTTTTGTGTGTGTGTATGTGTGTGCATGTGATTCCATACAAATTGTAGAACTGTTTTTTCTATTCTTGTGAATGTCATTGGTATTTTGATAGAGATTACATTGAATCTGTAGATTACTTTGGGTAGTAGGAGCATTTTAACTATATTGATTCTTCCAATTCATGAACGTAGACTGTCTTTCCATTTTTTGGTGTCCTCTTTAATTTTTTTCATCAGTGTTTTGTATTTTTCATTGTATAAATTCTTTAGTTCTTTTGTTAATTCCTACATATTTAATTTTATTTGTGGCTATTGTAACATTTGATGTTATAGAATAGTTTTACTATATTATTTCTATTTTTCATCGATGATCACGTCTAAAAGTACCAAAGCAGAAAATGTCTAAGAAAATCATTAGTGATACTAGCAATGAGATGGCAGATTCACTAAAAATTTAGTTATAAAATAATGTTTTTTATTTTTTTACTTTTTTTTTGCACTCAACCTCCAAGCATGTTTTTTATTTTAACTTTTCTGAAATGTCATCATGACAAAGTATGATAATGAAAGAGCCTTTACATGTCTAATTTTCACAAATAAATTCTAAATCAGTATGTTTCCCCCAAAGTGCGTTTTTAGTTAAATATTTCTAACCCTAACCCTAACCCTAACCCTAACATTATTTTCAAACTCTTCAGGTGGCTAAAAATTATTTCAATTGAAGTAAAACTATCAAAAACAAAATTAATTTAGAAAACCCAAGGACAGCTGGCAAATTTTGTCCCCCAGTATAACCCACTGGGTAGCTGTCATGGCTTCATAAGATACATGAACCCTGCTGGAGACAGTGGTATCTTAGAAAACAACACAGAAAGTGTTTCTGAAGAATTGCCTCCCATAGTAAGTTTGCTTTCTGGCTAAGCAGTGACACAAACAGACCTACTGCAGATGGATAATGGTTGCCTTATAGAGTGTGGCATTAGTATAGACAAGAGCATTTAGAGTAGATTATGGAAACTGACCTGCCCATTGTCTCATTTTAAGTTTGTAAAGCGTAAGTTTTCTTGTATCTCTTACTTCACTTCTGAACTGACCTTTGCCTGAAATGGAAGATCCTCTATCATACAAAACTGGAAGAATTTATTCTGCGTTGCATGTCCTTTGATGTATATTTCAAAGATTTCAGCTGCATCCAGTCATGCCGTGTTTGCTCAGGTGCAATGAAAAACCTCTGTGTTTGGCATACCCTTGTAGGTGAATTTGTATATTTCCCTTCTCAATAAAACAGGATGTTATGAAATTTAATTCCTGATTAATTCCAAAAGGCCTGCTTCCTCAGGTATGGATTAAAATATAATAATCTATCCTTGGGATAATTTTGGCTGCCACAACAGCTGCCAAATATCAATAAAATGAACTGGATTTTCTGTCCAAGGCAAGGCAGGAAATGGGAAATTATCATTTGAGCCCTTAGTATATGTGAAACCGAAGCTGCCCCCAATAGACTATGTGAGTTGTGCTGTGTCCTCACATCAGGAAATAACTAAAATTCTCAAGAAATAATTAAAATCCTTAGTCCCTCCAACACTGCATCACTTTTAACCACTGATACTATTTATTTGTTGGGCTATTTTCTTTTAATTATCAGCATGTTATGACAGTTTGGGCTTGTTTAGCAAGAGGTATTTATAAGCTGTGGTTTCAGAAATGTTTTTCTAAAAAGATTAGAATGATTAATACTGTAATGTTAACAATTGCTATCTCTTTAGGATTATGAGGAATTCTTAGATTTGATATTATTCTCAAATATAAAATGTTATAACTTGCCACGTATATGTATTACAAAGTTTCTTACTAAGGATTGGCATCTGTGCTGCCAATATCTAAAGATTTTGAATTTCTGCAACATTAAGTTGTGCTCTTTCTAGGCATAGATAAATTTGTTTCCACCGTTTAAAATAATGTACTCCTAAATTTCTGAATAGACTCTTGTGCATCAGGTGTACATGTCAAAGGTGAAAACCATTTATAATCACATATGGTGGGATCTGCATCACTTTGAAAGGGTGAAAATTTTGTTATATACTCAAAGAGAAAGGCCTGATAGTATTATTTTTATGCTGAACATCTTGAAAAAACAGGTATAGTTCTGTAGGTGAAATAATTTCTGAAATTCTAATAGTGACTGAGGGAGATGTAATGTATAGGCACACTCAAGGACACATTTTACAGGGAGAAAATAGACACTTTGCACAAAAATTCCGGTAATAAATGACCAAAAATGAGATTAAATCTACGAAATATTTTAATTCTTTTGTGACTTAATGTAGCCCATAAACTAGTTGCAATTGCACTTTAGTTGAATTGCTGTATAATTTGTCATTTTGCCAGTTACTGTAAAAAATGAAAAGAACTTGATATTCTTAATGTTCTACATCAATTCTGAAAAGAATTGGAAGCTTTATCTACTGAAAACAGTAGATTTCAAAGGTAGTTGCTATACAGTTATTTCTTAGGTTAATATGATATTCACATACATATTTTTATTGGAGATAATTACATTTCATCTGTAATTGTTTTCTTTTTTGTTGTTGCCCGATAATTTCTCAAATCACTTTTCTTTGTTACTGTAGACCAGTGTTTCTTGACCTTAGCACTGATGACATTTTCAGCTGGAAAATTCTTTGTTGTTGGGCCTGTCATGTGTAATGCAGAATCTTTAGCAGCATCCATGTTCCTTAACCACATGATGCCAGTGCACCCATTCCCAAGTGTGGCAACCAAAAATGTCTTCAAACTTTGCCAAATGTCCCCTGGAGGGAAAATTGATCCTGGGAATCACTACAGACAAAGCTATAACACCGTTTATAATCATAACTTTTTTTGGTATTTCTTCCTTAGTTCTTTGTTTTTGGGGAACATAATCTGTTATTCCTGTCAAAGAAAGTGATATATTAAGCCTGCATTTCCCAGGGTTCAAAAGACTTTGGCTCTGTAAGGCTGAACATCTAAGTTTATAAAACATTGTATTCGTGGGCTAGAATTGCTCAAATACTTTACATTCTAATATCATTAAGAAAACATCACAAGAATGACTGAGAGGAATGGAGTTGCTTTTGGATGATGCATTAATAAAGAATGCTATTATCATTATTACTAGAAGCCATTAGCCACTAGTCATGACTCTCATGCAGATATAAAATAAACACATGTCAAAGGTGTTCTTCTACATATTTATTAATGAGAGTACCAGTAAGATGTTAAACTAATCCAAAGAGCATTTGAGGAGCTAGGTATTCATAAGCAATTTAATAAAATGATATTAGATGCAGAACTCTTTAATGTTTTATGAGGGCAATGAATAATAACTTTTGGAGATTTATTTTTTCACCAAACAAAAATTATTTGCATCTCTACAAGATAAAAATATGTAAGTTAATATAGAACTTTACTTTAGTCTCTCTCCAGTATGCAACCTCTTCTTTACTTCCTTTTTCTTCTTAAAGGAGGAACAGATTTATTTTTTAAACCATAACTCTCTACTCATCTCTGAAAAACTCACAGAGTAAATGGCCTACAATCACTTCATTCATTTTCCACACCCTAAAATCAGGCATCCAACATTTTTGTGTTATTAAATATTAGATATCAAGTGTTGGATAATAGCAACATGGCTAACATGCTGTTTTCTACGCATGTCACACATCACAAGTAAATTCATATGTATTTTGTACACACATACACACACACACACACACATATATATATATGTTTTTCCATTAGCCTTGGGGGACTTGTGAAATAATTTCATACAATTGTTGGTGACCTAAGGTAAAATCTGCAAAGTTAATTATGAAATACACCATATAAAGCATTAACATAATTCCCAAAACATAGATATTTAATAAATATATTAACAATAATAATTAGAGAATTTTTATAGAGTAACTAAAATTGTGCTAACTCTGTGAAAACCTAGAATAACTTTGAAAGTTAAAGTATGAGGTAATTAATCAAGGCATTGCAATCCTAATATTCTGTTTTAAATTTAAAACATTATCTTCTCAGTTAAGCAAAAGAGAAAAGACAAGAAAAGAAAACAAACAATTTTGGTCAATTAGACATCAGGTTAAATCAAATAAAAATAAAAATAGATTTGAGGTCTTTGTAAAACAGCGTATGTTAAGACCCAAATTCAGAAACCTGTATTAAGCCTGTCTTAAGCTTTGAGTGCCTTGCAATTTTAACATATGACATTGTTTTTAATTTAGTCATGAAAGACAATGAACCTCTTCTTAAATGTGGTATCTTTTTGTATTTTTCCTATTCACTGCCCTTTCCTTTCCACCAAGGAAGAAAATGAAGATAATAAAACATGCTGAGATAAATCGGTAAAATTTTTTTACATTTTCATCAGTAATTAAATAAGAAATGTATAGACTTCCCACTGCATGTGTATTCTGACTTCTATAAAGGCTCAACTTTTCCCATAACTTAAAAAATATAATAAATAAATGGAAGGTGGCCAAATGAGAGTTCCATAAACTATTTACCATCTGGCAGTTGCTTTCCACTTTGATCTGATTTGCTTCATCTGGTGGTAGAATGTGTCCATCTGAAGATAAATTCACACACAGCTCAGCTATGTAATTATATTACATTTCAGGAAAAACTGTATGTGGTCAAGCTTGTTAAAGATAGTCAGTTTCTATGGAAGTACACACATTTTCAAAACTGTTGGAAGATTATCAGAAACTGTAGGTGACAAATTCCAGATACAATTACCCATTCCCTCTCCAAAGCCTGATCTCTTTATTTCCCTTGCAACAGGAACCTCTACAATGCATAATTTTTCCCACTTCAATTCATTTAGCCTTTTAGTGGGGCTCCTCTTGGTTTTATGTAACACTATTCTTTTGATATTTTTAAGTGCTTCTGTTTAACAGTTCCAAGAATAAAGCAGTTAATTTCCCATTGCATTTTATCTCACTCTAAAATTAAGGTTAGTCATAGAGTTAGGGTTTCATTTGTCATTTTGCTAAGGAGGCCAGATCATGTGAATGTATTCCATTTAAATTGCACTTTGATGTCTGGGTTGACATATTTTCTCAGTTAAGACCAGAAACACCTGGCAAGTAAATTAGCTTTCCTGTGACCTTCAATCTTTTCTAAATCTGTTTGTAGTTTAAGAGGGAGTATGAATATGGTCTAGCCCCTGGAGACTTTGAATGCAAAGACATTAGCATCTGTAGGCTCTTTGAGATCCCTCCAAGACAGAATTCATTTGGTGGAACATAAACTTGGGGAACTGTATTAGTTATCCATTGCTATGTGACAAATTGTGCCCAAGCTCATCAGTTTAAAAACAAGTATTTATTTATTGTCTCACAGTTCTTGATGGTCGGCAACACAGATATGGCTTAACTGAATGCTTCCAGCTCAGATTCTCTCCCAAAGTTTTAGTTAAGCTGTAGGCTGGAGCTGCAGTCATCTCAAGGCTTACTGAGCTACAAAATTTATTTGTAAGCTCACTCAAGTGATTGTTGTCACGCCTCTGTTCATGCTGGCTTTGACTGGAAGCTTCAGTTCCTTTCCACATGTGCTTCTCCGTAGGGCTGATCACAACCTGGGAGCTTGCTTTCCCCAGAGTGATATAAGAGAAAGGAAGGAGAGAACAAGAACATGTCCAAGACAGAAGCCATGTTTTTTATAACCTAATATCAGAAGGAGCATGGCATCACTTCTGCGGTATGATATTGGCTACACAGAGTAACCTTTGTTCAATATAGAAGGGAACTACACAGGAGCTTTTTCACTCGGCATCAGAGGTATTTCAGCTCTCATTTATTAGAGGCCTACCAAGTGTTTTAATGAAAAAGTACCTGCACTTTTCCTCCTCATTGTGCTTTCAATCAGAGATTATTATGTCCATTTAGAAAGTAAAGGCACTCCCTCCCCCCTCCCCGGTGTGTGATGTTCCCCTTCCTGAGTCCAAGTGATCTCGTTGTTCAGTTCCCACCTATGAGTGAGAACATGCGGTGTTTGGTTTTCTGTTCTTGTGATAGTTTGCTAAGAATGATGGTTTCCAGCTGCATCCATGTCCCTACAAAGGACGCAAACTCATCCTTTTTTATGGCTGCATAGTATTCCATGGTGTATATGTGCCACATTTTCTTAATCCAATCTGTCACTGATGGACATTTGGGTTGATTCCAAGTCTTTGCTATTGTGAATAGTGCTGCAATAAACATACGTGTGCATGTGTCTTTATAGCAGCATAATTTATAATCCTTTGGGTATATCCCCAGTAATGGGATGGCTGGGTCATATGGTACATCTAGTTCTAGATCCTTGAGGAATCGCCATACTGTTTTCCATAATGGTTGAACTAGTTTACAATCCCACCAACAGTGTAAAAGTGTTCCTATTTCTCCACATCCTCTCCAGCACCTGTTGTTTCCTGACTTTTTAATGATCGCCATTCTAACTGGTGTGAGATGGTATCTCATTGTGGTTTTGATTTGCATTTCTCTGATGGCCAGTGATGATGAGCATTTTTTCATATGTCTGTTGGCTGTATGAATGTCTTCTTTTGAGAAATGTCTGTTCATATCCTTTGCCCACTTTTTGATGGGGTTGTTTGCTTTTTTCTTGTAAATTTGTTTGAGTTCTTTGTAGGCTCTGGATATTAGCCCTTTGTCAGATGAGTAGATTGCAAAAATTTTCTCCCATTCTGTAGGTTGCCTGTTCACTCTGATGGTAGTTTCTTTTGCTGTGCAGAAGCTCTTTAGTTTAATTAGATCCCATTTGTCAATTTTAGCTTTTGCTGCCGTTGCTTTTGGTGTTTTAGACATGAAGTCTTTGCCCATGCCTATGTCCTGAATGGTACTACCTAGGTTTTCCTCTAGGATTTTTATGGTATTAGGTCTAACATTTAAGTCTCTAATCCATCTTGAATTAATTTTCGTATAAGGAGTAAGGAAAGGATCCAGTTTCAGCTTTCTACTTATGGCTAGCCAATTTTCCCAGCACCATTTATTAAATAGGGAATCCTTTCCCCATTTCTTGTTTTTCTCAGGTTTGTCAAAGATCAGATGGCTGTAGATGTGTGGTATTATTTCTGAGGACTCTGTTCTGTTCCATTGGTCTATATCTCTGTTTTGGTACCAGTACCATGCTGTTTTGGTTACTGTAGCCTTGTAGTATAGTTTGAAGTCAGGTAGCGTGATGCCTCCAGCTTTGTTCTTTTGACTTAGGATTGTCTTGGAGATGCGGGCTCTTTTTTGGTTCCATATGAACTTTAAAGCAGTTTTTTCCAATTCTGTGAAGAAACTCATTGGTAGCTTGATGGGGATGGCATTGAATCTATAAATTACCTTGGGCAGTATGGCCATTTTCACGATATTGATTCTTCCTATCCATGAGCATGGTATGTTCTTCCATTTGTTTGTGTCCTCTTTGATTTCACTGAGCAGTGGTTTGTAGTTCTCCTTGAAGAGGTCCTTTACATCCCTTGTAAGTTGGATTCCTAGGTATTTGATTCTCTTTGAAGCAATTGTGAATGGAAGTTCATTCATGATTTGGCTCTGTGTTTGTCTGTTATTGGTGTATAAGAATGCTTGTGATTTTTGCACATTAATTTTGTATCCTGAGACTTTGCTGAAGTTGCTTATCAGCTTAAGGAGATTTTGGGCTGAGACAATGGGGTTTTCTAAATATACAATCATGTCATCTGCAAACAGGGACAATTTGACTTCTTCTTTTCCTAACTGAATACCCCTGATTTCTTTCTCTTGCCTAATTGCCCTAGCCAGAACTTCCAACACTATGTTGAATAGGAGTGGGATTGCATTGGGAGTTATACCTGATGTAAATGACGAGTTGATGGGTGCAGCAGACTAACATGGCACAAGTATACATATGTAACAAACCTGCATGTTATGCACATGTACCCTACAACTTAAAGTATAATAATAATAAATAAATTAAAAAAAAAAAAGAAAGTAAAGGCACAGAGAGGGTCAAGGACTAGCCTAAGGTCACTGAGCCAGTCAGTAGGTAAAGAGCCCATGCTCCTTTCATTATACTCTCCTTTCCTTATCTTGGGAAACTGCCCTGTCTACTTTTAGACAGTGTTTGGACTTCTCAAAGAAAATGTCAAACTTTTTTTTTTTTTTCTAAAGCTTTCTTTGGTTTATTTTTACCTCCCCAGGCACAATCGTCACTCCCACAGCAACACTAGCCACCCATTTCCTCACAGTAGAGCGTTGAAAACCTTAAAATAAGACTCAGCCATATAGTAGTTTTTAAATTTTTCATCTTAATTAAACACATTTTTGAAATCAAATACCACATTCTCACACCGTGATAGAGACTATGCAAAGAATAGAAAGTATGGATATTATCTTCAAGGAGCTTAAAATATTTAGAGAGATAAAACACAAGAAACATTTACAGCCATTCATCTTTATTTTATTAATCCTAGGTTTTTCCCCCTTTGCTTCAACCTATTAAATGTATTTTTAAAGAAGATTGAACCTGACTTCTATAGGTCAAGGGATATTGGTCAAATGTCTTTTTCCCGAAGCACGAGGGTAGGTGCACTCTGTGGACAAATATAACAAGACAAAATGGAGTATAAGTTAAATGTTGAATAACGAGTGATAAGATAGTTTGAGTGGATAAATTCATCATACTTGGGCTATGGTTCCTACCTCCCAAATCCATATGGACATTTTTTTTTTCTTTGAATCTCAATTTGAGCTCATGATCTTCTCTACACAGAACTTCAGTCACCACTACGGAGTCTCATTTTGTATACAACTAAAACTACTGTATTTAAGGCTTGTTTTTATTCGCTTACTGGCACAATTACAGTTAGCAATACATTTCAGACAATATTTATAGCCCTAACAATTATATTCTTCCTTAAATTTCTTGCCTCTATGTTTATAGTTAACACTATAAAAGTGCTGAATTTTGAGGGCTTTGCTTTTAATCAAATTCTTGTGTTATTTTAATAATTTTAAAAGAAAAATATAAGAATTATAATCTTTTAAATAAAAGCCATTCTATGCAAAAATCTTTTTATTATCTATTATTATATTAATGTCAAATAATTGGGCTATATATACATATATATGTATGTAGATACTGGCATACATTGTTTAATTGCCATTTGCTTTATGAGCTTTGCAGATATTGCATCCGAGGGTTTGTGGCAACCCTGTGTCAAGCCCTAATAAAATACAGAATATAGCCATCACCCCAGAAAGTTCCCTCAGCCCCCTTCCTAGTCCACTTTCTTACAAATTCCTCAGAGACAACCACTGATTGGATTTTGTCTTACTATTTCTGCCTGTTCTAGAACTTTGTATCAATGGGGTCATACAATTATCTACTCTTTTGTGTAATGCTTCTTTCATTCAGCATAATGTTTTTAAAATTCAGACGTATTTTGTTACACGAATGAGTAGTTGGTTCTTTTTTATTCCTAAGTAATATTTTATCATGTATGTTTATGTTTATCTAATTTCTTATTAATAGATAACTTGGCTATTTCCATTTTGGTTTATATGAATAAAGTTGCTATGAATACTCTCATGCAAGTATTTTTGTGGACATATGCTTTCTTTTCTCTTGAGTAAGTACCTAGTACTGAAATTGCTTGGTCATAGGGTAGATGTAGGTTTAGTTTTCCAGAAATTGCCAACCATTTCTCCAAAGTGGTTGCATCATTTTTATGAGAGTTCAATTGGTCTACTTTCTTGCCAATGTTTGATCTCATTAGTCTTTAATTTTAGGCATTCTGTTTTGTATGTATTGGTATCACCTTGTGGTTTGAATGTGCATTTCCCTGATGGATAAATATATTGAGTGATTTTTAATGTGCTTATTGGCAATGCATATGTCTTATGTAGAAGTGTTTTCAAACCCTTTGCTGTTATTTTTTGGATGGTTATATTCTTATTACTGAGTTATGAGTTATTTTACATTCTATACAGCAGACATTTGCCCATTAATTTCTCCTTGTATTGAGTACGTGTGTATTCATTTTCCTAATGATTTTTTTAGACAGTTTTACATTTTAATGAAGTCTAGTTTATCAATTTTTTCTTTTATGATTGTTGTTTTCTGTTTCCTGTTTAAGAAATCTTTGCCTAACTCAAAGTTGCAAAGGTACTCTTCTGTTTGCTTCTAAATATTTTTGTAGTTTTAGCTCTTATGTTTAGACCTGTATCCACTTTGGATTAATTTTTGTGGGTGAGGTGTGGTGGCTTGTGCCTGTAATCCCAGCACTTTGGGAGGCTGAGGTGGGCGGATCACCTGAGGTCAGGAGTTGGAGATCAGCCTGGCCAACATGGTGAAACCCCATCTCTATTAAAAATACAAAAATTAGCCCAGCATTGTGGCATGCGCCTGTAGTCCCAGCTACTAGGGAGGCTGAGGCAGGAGGATCACTTGAACCTGGGAGGTAGAGATTGAAGTGAGTTGAGATCAAACCACTGTACTCCAGCCTGGGCAACAGATGGAGATGCTGTGTCAAAAAAAATAATTTTTGTGTATGTATGGTGTGGGTTAGAGTTGATATTTTTTTAAATACAGATATCCATTTATTTCAGGACTCTTTACTGAAAAATCTATTCTTCCCCCATTAAAATTCTTTGGATTCATTGTGGAAACTCAAATGACTTTAGAATTATGAGTCTACTTCTGAGTTCTATTTCATTGATGTAGTTGTTGATCCTGCCTGTTGATTTGTCCTTATTACTCTAGCTTTATAGTAAGCCTGAAAATCAGGTAGGATAAGTCCTTGAACCTTATTTACCTTTTAAAATATGGGTATGAGATGTATGTTTCTTTATATTTGCATATAGAATTCAGAAGCATGTCTTTAGTTTCACAAAAATAACTGAAAATTATGGGGATTTCATTGACTTAATAGAGAGGTAATTACATCTTAACAATATTGAGCCTTCCAACCACCAAATTATATATTTCTTCATGTATTTATGGTTACTTGAATTTCTTTCAGCAATATTTTATGGCTTTTAGTATAGAGGATTTTTTGATCTCTCCTAAACCTATCCCTAAATGTTGTATGTGGTTTTGCAGAACTATGTTTCTAATTTCATATTCTAGCTGTTAGCTGCAATTATGTAACAATACAACTTGTTTTTATGTATTAGACTTGTATCTTTCAAACTTGCTAAATTCATCTATTGGTTTCTAGTTTTTATATTCTATAGATTTTTCTATGTGAACAATTATATCATTTGCATATAGTGATAGTTTTACTTTATTTCTGTTTGCTACACATTTCATTATTTTTTCTTATTTTATTGCAATGGCTACAATTTCAGTACAATGTTGAATAGAAGTTTTGAGAGTGAATATCATAACCTTTTTTCACAACGTAGGGGAAAGCACTAATATGTCATCATTAAATAAAGTGTTAGCTGTAGATTTTTATAGATGCTTCAATCAGATTGAGGAGAGGAACTTAGTTTCTCTTCTTGGCTTGTTGAGTCTATTTTATTTTTAATCATGAACAGATGCTGAATTTGGTAAAATATTTTTATTCATCTATTGAAATGATCATGAAGTTTTTATTCTTTATAATCCTAATAGAGTGAATCACATTGATTTATTTTTAAGTGTTACATCCATCTGGCATTTCTGGAATAAACCTCACTTGGCATGATATCTTATCATTTTTATGTATGCTAATATCTTAAAGACTTTTTCTCCCTAAGTTCATGGCTCTCATTGGTCCATAGTTTTCTTTTTGGAATGAATTTGTCATTTTTTAATATTGGGATTATGCTACCTTCATAAATGTTTGGAAATGTTTCCCACTTTCCTGTTTTATGAGAGCATGTGTAAGATTATTGTTGTTACTTTTTAAAATATTTGCGAAAATTCTTTAGTAAAGCTATCTTGACATGGAGTGTGTGGAAAAATTTTAAACTCTGAATTCAATTTATTGATAGATATAAAAATAGATTTTCTGCTTCATCTTTTGTCATTGTTAGTAAGTTGTATTTTTGAAGAATCTGTCCATTTCATCTAAGTGTTGAATTTGCAGTATAAAATTGTTCATAATATACTCTTACTTTTCTAGTTATTTTCTGTAGGATCTGTAGTTACGTAAGTCCTGTCATTTCTGATGTTGGTAATTGGTGTGCTCTCCTTTTTTTTTTTTTTTTTTTCACTTGATCAGACTAGTTAGAGATTTAGAATTTTGTTGATCTTTTCCAATAACCAACCTCTAGTGTTTTAAACTTTTTCTGTTTGCTTGTTTGCTATTTTATTATTTTTCCCTGATTTTTGCTGTTCTCTCTTTTCTATTTTCAGTTTGCTTTGCTCATCTTTTTATAGGTTCTAAAGGTGGAAAATCAGGACAATGAGTTTAAGAATTAAATCCCAGAAAATTAAAATAAAATGCTAAGAGATATATGCCTTGATAATGCAAGAGTTAGACTGTGAACATAGGTCTAATAGCTTTTAGTCCAGTGTTCCTTGCACTGAATCATATTGCCGACTTCTTCCCTTCTTCCCTTTCTTTTCTATAGCATTTTAAGTTACTTAGATGTGTAAGTTTGTTCCAAACACTGTGAAAGGCAAAGAGCACACTTTATTAATTACAAAGAACTCAGTACCATAGTTTTCTCAACCATGCCTAGCTGATATATCAGTGCTGCAAGTGATTAGGACTGCCCTACAGCACTGGAAATGCTTTGATTGGTAGGGAATTCTAAAGTGATTCTATAACTTAAAATCTAAAAATATTATCAGAATGGCAGAAATGTTGATAAATTCCTGGCGGTGTTGGGGAAATAAAGTGACTTAAATCAAAATATCATAAAAAGATATGTAGAAAGAAAAATGGAGCTAAAAGATGTTTAGATTGCAAATTCTGCAGTAATTAACAAGCATTATGCTATCTTTTCATAATTATTCAGAAAAGTTTGTCATGCCCATTATGAGTTATACTTTATAATTATAGGATTGCCTTTTGCTATGACATTTTCATCAAATTTGCCTGTGGCTTTAATGTTAAGAATGCTTGATTATATTAAAAAATATATGCTAATGTTTTAAAGATTGAATCAGAATAACAAACTAGTGAGGTTATGGTGATTCTTTTTTATTTTAGGATTACATGAGATAAATGATGCAAAATGCTTACCACCCTCCTGCCAGAATGTAGGCACTCAAGGAATGTTAGTTAATTGTCCCCTTTCCCTTTACCATGTAAACAATATTTCTGAGGTTTCAGATTATCCCTAATACAACTCCTTTTGGACTTAGTTTTATAATAGGTACAGTATCACTAAGTATAAGTTTATTCTGTTTTTGTAACATGTCTGTGTATCATTTAAAGCATAATTATTTTAGCTCTCTTGTTTACAACAAATAATTTTAATTATAAGGTGCCATAAATCTACAGAATTCTAGCAAGGCTGTTTTTGGTGTTTAAATGAAGTGCTGCAATGTAAGTCTTTATTTCAGGCTTTAGAAAGATTCTTGGTTGTTGATAAATCGTAGAGCTCTTAACCCTTATGAGAAACTTGTAATGTCCTCTAGGTGATTCTGAAGTTAAAAAAGGTAAAAAGGACAGAGAAGAAAAGTTCTACTAGGAGTAAGAAGAACTCAGTTGAAGGCCTACTCTGCCATTATCTAGATGTATATGTTTTACTGTAAATTATTTTACCTTTCCTGTATTTCCTTTTACAAAAACGATTTAAGCATAATTATCATATCTAAGATTATATTCATCCTTACATGTCAATGTCATTATAGACCACATGAAAATCTTGAAATATAAGACAGTAATGAGACAGCCAGATGGGAGGGGGTCCCTGGAGAAACTCCAACCAGTCTGCCCACTGAGGTGGAGCCTCAGGCAAATATAAGTTTCTTTCCTCTTTCCTTTGAGGAATTGTGAAATGTGTGCAATCTTAAATGTTATTTCTTAGTGAAAAATTACTGTTTATTTCTGTGACCAGTATATTAAATAAGTACATATTTATAAACATTTTTTTGCTCAGAATTTGGTGTCATTGGATAGTCCTGTTAATTTGGGTATAGTATGGCAATCCCAGTCAATCTAGATGTAAAATTGTTGAATCATATTTGAAAGTACTTAGTTATTTTCTTATATTAACTCATCAGAAATTGTAATAAAAAGCTGAGAAAAGGTTCCAAAACCCAGAGTAACTGATAGAAAAATGAGGTACCATTTTCCGGTCAATTTGGAAAAGTAAGGTATTAAAGAAATCATTGATATTCCAAACATGTCAGAGGCTGAATAAAACAGAATGAGTAAAACAGAAATAATAAATAAATAAGGCTGAGTGCAAAAACAAAATAATGAAATCAGCCCAAATACAAAAATTAATTCAAAGTGAGGAAGGTGCCTTTGTGCTGAAGTTAGGAGTTTACAAGGATCATCATATTGGTCTTAAGTGAAATGGACCATTTATTTGGAAATTATACATGATAAAAATTGACTTAAGAAGAAATAAACAATAACTTTTAAAGATTAGTAATTAGTTACCATTTTAGCTCCTTGATCATGACATCAGGCTCAGATGGTGTTAGAAAAGATGTTAAATACCCTCCAAAGAAGAGAGGATACATATTTTGTATAAACTGCTAGAGAGAAAGAAGATAAAGCTACTCAACCATTTTTATAAGACCAGTATAACCTTAACACCAAATTTGATGGAATACAGAGATAAAAATTACAAGAGAATCTCCCTATGAACATGGTAAAGAAGTCTTAAATATAATGTTGGTACATCCACCCCAGAAATGGTTCCAGTTAAACATATTATCATTAATTAAGGTTTATTTCAGAAATGTAAGAGTGATATAACATTAGAAAAATCTATTAATTTGGTCAGTTTTTAATATTCACAGTTATTCATTTTATCCTAAATGACTGATTCTGGGTGAGAGACAGATTTATTATTTGTTACCTTATATTAAATAAATGCATTGCACCACCCCCACCCTACTTTTCCTGCAGGCCTTACCCCTGGGATGACACAGTTAAAACTAGATGGAAAAATGCCTTACATGAGTAAACTGACACACTATAGGCAAGAGGTGAAAAACAATAGATGTTCCCCTTTTATACGTGGGAGAGAGATAATCATCCCTTTTCCTTCCTGAAAGGAGAGAAAAATAGTTTTACTCATTTGATGGAAAGTATCCTAGATTCTTGGCCTAACCATTTGGAATATAAATATCTTTTCAAGGACTATTAATATGTAAATGGATGGTATCTCTGGCTTTTTTGTTTTGTTTTGTTTTGAGATAGAGTCTTGCTCTGTTGCTCAGGCTGCAGTGCAGTGGCGCGATCTCGACTCACTGCAAGCTCCGCCTCCCGGGTTCATGCCATTCTCCTGCCTCAGCCTCCCGAGTAGCTGGGACTACAGACGCCCGACGCCACGCCCGGCTAATTTTCTATATGTTTTGTAGAGACGGGGTTTCACCGTGTTAACCAGGATGGTCTCGATCTCCTGACCTCGTGATCCACCTGCCTCGACCTCCCAAAGTGCTGGGTTTACAGGCCCCTACCCCCGCTTTTTTTTTTTTTGAGACGGAGTTTGTTCTTGTTGCCCAGGAGTGCAGTGGTGCAATCTTGGCTCACTGCAACCTCTGCTTCCCGAGTTCAAGCAATTCTCCTGCTTCAGCCTCCCAAGTAGCTGGGACTAAAGGTCATGAGCCACCACACCCGGCTACTTTTGTATTTTTAGTAGAGATGGGGTTTCTCCATGTTGGTCAGGCTGGTCTTGAACTCCCGACGTCAGGTGGTCCACCTGCCTCGGCCTCCCAAAGTGCTGGGATTACAGGCGTGAGCCACAGCGACCGGCCACCTCTGATTTTTAAGACCCAGAGATATCTTCAAGTTTTGAACTTCATACCATTTGAAATGTAAATACTTCAGGAGATTGCACTCCCATCTTCCTTGCACTTTAGGGTTTTAACCTAACTACCTAATGCTGGCTGTAACTGTTTGGGCCTCTTGAGGAGGTAAGAGAAATTTTATTACTCTTTCAGATCAAAACAATTAACCAGACACCTAGACAGATGGCCACACATTCATTTCTTATTGCATAATTCTAGATATTTTCTTTTATATATATATACACACACACACACATATATATATATATATATTTCTGTGTCTCAAAAAGCTAGGGCATTGATAATAAGCCAGTATGAAAATATTAATAGAAGTCTTAGGCAATGCAAAAAGATAAAAATTATGGAAATACGTAAGATATTAAAAAAAAGGCAAACCTTCTTTCATCAGGAGTCTAAACAAAGTGTACAGAACATTCAAAGTTCATACAAATAAATTGTTAAGACTAATAAAAAAATTCAGCAAGCTTTTTGAATGCAAGATTCATATATAAAACTTGGCAGAATTCTTATGCAATAACTAATTAAAAATGAAATGGTAAGATAAAATCTTTTTCAAAATAGTGCCAAAACTATAAATTGGGGAAAAAATTTATAGAAATTGCACAAGTTCATCATGTTGAAAATTATTATATAAAAATAATATAAAGAAGAGTGAAAAAGCAGATGGTGGGGGATACAACCTGTTGCTGTAGGAGAAATCAGTACTGTAAAATCTGTTTTCCTCAAATCTATGAACTCAGTGCATTTCTGATTCAGATCCCTTGGGAGTTTTTGAGAAGTTTGAAAAGTTGATTCCAAACATTATATGAAAGAATGAAGGTTCAAGGAATTGAGGAAAATTTTGAGGGAAAAACTTGCTGTATTAAAAATCAAGAAGTAATACAAACTTGAATCTTTGGAACAGTGTAGTGTTGGCAATTGGATAAACATACACTAATAACGGCTGTACTAGGTTTTTCAGAGAAATAGAACCAATAATGTGTGTGTGTGTAAATATTTATTATAAGAAATTAGCTTACGTGATTGTGGAAGCTGAGAAGTCCCAGGATCTGCAGGCTGTGAGGCAGAGACCCAGAAGAGTCAATGGTATAAAACCAGTTTGTGTGTAGGAAGGCCTGAGAAACAGGAGAGCTGATGGAGTAAGTTCTAGTTTGAGCACAGGGGGGGATTGATGTCCCAGTTAGAACAGGCAGAAGGAGTTCCTTCTTAGTAAGCCTGTTCTATTTAGATTTTTTAATTGATTGGATTGAGGCCATCCACATTAGGGAGGGCAATCTGCTTACCAATTAAATGTTAATCTTGTCCAAAAACAGCTTCACAGACATACCCAGAATAATGTTTGACCAAATGCCTGGGCACCCTGTTGTCCAATCAAATTAACACATAAAATACATAAAATTAACCATCAGGAAAACTAACCTGTATGTTTTACTTACTATGTATCAGGCACTATTCCAAGCACTTCGTGTATGTTAGTGTGTTTAATTCTCACAGCATCCTATGAAATAGGTATGACTTATCTCCAATTTATAAATGAAGCCACAGTGAAATTAAGAACTTAAACATCTATAGTAGTATAGAACAGAGAATCCAGAAAGATACCACACATACATGGGATCTTGGAATGTGATAAAAATAGCATTGCCAGTCAGTAGGGGATAAAGTGGTGTTGGGACAATTGCTTATCCGTATTAAAAAGTCAGTGTTTTACCTCATAGCACACACCACAATAAATTCCCGACGAATTATAGATCTCAAAGTGAAAAGCAAAAGTTCAAAAACTTCAGAAAAATAAAATGTAGGAGAATATCTTTATAACATCACAGTAGGAAAGGAATTCTTTAAAACAAGATGAAAAAATAAAAAAATTGATAATTTGACTTCATCAAAATATAAAATATTTGTAGCTACCACACCTTAAATGTTTATTAGGCTCCTGTTCCCTGCCAAGCATTGCTAATCACTTTGACATATCAAGTCAGTTAATCCTCACAAAACAAGCTGAAGATGTGCATACCTTGTTATCCAGCCATTCCGCTTCTAGGTAGATACATTAGAGAAATTCTTGCATATCTTCACTGTTCTTGTGCTTATAATAACCAGAAATAGAAAGCAACTTAATTTACCAACAGGAATCAAATTAATGAGTAGATAAATAATGGGATCTGCATATAATGGAATATTATACATATTTAAAATTAGTAAATAATCTACATGAGTCAACATAGATATAGCCCTTAAAATAATGATGGGTTAAAGAAAGCAAGTTGTAGAGACATATACAGGGTGTAATGTCATTTATTTACATTTATAAGCACAAAAACTATTTAGTATATTGTTTATGAATGTGTACATTTTTAAAAGGGTAGGAATATGAAAGAACATTTTAAACAATATATGGTATCTACATAGAATCCACTGTATTCTGTGTCTATAATATATGGTATCTATTGTATCTTTAGTATATTGTTTCCTAAGGTAGACTAAATATCAAATTTTAATGTTTGTGAATTCTGGATTATGTGTGTATGAATTTTAAAAAAATCACTATCTTAATTCACTTATAGTTTTAAATGTTTAATAATAATTGAAATAAAGTAAGAGAAAAACATATGTACCAAAGACAAAGAGTGGAATAGTTATGGTACTTCTACATGCTTGTAGTGATTTTTATTAGATATTGATTGGGGAACGGTTATAGGTGAAGAAGCTGTAATTCTTTATAGCCCCTTCGACACTCTTGGAACCTAAAGTTATTGACTCTCAAAGTGGACTACTAGACTATTTTTAGGATGAGATTACAAAGCTGAGAACACAGTCCTTATGAGATTACAGAATGGAGCAGAAATGCTCAAATACATCCATGATGATGATCCTTGATTCTTTGATTCTTTGAGTATGAATATGTCAAAACATAGATGTAAAGAACTTAGAATACCGGCCACACTATAAATTGTATGAGTTACTTGTAAATGTAAACCATTTTTCACTGGTCTGTATAAGGTATAAAGTTTTCATAAGCCTTTGAAGATCAAAAGTGAGAAGTATTTAGAAACTACTGTTAACGGATGTTTTACCTCTCTGCCTGCAGCAATCTGCTGTCTCAGAGGCATTTATTCTTTTACCCAGAGCATTCCCATATCTTATTTATGCTTCAGTGTCTGCCTGCAATAACTGGAGAACCTAAGCACCTAAAAATCAAAAGTATTTATGTAACTCTTCTCTGATGCCCTCCTGTTGTAACTCTGTAGTTTTTGACAAGAGCCATTCACAAGTAAGAGATCTCCTTGCAACCAGAAGGAAGCTTGTATGTAACATAAGGTATGTGGGAAGAAGTGGTTCATTTAAGTAATAAAAAAATTGTAATTTAAATCATGAACATTTACAAATGAAACAGAGATGGGGCTATGGATGATCTGTGTTTAGGCCAGTACAGCAGCCATAACACTGGAATGTTAGTTCCAGATCCCAAGCTACAAGGTAATCCACACTGGACATGCTGCTAACTAAGAATGGAGAGGGATTAGGCATTGTGATAGAAAGACCGTATTATGTGAATTTAGTGGGGGTAATTTTGGCCTTGGAACCCTGCATTTCCATTTGAAAAAGGCAGACTATGTATTGCCCTGGAAAAGCTATCTGGATGGGTCACCAGGGGCTTCCTTTGAGCCATTCACCATGACCCAGAAACTGGCCTTAGGAAGTCCAGGCTGAGAAACCCAATTGGTTTATTAATGTGATAAGATTGGATCTCCTTTTCGGGAATAGACTCACATTTAACTAAGTTAACAGAGACTAATGAGTACAATCCTGAATATAGGCTATTGACTGACCAGCATAGAGGCTTGTGGAGAAAAGTTTATTAGCCAAACAAATCATAATGCTCTGTCTACTTAGCCAAGATGTGCATTTTTAGGACATTGTTCTAATGGACATTGCCAGCTTTTCTTTTTGAATTGATTTATTGAGGCTTCCATTCTTGACAAATTCTATTATATTTACATTACTAAATGATACATTCCATGTCTACCTCCTTGAGGTCTTACCCACATCACATGACTTTTAATGTTTTGACTGCTCTCTTATGCTTCAGTGACACATGATGAGCTGTCTCTTGCTTTACTTCCCCAAATGATAAATCACAGTGACTTAGAGTTTGCTAGTGTAACTCTAAGGACATCGAACCTTATTTCCAAGTACTTAGGGACTATTCACTCCCTATGTATGTATGGACCACATTAGCTTTTCCTTTCCTTTTCCTTGTTATTTTTTGAGAGCTTCAGCTAGCAATGGAAGTACTACTTCTCTTCTGTTTCTCTGAGGAAGATTTCATGGGGTAGCTGGATTAGAGATGCCTCAGGGTCATCAAGAATATGAATGTAGGACCTTATGCTTTTGAGAGATTCACCAAAAAGTATAATCTTCGGGAGTCTCTAAAAGGAGAAGGTTCTTGTAGCTACTGTGCATGGTCATATGTCAACCTGGAAATAATCTTAGTATGGCTCAGGGAGGTCCTTGATTGCTTATATCATGAGCCATGAAACGTAAAGAACTCAAATCCTATATTCTTCCCATAGTAGATATGTATTTTTAGTGGTTGTTTTATCTGAAGCTACAAAACTGAGCTACAGAATCCTCTAAGCTTCTGCTGTGGGCTGTTCTACTCTTTGCCCCTAGCCTTCCTCTTCATGTCTTCTGTCTCAATCCCCATTTCTTAGAGATTCTCTCTTTACATCTCTATTGCCAGCTGATTATCCAGGTGTTTTATTAACTAACTGTGCCCATTGGATTAGAGTTGCCATATTTAGCAAATATAAACACAAAAAAGCTACAAATTTAGCAAATAAAAATACATCCCTGAAATATTTGGGACATTGTTATACTAAGAAAAAATATATTTGTTGTTTGTCTGAAATTCAAATTTAGCTGCATATCTTGTCTTTTATCTAGTAACCCTGTTTTGGATCCTTCCCCCTTCATCCAGCTCTTCAGATGTCTCCCCTGCATGACTGAGTTTTCTGAGATTCTGTGCTTCAACTCAGCTCTGCATCTGGCCTTTTGATTTCCTGGATGGGGAACTGGACTCGTTTTTCTCCAGTCATGCTTTATGTTGTGCTCTAACATGAATTGTCTCTGGGCAAATAGAAACAGGTTATAAAGAACATATTCTGAGTACTGAGGCTGAAACACTCATTGCCTGTGCTCAATCGTTACTGCTTCCTCTTGCTCCAAAGTCCTCAACGCACCCCTCTCCTCAGAGTGAGAACTCAAGCCTTCAGACAGATAATTGTGTTCCAACATAACAAGGCAATCCTTTACTTAATGCTATTCAGATTATTCTCTTAATAGCATCACTCTGGATGATTAAAAGGAGTTATATAATGCAGGTTGAGATTCTTCTAAACCAAAGCTGTAACCAAGGAAATTTCTTCAGAAATTTGTGTCGTCGATTTTTGTTTGTTTTTGTCTACAGTGAAGGAAAATGAGCTTATTCCATTAAAGTTTGTACACATCAGTTCCTAAATGTTGAAAACCTAATTCCCTCTCTAGAATCAGACCTTTCTGTTTCAGATCTGCCCCTATCCTAGGATTTAAGCTCTAGAAACTTAGAAATAAGAGAAGAGATCTTGTTTTTAGGAGTGAGTGCAGCATGTAAGTGTGTGCTTTTAGTTTCTTTTAAAAATTTTAAACAGCTCTATTGAGATATAATTCACATACTGTACAATTTACCCATTTAATGTGAAAATTCAGTGTTTTTAATTATATCCATAGGATTGTGTAACCATCACCACAATATAATTTTAGAGCATTTTCATCTTGACCGAAATAAACCTGAATCCATTAGCCGTCACTCCTCATATCTCCCCTTCATCCTATTCATCACTTCATCTGTTGACAGTCACTTAGGTTTTTTCTACTTTTTAGTTTGTATGAATAATAGTACATACAATATTATTCATAGTACAATAATACTATGAGGATTCATGCATGAGTTTTTGTGTAGACATATGTTTGCATTTCTCTTGGCTTGATATCTAGTGGTGGAATGGCTGAGTTTTATAGTAACTCTCTGTTTAATCATTTGAAGAAATGCTAAACTATTGCCCAAAATGAATGCATCATTTTACATTCCCACTAGCAATGTATAAAGATTCCAATATCTCCGTATTTTGCCTACCCTTAATGTTGTCTATCTTTTTTATTATAGCCATCCTAGTGGAGTGAAGTGGTATCTCATTGTAATTTTGATTTGCATTTCTCTGATGGCTAATGATGAACATCATTTTGTGTGCTTAATGCATATTTGTGTATCTTTTTTGGAGAAATGTCTATTCAGATTCTTTGCCTATTTTTAAATTGGATTGCTTGTCTTTATTATTGAGTGGTAAGGGTTCATTATGTATTCTGAATGTAAGTCCTTTTGCATATATATTCTTTGAAAATGTTTTCTCCTATTCAGTGGATTGTCTTTCACTTTCTTCATGTTATTATTTGCAGCACAAACATTTTTAATTTTGATGTTTATTTTTTATTCTTGTCACTTGTACTTTTAGTGTCACATCTAAGAAATCATTGCCTAAACAATTGTATTATAGATTTACTCCCGTGTGTCTTCTAGGAGTTTTATAATTTTAGCTCTTACATTTAAGGTCTATGATCAATTTTGAATTAATTTGGGGGTATGGCATGAAAAAGGGAGAAAGGGCCTTGATTTAATTTTTTTTACATGTGGCTCTCTGATTCTCCCAGTGCCATCTGTTGAGAAGACTATTGTTTCCCCGTTCAATTGTCTTGGCACCATTGTGCAAAATTAATGGATTATAGTGTAAAGGTTTAATTGTGGACTCTTAATTCTGTTTCACTGATCTATAAGTCTATCCTTGTGCCAGTGCCACACTGTATTAATTACTGTAGTTGAGTAATAAGTTTTGAAATCAAAAAGTGTGAGTCTTCCAATTTTGTTCTTGTTTTTGAAGATTGTTTTGGCTCTTCACAGTTGCATTTACGTATGAATTTTAAGATGAGTGTGATTTCTGCCAAAATAAAGAAATAAATAAAAGCCAGCTAGATTTTTAATAGGGATTGAATGACTTTTTAAATCAATTTGAGGAGTATTGCCAACTTAACAACATTTTATTTTCTGAACCATGGACATGAAATGTCTTTCAATTTATTTGGATCTTCTCTAATTTCTTTTAACAATATTTTGTAGTTTTAAGGTTATGTCTTGAACATTCTTTGTAAGATGAATAAACCAAAAAATTTTACCCTTTTTGATATTATTATAAATGAAATTTTCTTAATTTTCAGATTTTCCATTGCTAGTGTATAGAAATTCAATAGATTTTTATATATTTATCTTTCATCCTTGAACTTTGCTGAACTTTTTACTTCATTCTAATAGTCTTTTATTTATATTACTTAGGATTTTCTATATACAAAATTATGTCACCTATGAAGAGAGATAGTTTTACTTTTTCCTTTTCAATCTGGATGCCTTTTATATCTTTTTATTGCCTAATTACTATGTCTGGAACCTCCAGTAAAAGGTTGAATGGTCACAGTGAGAGGAGACATCCTTGTCTTGTTCCTAATTTTAGAAGACAAGCAACCATTCATTAAATTTTTCACCATTAAATATGATATTAGCTGTAGGTTTTTGTAGATGCCTTATATCAGATTAAGTTTCTTTCTGTTCAGTTTGTTGAGAGTTTTTAATCATGAGTGAGTATTGGATTTTATGAAATGCCTTTTGTCTCTTACATTTAGGTCTATGGTCAATTTTGAATTAGTTTTTTGGTATGGTGTGAGAAAGGGCCTTAATTTAATTTTTCTGCATGTGGGTATGGAGTTCTCTCAGTACCATTTGTTGAAAAGACTATTTTTTCCCCATTCAATTGTCTTGGCACCATTGTGAAAAATCAGTTGAATATAAATATAAGCCTTTATTGTGATGATGATTTTTGCCCTTTATTCTATTAACATAATATATTACAGTAATTGACTTCCAGATGTTAAACCACTGTTGCATTCCTGAGATAATTCCCACTTGGCCATGGTGTATACTGGTTTTTTTAAATGTATATTTCTGGATTCACTTTGTTAGTATTTTGTTTCAAATTTTAACATCTGTGTTCATAAGGGATATTGTTCTATACTTTTTATTTCTTGTGTTGTCTTTTATATCAGGATAATATCAACATCATAGAACAATTTGGGAAGTGTTCCTATCTTCTGTTTTTTGGAAGCATTTGTAAAGGATTGGTATTAATTCTTTTTTGAATGTTTAGTGAAATTCACCAACAGGCCAAATGGACCTGAAGTTTTCTTTGTGGGAAGTTTGAAATTTACTAATTCATTTTATCCATTTTTGGCCTGTTGAGATTTTCTCTTTTTTCTTGAGTCAGATTGGGTAATTTGTTTCTTTCTAGGAATTTGTCCATTTCATCTAAGTCATCTAATTTGTTGGTATATAATTATTCATAATATTTCCTTATAATCCTTCCTGTTTCTGTAAGGTTGGTAGCAATATTCTGATTTTAGCAACTTACATCTACTCTGTTTTTTTCTTTATCACTTCATCAAAAGATTTGCCTAGTTTGTTGATGTTTTAAAAGTACTAACTTTTGGTTTTGTTGGTGTTCGCTATTGCATTTTTATTTGCTATTTTATTTATTTCTGTTCTATCCTGTATTCTTTCTTTCTTTCTGCTTGGTTTGTGTTTATTTTGTTCTTATTTTTCTAGTTTCTTAAGATAAAAGGTGAGGTAATTGATGAGATCTTTCTCAATTTCTAAGAGAAGCATTTACAGTTATAAATTTCACTTTGAGCACAGACTTAGCTGTACCCCATAGTTTGTTACATTGTGTTTTCATTTTCATTCATTCTGAAATATCTAATGCCCCTTGTGAGTCCTTCTTTGATGAATTGGGTAAGTTTGCTTATTTTCAGGTATTTGTCTATTCCAAAATTTCCTCCAGTCATTGATATCTAATTTAATTCCGATGTGGTTTGATAGCATACTTTCTATTATTTTAATTATTTTAAATTATTGAGGCTTGTTTCATGGCTTAGCATATTGTCTATCCTGAGAATGTTCCTTGTGTGCTTGAGAAGAATGTGTATTCTGTTGTTTAATGGGGTGTTCTAGACATATTTGTTGGTTCTGGTTGGTTTGTAGAATTCTTCAACTCTTCTCTCCCTTTGTTAGTTTTCTGTCAAGTTGTTCTTCCCATTTTTGCAAGTGGAGTATTGAAGTCTCCAACGATCATTGTTGAATTGCCCAGTTCTCCCTTCATTTCTGTCGGTTTTGCTTCTCTCACCTTGCGCCTCTCTTTGTGGAAATTGTATCCAATGAGTTAGGGGACGGGGTAATCAGGGCCCCAGTATTCTCAGCTTGCAGCTTCTGGGGTAGAGCTTTCTCCTTACAAATGGCAACTAGGTGGGTGGCTACAAAGGCAGTCTTTTTGGTCTCACCTGCCTGGAATAAAAGTGGCCGCAACATGGGGCTGGGAGGCAGAATAGGGGCGGGCATGAGAAATGCCAGCAGCCGGCTCCTTCTAGGATGAAATCATAGTTTCAAACGGACTGCTGGAGGAAAAAGGAGCTCCTTCCTTCTTGACTAAACATGTTTCAGGAAGAGCTTCCCAGGAACTGGGAAGTGGATGTAATGGGCCAGGTCATGGCTCAAATGCCACAGATTCTCACTTTTCTTACTGATATTTAATATGTTTTCATGAATGAGTGTTGTTACATTTATTGTATGCATTTAGGACAATTTCCAGGGAATATGAATGATTAATGATCTTTTAAAATAATTTTTTTGTGAATTAAATTGTTGTTTTGTTGGGGAGAGGTTGTGCCGAGCTCCTTATTCCTTCGTTCTCAAAGTCCTGCTCCTCCCCCCACTTTTTTAAGATTCTAAAATATTATGAATTTTTTTAAATAGTTTATTCTGTGTAGGATCTATATCTGCCGTTTGTTAGTCCATTAACACAGATGGTTTCATTCAGATTTATGTTGGGTCTGATAAATATCTTAGATAACACTTTAATCTGTTCTGATTCCTATATAATATTTATGGCTGAATAGTATACATTATATATTTATATATTCCTGTATAGATATTTAAATTTAATATATTTAAATAATACATTAAAATATATTTAAAATAATGGCAAGTAAAAATAATGGCAAATACTACAATTACTTTTGCACCAACATATATATGTGTGTGTGTGTGTGTGTATATATATCACATTTTCTTTATTCAGTCCTTTGATACACATTTAGGTTAATCCTGTATCTTTGCTATTGTGAATAGTGCTGTGATACGCATATATGCACAGGTATCATTTAAATACATGATTTCTTTCCCTCTGAGTACCCAGTAGTTGGAATGCTGAATCGAGTAGTAGTGCTATTTTTAGTTTTAGTTTTTTTTTTAATTTCTTTTTTTGTTTTTAGTTTTTAAACACATGCTGTTTAATTTCCATGTATTTGTATAGTTTTGGGGGTTCCTCTTGGTATTTATTTCTAGCTTTTTTCCACTGTGGTCTGAGAAGATACTTGATATGATTTTGATTTATTAAAATGTGTTAAGACTTGTTTTGTAGTCTAACATGTGGTCTGTCTTGAAAAATGTTCCATGTGCTTATGAAAACAGTGCATATTCTGTAATTATTGCATAGAATGTTCTGTAAATGTCTGTTAAGTCCATTTGGTCTAAAATCCAATGTAAGTTCAGTGTTTCTTTGTTAATTTTTTTGTCTTGATGATCTGTCTAGTGCTATGAGTGGGGTGTTAAAGTCCCCTATTATTATTGTATTGCTGTCTGTTTGTTTAGGTCTAGTAATATTTGTTTCATGAATTTGGATGCTTTGATGTTGGGTGCATATACATAGGATTGTTATATTCACTTGCTGAGTCCATCCTTTATCGTTGCATAATGACCTTTGTCATTTTTACTATTTTTTATTTAAAGTCTGATTTATCTGATATAACTAAAGCTACTCTTGATCACTTTGGTGTTCCATTTGAGTGGAATGTCTTTTTCTATCCGTGTACTTTCCATCTATGTGTGTCTTTGTGGATAAGGTGAGTTTCTTGAAGCAGCATATAATTGATTCATGTTTTTATCCATTCTGCCAATCTGTATCTTTGAAATGAAGCATTTAATCCATTTACCTTCAAGGTTAATATTAATATATGAGGCTTTGTTCCTGTTATATTGTTGATGGTTTTCAAGTTGTTTCATAAATTGTTTCCATCTTTTTCACTGTCTTTTTGTTTTTGTGATTTTATGAAAATTTTGTCATGTTCCCATTTGATTTCTTTCTCATCCTCGTCGTGTGACTGTTTTAAATGAATTGTGGGTTTTATGTTTTCATGTGACTTTTATTATGGTAAATACTGACCTTTCATTTCCATGTTTAAGACTCCTTTGGACATTTCCTGTAGAACCAGTTTTCTGGTGACGAAAGCCCTCAGCATTTTCTTGTATGGAAAGGACTTTATTTGTCCATTATTATGAAGTTTATTCTTGCAGTATACAAAATTCTTGGCAGATAATATTTTTTCTTTTAGGACTTTGAAAGTGCCGTCTCATTCTCTTTGAGCCTGTAAAATTTCTGCTGAAGGTTTCCTGTTAGTCTAACTAACAGGGTTTTCTTTATAGGTGACTAGATGCTTTTCTCTTTCTAATTTTGAAATTCTTTCTTTCACTTTGACTTTAGATATTTTGAACCCTATATGCTGTGGTGAGGACCTTTTTACAATGTGTTTGTCTGAAAATTGCTGTACCTCCTCTATCTTGATGTCTAACTCTCTTGATAGATGGGAAGTTTTCATTGATTATTTTCTTAGATATATATTCTAAACTCTTTGATCTCTTTCTTTCTCCTTGGAATGTAAATTTGGTCACTTTATGTAGTCCCAGATGTCTGAAAGGATTTGTTCATTTTTTAAAATCCTTTTTCTTATTTTTATCTGGCTGGATTATGTCAAAAGACCTGCCTTCGAGTTCTGAGATTGTTTCTTCCACTTGGTCTAGTATATTGTTGAAGCTGTCGAATGTATTTTGTATTTCCCTCAATGAATTTTTTATTTTCAGAATCTCTGCTTGTTTTTTTTTCTTTTCTTTTCTGTAAGATATCTGTCTCCTTAGTTTCTCATTCACATCCTGGATTAATTTTCCTAATTTATTTGTATTGTTTTTCTGATTTCTCTTGCATCTCACTGAGCTTCTTTAAAATCAATATCATGATTTTTTTACCTGGCATTTTGAGGAATACTTTTTGACTGGAATCCATTGCTGGACAATTGTTGTGGTTCTTTCATGGTGTCATATTTCCTTGCTTTTTCATGTTTCTGCGTCCTTCTGTTGATATTTGTGCATCTGGTATAGCTGTCACTCGTTCCATTTTTTTCAAATAGCTTTAGTAGAGGATAATTTTTTCTTGAGGATGTATACATCTGTTGTTGAGTAAGACACTTTGGCTTTGATTTTGGATAGTTGCAGTAGTGTGATCTTTGCGTGACTTCTTTGGCAGTGGTCAGTGGTCTCTGTGATTTCCTTGGTAGTTTAGAAAATGGTTATTAGTTCAGGTTGTGGTGAAATTTCCCTGGGGACTTGGATGCCAAGCAAACAAGTCTTTGGGCCCCAGTGGTGGCAGTAGTGGTGTGAGTATGCCTGTTTTTAGGCTCAGAGAAGCTTATACTGCCTCCCATGTTAGCAGGTCCTAGAGGGTTACTTCTTGACCCTGCAGGTGACTTGCTTAGGAGCTTGTAGTGGGAGCGGTGGACCCTGTGTGCGAGTGGGTTCTTAGGCTCCTAGACAGCTGATGTGGTGTGGGTGGGTCATGGCTGTAGCAGTGGTGGAGCAATGCATTGGGACCCAAGCAGTCTGGGTTGGTGTTGTTAGAAGCTGCAGTAAATTCATGGGCTACTCCCAAGTCACACAGCTGCCCATAGTAGGTGGCAGGTATTGTTCTAAGTGTTCTTAGGAGGGCTTGGTCTCCTCTGTCCCTCCAGTAACCCAGGGTAGTGGCTGCAGCTGACTCATCTCAAATGTGGTCCAAGAGTGGGGTATAGCTCAGTGTTAAACTCTCAAAATGGTGGCAGCTGTGGGTTTTGTAATCAGAGTGGGTGAGGCCCCTCTCAGGTGCACAGCAAGAGGAAGAAGCTGTGGCAAGAAACTGTGGAAAGTGCAATCCACATGAATGTTGGTTTTATAGCAGCCTAGAGCAGGGAGGTAAATATTGTACTAGGTATGCTTAGGAGAATGGGCTTCCCTGTTTGTCCTTGACCAAGCAATGGCTGTGGCCATGTCAAGTTGAACTCATTATGAGGGCACAGTGCAGCCCAGTGTTAAACTCTCAAAATGGCAAGTTAGGCCTGGCACAAAAGAAGGCGGGGTCTCTCTCAGGCAAGCAGCATGGCCAGGAAGCTGTGGGGAGTGTGGTCTGGTTGCATCTTAGCCTCATGGCAGCCTGTTGCATGGCTGTGGTTCTTGTCCTAGATATGCATAGGATAGCCTGGTTTCCTTGTCAGTCCTTGGCTGTGTGACAGCTGCAGCCTTATCAGCCCAATCTCAGACTGATATGAGGGCACCATTCAGCATTAAACTCTCAACTTTCGCCTTGGGTCTGTTACCAGAAAGGGCAGGTCCCTCCCAGGCAGGCAGCATGGGCAAGAAGCTGTGGGGAGTGTGATCTGCCTCATATCTCGGTCTCAACAGCAGCCTGAAGCAGGGTGACCAGGACCCTCCGAGGGATGTGTGGGGGCACCTGTTCTCTTCCTGCCTCCTTGGAGGAGTGCAGCAGCTGCAGCCCTGTCTGTAGACCCCTTAGTAGCTGGGCTGTCAAAGTGGTGCCCAGCTGAGGCTGTTCTTGGATGCCTGTGGGATTCTGTGTGGGTTCCCTTTCCGGAGCAACATCTCTGTGCAATCTTTAGGCAGCTCTGTATGCCAGGCATAAGGATCTAGTGGGCTGAGGGTTTCTCTCACAGCCGAGATCATTAAAGCCCATTTCAGAGCTCTCAGGATTTCTCTCTTACTGTTTTCCCTTGTCCAGGAGCCTCTCCTGGTTCTCAGTGGGTTTCCCACTGGGCAAGCTGCTTCAAATATCCTCCTTACTCACTGAAGCACCTGAAGAGACAAGTGCTGCCTGTCTCTTCTTTGATAAATCCATGTATTTTCTTCTAGACAATCTCTTTGAATATCTATGAACTATTCTGTTTCCTCTCCATGGAGGAGGCGCACACTACCTGTGTCAAGTCAGCCATCTTGATCCCTTTGTCCTGGTTTCTATATAATGTTGTTGTACTATCCTCTGTGAGCTTCCTTAGACAGCATTGAGGGGCAGAGTCTTAGCACTTTATTCAGGTAAACTATCACATTCTTTGTTATACTTCTGCAATGTCTTGTTACCATGGTATTAAGTTTCAGGCCAAACCTAGTAGTGACCTCTGATTCTTACTTGGATTTAGGAATGGAGTTATGGAATCATCATCAATACAGACATAATGTACAACTTAGTAATTGAAGTAATTAATTATATTTCCCTCTAGTAGCTGTGGTCTCTATGAACCTAATATAATTTACATTGAGGCAGAAATCATTTGCATGACAGAATGGATTTCACTGGACACAGGCTTCTGTGTCATGAGAGTGCAGTGACTAGGCTAATTATGCCTTAGAGAAAGAGGTATTCTCGAATATTTGATGAGTCTCTAAATTAAGATCATTTTCGAAGTCTTTCTATTAATTTCCATTTCCTTCCTTCCTTCCTCTCTCTCATTCTTTCTTTTCCCCTTCCTTCCTTCCTTCCTTCCCTTCCTTCCTTCCTTCCTTCCTTCCTTCCTTCCCTCCCTCCCCTCCCTCCCTTCCTTCCTTCCTTCCTTCCTTCCTTCCTTCCTTTCTTTCTTTCCTTCTTTCCTTCCTTCTTTCCTTCCTTCCTTCCTTCTTTCCTTCTTTCTTTCCTTCTTTCTTTCCTTCTTTCTTTCCTTCCTTCCTTCCTTCCTTCCTTCCTTCCTTCCTTCCTTCCTTCCTTCCTTCCTTCCTTTTTTCCTTGAAGTCTCACACTGTCGCCCAGGCTGGATGGAGTGCAATGGCACAATCTTGGCTCACTGTAACCTCTGCTTCCTGGATTCAAGCAAGTCTCCTGCCTCAGTCTCCTGAGTAGCTGGGATTATAGGCACCCGCCACCAGGCTTGGCTGATTTTTGTATTTCTTTTAGTAGAGACAGGATTTCACCATGTTGGCCAGGCTGGTCTCGAACTCCTGACCTCAGGTGACCCACTCACCTCAGCCTCCCACAGTTCTGGGATTACAGGCATGAGCCACCATGCCCAGTTTTAATTTTAATCATTTTCAACATAAGACTTTACCTATATCCACATAATGGCAGTAGGCATGGCAATTAGGGGTAGAAACCTAACCAAGAAAAAGTCTAGTGGCACCCCTGTTCCTTTTAATCATGAGAGTTCTATAAAATTACCTTGTTTCTGTGAATTCTTGGTATTTCATGATATTCAGTTTTAACCCCAAAACATTGAAGAATTCTGGTTTTGTTAAATACCATAGCGCTTCATGCCTAATATTAAAGCACAAATATCAGATGTTGTATATCAAATAAGAAAGAGACATTATTTGCCTTTCCTATTTATTTTCAGAGAGCTCTAATTGGGTCCAAACTCTAGAATCATCCTTATTTAACAAAGAAATTCCAGTTTTGGCTGTGAAGGAAATCCATTACACATTTGCCCTGCCATTCAAGGTTATTTTGCTAGTGAAAGGTGCTCTGGAGCAGTGAATAGAGGATGGAGGAAAGTTTGAAAGGTTTTATTTTTATTTTTATTTTTATTTTTTTTGGCTCTTTTGGATTTAATTCTGTTTTACTATTAGATGTCTAATATTAAATATCTAATTTTATTTTAATATTATGTCTCTTTTGCTGATTATAGCAATTCAGTTCTTACAACACATTGAAAGTCACCATTTAAAGTCCTCTGTGATAGGACAAGTCTAAAGTCCTTATGTGACAGGACAAGATTCTAATGTCCTGATGTTCCTCATGGGATGCCCACAATCTTATCTAAATTTCTCATTTCACTTGAAGAAAGTCTTCATTTTGAGCAAAGAGGGGGCGGAGCAAGATGGCCGAATAGGAACAGCTCCAGTCTCCAACTCCCAGCGCCAGCGACACAGAAGACGGTGATTTCTGCATTTTCAAGTGAGGTACTGGAGTTCACTCTCACTGGGGGTGCGGACGATGGTGCTGGTCAGCTGCTGCAGCCCGACCAGCGAGAGCTGAGCTGGGGGCGAGGCATCGCCGCCTCACCTGGGAAGCGCCAACGGGGAAAGGAATCCCTTTTTTCCTAGCCGGGAACTGAGACCACCTGGCCTGGAAAATCCGGGTAACTCCCACCCCAATATTGCGCTTTTAAGCAAACAGGCACACCAGGATCATATCCCACACCTGGCGGGAGGGTCCCACGCCCGCAGGCCTCCCCATTGCACAGCAGTCTGTGATCTACGGCAAGGCAGCGAGGCACGGGGGAGGGCGCCCACACCATTGCTGTGAGGCTTAAGTAGGTAAACAAAGCTGCTGGGGAATCCCAACTGGGTGGAGCTCACAGCAGCTCAAGGAAACTGCTGTCTCTGTAGACTCCACCTCTGGGGACAGGGCACAGCTACACAACAACAGCAACAACAACAACAACAAAGCAGCAGGGAAACCTCTGCAGGCCTTAAGCGACTCTTGTCAGTGACAGCTTTGAAGAGAGCAGTGGATCTCCCAACCGCAGTTGAGATCTGAGAAGGGACAGACTGCCTGCTCAAGTGGGTCCCTGACCCCTGAGTAGCCCTAACTGGAGACATCCCCACTAGGGGCAGTCTGACACCCACACCTCACAGGGGTGGAGTACACCCCTGAGAGGAAGCTTCAAAGCAGAATCAGACAGGTACACTCGCTGTTCAGAAATATTCTATCTTCTGCAGCCTCTGCTGCTGATACCCAGGCAAACAGGGTCTGGAGTGGACCTCAACAATCTCCAACAGACCACAGCTGAGGGTCCTGACTGTTAGAAGGAAAACTATCAAACAGGAAGGACACCTACACCAAAACCCATCAGTACAACACACCATCATCAAAGACCAGAGGCAGATAAAACCACAAAGATGGGGAAAAAGCAGGGCAGAAGAGAAAGCTGGAAATTCAAAAATAAGAGCACATCTCCCCGACGAGGCGCAGCTCATAAGCCAACAACAGGATCAAAGCTGGTGGGAGAATGACTTTGTGAGATGAGAGAAGAGCTTCCAGTCATCAAATTTCTGAGAGCTAAAGGAGGAGTGCATTGCCCAGCATGAAACTAAAATCTTGAAAAAAAGTGGAAGAAATTGACGGCTAAGAGTAATTAATGCAGAAGGTCATAAACGAAATGAAAGAGATGGCTCATGACACAAAAATACATTGACAAATGCTACAAGCTTCAGTAACCGACTTCGATCAACTGGAAGAAAGGTATCAGCGATTGAGGATCAGGCCGGTTGGTGGTGGAGGCCGAGAGGAGGTGGACGGGGCGCGGGGTGGGTCATTATGTAAAAAGGCCAAATCTACGTCTGATTGGGGTGCCTGAAAGTGAGGGAAAATGGAACCAAGTTGGAAAACACTCTTCGGGATACCATCCAGGAGAACTTCCCAAACTAGTAGGGCGAGGCCAACATTCAAATCCAGGAAATACAGAGAATGCCACAAAACAGGAGAACGTTTCCGGGCGTGGTGGCGGTTACAAAGAAGTTGGGGAAATGAAAAATCTTAAGGGCAGCCAGAGAAAAGGTCGGGTTACCCACAAGGGAAGCCCATCAGACTCTGTAGCAGATCTCGTAGAAACTCTCAAGCCAGAAGAGTGGGGGCCAATATTCAACATTCTTAAAGAATTTTAAACCCAGAATTTCATATCCAGCTAAACTAAGTTTCATAAGTGAAGGAGAAATAAAATCCTTTACAGTAAGCAAATGCTTGAATTTTGTCACCACTTGGCCTGCCTTACAAAGAGACCCTGAAGGGCTTACTAAACATGGAAAGGAACAACAGGTACCAGCCATTGTAAAAAACATGCCAAAATGTAAAGACCATCGAGGCTAGGAAGAAACTGCATCAACTAACGACAAAATAACCAGTTAATATCATAATGGCAGGATCAAGTTCACACACTTAATAATATTAACCTTAAATGTGAAATGGACTAAATGCTCCAATTAAAGACACGAACTGGCAAACTGGATAAGAAAAGTCAAGACCCATCAGTCTGCTGTATTCAGGAGACCCCTCCATGCAGAGACATAAATAGGCTCAAAATAAAGGGATGGAGGAAAGATTTACAAGCAAATGGAGAACAAAAAAGCAGGGGTTGCAATCCTAGTCTCTGATAAAACAGACTTTAAACCATCAAAGATCAAAAAGAGACAAAGAAGGCCATTACACTTAATGGTAAAGGGATCAATTCAACAGGAAGAGCTAACTATCCTAAATATATACACCCAATACAGGAGCACCCAGATTCATAAAGCAAGTCCTTGAGACTTACAAAAGAGACAGACTCCCATACAATAATAATGGGAACTTCAACCTCCACTGTCAACATTAGACAGATCAACAAGACAGAAAGTTAACAAGGATATCCAGGAATTGAACTCATCTCTGCAGCAAGCAGACCCTAGCCAGACATCTATAGAACTCTCACCCAAATCAACAGAATATACATTCTTCTCAGCACCACATCTACTTACTCCAAAATTGACCATATAATTGGAGTAAAGCACTCCTCAGCAAATGTACAAGAACAGAAATTATAACAAACTGTCTCTCAGACCACAGTGCAATCAAACTAGAACTCAGGACTAAGAAACTCAATCAAAACCGTTCAACTACATGGAAACTGAACAACCTCTAGACCGGCTACTGGGTACATAGAAATGAAGGCAGAAATAAAGATGTTCTTTGAAACCAATGAGAACAACTACAACATACCAGAATCTCTGGGACACATTTAAAGCAGTGTGTAGAGAATTTATGGCACTAAATGCCTAAGAGAAAGCAGGAAAGATCAAAAATTGACACTCTAACATCGCCAATTAAAAAGAACTAGAGAAGCAAGAGCAAGCACATTCCAAAGCTAGCAGAAGGCAAGAAATAACTAAGATCCAGAGCAGAACTGAGGAGATAGAGACACAAAAACCTCAAAAATCAATGAATCCAGGAGTTGGTTTTTGAAAGATCCAACAAAATTGACAGACCACTAAGACTAATAAAGAAGAAAAGAGAAGATCAAATCGGCCTTAATAAAAAATGATAAAGGGATATCACCACCGACCCACAGAAATACAAACTACCATCAAGAATACTATAAACACCTCTCATAAATAAGCTGGAAAACCTAGAAAGAAATGGATAATTTCCTGGACCGTACCTCTTCAAGACTAAACCAGGAAGGGTGAATCCCTGAATAGACCAATAGTGAAACCTGAGAAATTGAGGCAATAATTAGCCGCCTACCAACCAAAAAGTCCAGGACCAGGTGGTTCTGGCCTGGGAATTCTACCAGAAATTCATAAGGGAGGGATCGGTACCATTTCCTTCTGAAACTATTCCAATCAATAGAAAAAGAGGGAATCCTCCTAACTCATTTTATGAAGGCCAACATCATCCCTGATACCAAAGCCACAGCACAGAGACACAACAAAAAGAGAATTTGCAGGTAATATCCTGATGAACATCGTGCAAAAATCCTCAATAAAATACTGGCAAGCAGTTCAATACTTACATCAAAAACATACACCATGATCAAGTGGGCTTCATCCCTGGGATGCAAGGCTGGTTCAACATTCGCAAATCAATAAACATAATCAGCATATAAACAGAACCAAAGACAAGATCCACATGATTATCTCAATAGATGCAGAAAGGCTTTTGACAAAATTCAACAGCCCTTCATGCTAAAGCGCTCAATAAATTCGGTATTGATGGGCATTACCTCAAAATAATAGAGCTATTTAAGACAAACCCAGCCAATCATACTGAATGGGCAAAACTGGAAAAATTCCCTTTGAAAACTGGCACAAGACAGGGGTTACCCTCTCTCACCACTCCTATTCAACATAGTGTTGGAAGTTCTGGCTAGGGCAATTAGGCCGAAATCAGGGGTATTCAGTTGGGGAAAAGAAGAAGTCAAATTGTCCCTGTTTGCAGATGACATGATTGTATGTTAGAAAACCCCATTGTCTCAGCCCAAATCTCCTTAAGCTGATAACCTTCAGCAAAGTCTCAGGATACAAGAATTAATGTGCAAAAAATCACAAGCATTCTTATATACACCAATAACAGACAAACACAGAGCCAAATCATGAATGAACTTCCATTCACAATTGCTTCAAAGAGAATCAAATACCTGAATCCAACTTACAAGGGATGCGGGGACTCTTCAAGGAGAACTACAAACCACTGCTCAATTATGAAATCAAAGAGGACACCACAAACAAATGGAAGAACATACCATGCTCATGGATAGGAAGAATCAATATATTGAAAATGGCCATACTGCCCAAGGTAATTTATAAGGAATTCAATGCCATCCCCCATCAAGCTACCAATGAGTTTCTTCACAGAATTGGAAAAAAAACTGCTTTCAAGAAGGTTCCATGGAACCAAAAGAGCCAGCATCTCCAAGACAATCCTAAGTCAAAAGGAACAAAGCTGGGCATGCAGCTACCTGACTTCAAACTAACTCTAATTTGTCCATAAACAACATTTTCAGTACAAAACAGAGACCTGAACAACAGAACAAGAACAGAGGTCTCGGCTCATATCAGCCATCTGATCTTTGACGAAACCTGAGGAAAAACAAAGAAATGGGAAAAGGATTCCCTATTTAATAAATGGTGTGGGAGAAAAGTGTGGCTAGCCATAGAGTGAAAGCTGAAACTGGATCCTTTCCTTACTCCTTATACGAAAAATTAATTCAAGATGGATTAGAGACTTAAATGTTAGACCTAATACCATAAAAATCCTAGAGGAGAAAACCTAGGTAGTACCATTCAGGACATAGTCATGGGCAAAGACTTCATGTCTAAAACACTACCAAAAGCAGCGGCAGCAAAAAGCTAAAATTGACAAATGGGATCTAATTAAACTAAAGAGCTTCTGCACAGCAAAGGAAACTACCATCAGGTGAGCAGGAGCAGCCTACAGAATGGGGAGAAAATTTTTGCAATCTATAAATCTGACAAAGGGCTAATATCCAGAACCTACAAAAGAACTCAAACAAATTTACAAAGAAAACAAACAACCCCCCTCAAAAAAGTGGGCAAAGGATATGAACAGACATTTCTCAAGAAGACATTCATACAGCCAACAGACATATGAGAAAAATGCTCATCATCACTGGCCATCAGAGAAATGCAAATCAAAGCCACAATGAGATACCATCTCTCACACCAGTTAGAATGGCGATCATTAAAAGTCAGGAAGCAACTTAGGTGCTGGAGAGGATGTGGAGAAATAGGAACACTTTTACACTGTTGGTGGGATTGTAGCTAGTTCAACCATTATATGGAAAACAGTATGGCGATTCCTCAAGGATCTAGAACTAGATGTACCATATGACCCAACCATCCCATTACTGAGGGATATACCCAAAGGATTATAAATTATGCTGCTATGAACACATGCACGTATGTTTGTGCAGCACTATTCTAATAGCAAAGACTTGGAATCAACCCAAATGTCCATCAGTGACAGATTGGATTAAGAAAATGTGGCACATATACACCATGGAATACTATGCAGCCATAAAAGGATGAGTTTCATAGATCCTTTGTGGCAGGGACATGGATGCAGCTGGAAACCATCATTCTTAGCAAACTATCCACAAGAACAGAAAACCAAACACGCATGTTCTCACTCATGGGTGGGAACTGAACAATGAGATCACTTGGACTCAGGAAGGGAACATCACACACGGGGCTATCATGGGGGGAGGGAGGGAGGGATTGCATTGGGAGTTATACCTGATGTAAATGGCGAGTTGATGAGTACAGCAGACCAACATGGCACAAGTATACATATGTAACAAACCTGCACGTTATGCACATGTACCCTACAACTTAAAAATTATAATAATAATAAATAAATTAAAAAAAAAAAAAAAAGAAAGTCTTCATTTTTTTAGATTTACTTTGGGAATTTGAATTTTCATCAGTGCAAATACAAATTTATCCTGCTCTGAGGCCAATTGGTACCATATCTTCCCTTTGTGTCTTGTCACTCTGCCACATCCCATCTCATCCTGACCTTTGAGTCAAGGACCCACTGAACTGACTATCTAGTTCTAGAAGTTCTGCTGCAAGGCCAGGAAAGCTTGAGAAAGGTATTATGGAAGAAGCAAAGGTGGACCGCATCCGTGGGCCTATGAATGATGACAGCATCTGACATTCTGCACCAGCTACGTCTGCCTCAATGGCAGAGAAAAGGCCATAAGAACAGACTTCAAGGAAGAGTGATTTTCCCAGTGCTTCCTTCTGTACCTCACCACACCCTAGTTACATATAACTCCATTGAACAGCATCTATTCAGAAACTATACTGAATAAAAAGACTGGTGGAAGGGATCACATGGGTAGCAACTATGAAACATAAATAGGGCACACAGTTACAAACATTATCACCTTTAGTTTTTCAGAAAATGAATCCCTGATTTCATTTACTTCGAGCTTAAAAGCTCAGCCATATTACTCTAGTGCCTACCAAACTGATCTAGAAAGTCATTTCCATTTTGTTTGTGATATGTAGAAGTGCAGACTTCAGGAAGTTCACCTTTAACTTTAGCATTCTAGATGAAGTTTCCTGACTCAGTGCTTTTGCATAAAGAACAAGAAAAAAAAATGGTAGGGAAAATCGGAGATGCTAACATCCTCCCCCATCCCAACTGCACCTTAAAATATGCATGTCACCTTCAAGGTTTTAAAATTGCACTGTTTATGTATGTACACATTAAAATTAATGCTACATTTAAGGAAAATAAAATTGCTTGTTTCTATGTAATTCCTGTCATTCTACAGGAAATTCACTTTTCCAGCTACTGAGTAGAATGTTTAACAGCCTCAATAAAAAATAAATAAATAAATTTCTCATTTTGCATATTCAGACCCAGAAAAGCCAAGTGACTTCTCCAAAATCAGATCTTTTGCTCCGAAGTTTAGAGGTCTTTTTAGCTCACAATGCTGCCTCCTAGAAGTAACTTCTGATCTAAACACCGTACTTGGTGGTCACCACTTGCTTTCCTCTTCCTGGATTTCCTAGACTCCCATGACAATCAAATAGAAGTGAAATGAGTATGAAAGTTCTTCATGTTTCACCTTTCTTGACATAGCATACTCAGTAGCCACTTTTATTTTTTGGAAATGGCCGTGTCACATTATGGTGACACCACTGTTATGGTGGAGCCTCTAAAAACCCATGTGGCTTTGTGGGGTAGAGATTTAAATTGGCCTGACCAGTTTTAGACATGTAAGTTGAGAAAAATATACTCTGTTTTGTTAATCCACTCAGATTTGGGGGTCAATGTGTTACCATAGCATAATATACCATATCCTTATTAATACAATTTCCAAAACTTAGTAGCGGTCACATCAAGACATTATAGCATAAGAGACTCCCTTTTCAAACAGTATGCTGAATGTTTGAATAATGAGGAGAACTAAGAACACATAGCTTCTATTCAGCCAGCTGAATGAATGTAAGAAGCAAGCTTAAATGAACGCAAAAGCATTTCTTTGTCTTTTTCTTTCTAATTTATTAGGTCATTCCTGTGTTTTGGTCAACCATTGTCTGTCTTTGTGCATAGGCAGAATTGACTAAATTCTAGTTGCTGTGCAACACAAACATCTAATAGGACATACATTTAAACTTGAGGTTCCACCTTATACAAAATATTTTCAAATGCATTTGTGAATAGTCTGGTAAAATCACACAGTGTGAAAGACACTGAGGATATTAAGTTTGCTGGGCTACTTTACATTGGATTCTAATGGCACTAAAGTATTTATCAGTAATCTGATTTTTTAATATGCTGCCTAGTCATTTTTATGTTGCATTAAGTTTATTTTGTCTTTTTTGGATCGTTCCCATGCCACTTAGAGTGCACTGGGTTGTGGCCTAATTGCCTTATTATGCAGTATTAAATAACCTATAAAACAGAATAGAAGTGTGAATTAAAAAGAATGGACTTTTGTCACTGTAGGTGGTATAGAAGAGCAAAACAATAGAATTAGGACAAATGTAAATGAAATATTATGCAGAACATGTCACTAGTATAAAGAGCTTTCAGAAGACTTTTCCCCCCAGAAGGAAACCAAAAAACGGGCCTTCGGGAGCTTCTTTAAACCCAAATGCAGTGAATAATTAAATATGTTTTCGCTAAAGGCTACATCTTTATTTTGCAAACCATACTTCTTTCTCAATATTTTACTGACTTAAAATGTTCAGACTCTGCTGTCTTTAGCATATTAAAGACCATAAGTGATGAAATCTTTTTAAAAATTACTTGAGTCATTTCTTTTTAAAAGAATAGAATAGATGGCAGAGGGTATGAAAAGGACAGATTTATCCTGTTACTTTTTGAAAATAGGATCGTTATTGTGCTAAATGGCACCAAATAATAATTTACTACTCTAGGTGTTCTTTACACTCCATTCAAAGAAAGACTTCAAGTCCAAAGTTCGTAAATATTGATGTAGTTATAAATGCTAGTTAGTTGGATTTTATTTTTCCCATCTTTGATTGTGTATGTGTGTGTGTGTTTTTTAAATTTGTTTGTTTTTATTTTTGTTTTTACAAAGTAAAATGTGTCTAAAAGACTACTTAAATTCAATCTGAAATAGGAATATTCTTTATATATTTGCTAGCCTGGCCAACTAAGCTACCTGTTTCTGTGACTTCAGCTATCATTTTCAAATACACTAATTCCCACATAGTATCTAGAGCTCTTAAACATTTCCTTCTTCTGGTATTAGTTCCTAATCTCCAGCCCCATCTCAGAGTGTTTCTATTTGCTAGTTAAGAGGCACCCACATTCCATGTATCCCAAATTCCTCCAGTAGAAGCTCTTGAACCCATGATTTCTGTTAGTGACATCATCTTCTCTCACTATCTCAGCTCTGCATCTCCAAATCCTCCTTTTCCTTTATTTCTCTTTCTCCTCATATTTTTTCAGCACCAAATCCAGGTCATTTTTTTTCCCTGTGAATTTCTCTCAAATACCTCTTTTCTCTTCCCATGATCACTTTCGTTAGCCTTTCCAGACTCTCAGAATAGCTCACCAACACTGCGGTGGTGTCGCCTTTACTGGTCTCCTTTTCTTTCTCCCCTGACTCCAGTTCATCCTCCACACAGCCAGAGCAGCCCTCCTGAAATACCCCTCTCATCATGGTTTATGCCTGTGGAATACCCTAGTACTTCTCTTTTTTTGTCCAGGGAGTAGAGTAAAATGGTTCTAGTCTCAGACTCAAGTATTTACAAAGGTCTAGCCCCACTCTGGGTTTTCAGTTGCACCTTGTGTTACTTCTCAACAAAAGTCTTTCCTCCCCAGCCAAGCTAGTCGATTGACTAGCCTGCAAAATCATATTTCCTCTTTCTCATGTTGAGCCTTTTCTTCCATATTTCTCAGACATAGAATTCCCTATTCTGTGCCCCCTAAAAAGGACTTAGTGTATATTTACAACACTCTTTCTTTTTACAGACTCTTTCCTTTATTCAATATGTATGTAGTGTGCATCTACAGTGGATCATATCTCTGAAGTGGTTATTGATGGGAGCTGAGGGAAGTGTCTTTGTGACGAACTCCCTAACAACTAGTTGTTGTTTTGGGGTGTATTAGAACACTGGACTGTCAAGTACCCTCTCACAATAACTGCTCTCTGAGCGTATAGAGAACTTCATGTTGTTCATTTGCTTCTCCCCTGGCAGTGTCTCTAGACCAAATAGGTGCCCAGTGCAATTTTGTTGATGAGTAAACTGTGCCTTGGACAAAATCTTACCCTTCTGAGATGCAATCTCATCATTTGTGAAAGAAAGAATAGAAAATGGTGTGTCCTTGAGGAAATGTGATTGTTCTGGTCATCATGCACATGTATTTTCTTTGTCCATGCATAGTTGGCTAACTTTTAATACCCGTACCTAGTATATTACATGATCTTTGCGGAAAGACCTGTAAATTTTTAGTAGATGTGTGGAACTTGATTTTCAGCATCTTGAGCATTTTTATTATAGATCTTATTTGGGCAAATTATTGCCTTCCATTCTTCCTTTTAAATCATCATAGGAATTTTTTTCTTGTCCTTGAAATAAAGGCAATTGAGACCATTTCTGATACATTGTGTCTGTCTCAGAATTACTTTCAGGAACATTAAGTTAACTTACATGCACCTCTTGAGGGCAGTTTTAGGAAAGAAAACAATAGACTCTTTCTTAAATGATATTCATCTCTCCAGTAATACCCAATACACCAAAGTTGCCCAGCTCTTTACATACTGAGAGGCATGTTGGCACAGAGTAGGGATGTCTTATCACAGAGAATTAAAGTGATAGCAAATTCAGTCAATGAACTAAAAGTCCCATCTCTATCACAGTGACTTAAATATGTGTAAAGCTCAGAAGAGGCTGTCATGGCAGTGCACTTCAGAACTAAATACCACAGTGGGAACACAGTAGGTAGGTTGTGACTGGCACTGGGTCCTAGACATTTTTATGCTAGGTATTGAATCTCTGCATATTAGCATTACCATGAGCTCAAGGATTAAAACACAAGAATGAATCCACAATTATGTTGGTAAGCTAAAACATACACATTTCTCTCATACATGACAGAAAGTCAAGCATATATACAAATCAGTGCCTCTACAAATTCAAGATTTCTAGCTTCATCTGGATCCTCAAATTGAACTGAGTGTAATTGTGGCAACTTTTATCTCCTACTCTTAGCGGTAATCAGTCCAGACTCTCATCCCTTGCCTGTTTCCCTCTATTTCTCACTCTCAGCAGATGATTTTATTTTATTTTATTTTATTTTATTTTATTTTATTTTTTGAGATGGAGTCTCGCTCTGTCACCCAGACTGGAGTGCAGTGGTACGATCGTGGCTCACCACAGGCTCCGCCTCCCGGGTTCATGCCATTCTTCTGCCTCAGCCTAGGTGATTTTATTTTTAACTTCACAGAGGGAATAGAGGCCACTATGTGGGGTGATTCTGTTAAACTCCAACTTTCCCTCCACTCTATGCTAACGCTGACATCTTTAATTCCTGTTTAAAGGGATGAGGGTGGTGCCCAATTCCAGGTTGGCTACTTGGCTCTGCAGTGTATTCATCAACCCATCTGTCTTTAGAACAGTAGGTTTCAACTCAGGCTGCACATTAGAATAACCTGGGATGCTTTTATACGAAGCTGACACTGAGACCCCACCTTTGGCTAATGAAATCAGAATCTCTGGAGTGAAGCTCAGGTATATGATTCTAATAAAAAGGAGGCTTTACAAACCAGTCCTCTGCCTAAAAAATCCACAAGGGTAAGCATCTTGTTTGTGTGCTCAAAACCGTTCCACTTAATACGCTGCAGGGCCCCTGACTCAGAGTCGATGCTTGATGTGTATTTTTATCTAGCTCTGTCACCAACCTTTCCTCATCCACTGGCTCCTTATCCTCAGGAGACTTACATGACCTCTCAACAACATCTTCTCTCAACTATCTTCTCTCTCTTTCCTTCACAGTCTCTCCCAGTCATTATTTCAGTTTTGAAAACTGGCTTCTACTCTCACTGCTCCACTAGTACTGCTCTCATCTGAGTCCTCCATGATCACGTTCACTTCTTATATTTCTTAGCTTTTTGCTGCTCTTGATACACTATTGGTGACTTCTGCCTTTTTTTTTTTTTTTTTTTTTTTTTGAGACAGAGTCTCACTCTGTTGCGCAGGCTGGAGTGCAGTGGTACAATCCTGGCTCACTGCAGCCTCACACTGCTAGGCTCAAGGGATCCTCCTGCCTCAGTCTCCCGAGTAGCTGACTACAGGCATGCACCACCACACCTGGTTAATTTTTAATTTTTGCCTTTTAAGACTGTCCTACTCCCTTGTCTTCAGGGTCATCATTCGATTTGCTTCCTCCTCATGTCTCCTTTACTAGTTCCCCTTCCTCTGCTTACTCCTTAAATGTCACTGTTCCTTTGAATTCCATTTCCTTTTCTTCTTACTCTTAATCTCCTTTCTAAAGCATTTTCATTGGTTTTGAGCTTCTTTGAAAATATTGTGAAATCCATGGACCCTTTCTTCAGGAAAATAAAATTTGGATGTAAACCAAAAAGTTGGCACCTGACTTCAGTAGGTTTGTGGACTGCTGTTGTATTCCATGTTTATCAATAGGACACATGTAATTAAATGTAAGAAAACTGGAAAAAATTATAGGATCGATGGCAGAAATTCCTGAGGAATGAGGATGTGGGTTTATAAAAAGTCTTGACATTATAATTGTATGAAGACATTATACTTATCAAGTCAAATATAGAAACTTTATATCCAGGATTCCAAAAAAGCTAACTGCTAAAATCTCTGTTCAGCTTTCTTTCTCCTAAAATTACAAGATTTCCCTATAAACCCAGATGCGTATTGCTGAAATATGAAATGTCACATCTAATTTCTGTTCTCATGTGGACTCATTCTCCAACTTAAATACATTCAATCCTTGTTATTCACAGATTCCTTATTTGTGAATTCACCTACTCACTAAAATTTTTATGATCCTAAAATCATTTTTTTTCAGTGCTTTCATTATTGTTCATAGATAGGTGGAGAGCAGCAAAAAATTTGAGTTGCCTCATATGCAAGTTCCTAGCTGGGGTCAAACAAGGTGAGGTTTTGCTTCTTTTTTCAGCTTTTATACTGTAAACAAGTAGTCTTTTCACAGGATGGTTAGTAGCATAGTTTTTGCATTTTTGTGCTTTTTGTTGGTGATTTTGCTGTCTAAACTGGCTTCCAAGCCTAGTGTTCCTAAGGGCTAGAAGGCTGTGATATGCCTTATGGAGAAAATATGGTATTGGATAAGCTTCATTCAGGCATGAGTTCTAGTGCTATTTTCCTGAGTTTAATGTTAATGAATCAATAATATATATTAAATAAAGAGTCTTTAAGCAGAAACACACATAATACATGATATGTATTGATCTCTCAAGGAAAATGTTGCTACTGGAGGCTGGTAGGAACCTAACCCTATATTTCCCCTAGAAGTATTCACGAATTCAGCATTTATGGAGACTTTACAAAATATGGTTATTGCAAATAATGAGAATTCACTGTATATACAAACTCGTAAAAGTAGTCTTTATGGCAAGCCAACCTTGACATAAGTAATAATCACAGAAAAATATTTCTTTTCATGTATATTCCATTATAATTATACGTGAGTGAATTTTGCTATATATAAAACCAAAGTGTAAAAATTAATCTATAAATGCTATAGTAATTTTTAAATTTAAATTTGAGAAGCATCTAAATACTTATCAAGCCAAATTGTAGTTATTAATGATGATAGGAAGCACAAAGAGGTGAATAATTTATGCCTCAATTATTAGAAATAAAATGTTCACTATTTTATTAGTATATACTTGACTATATACTAATATAGGGTTTAAACTATTTCTTACCTAGAAACCTAGCAGCTCATAGCTTTGTTCACTGAATGTGAGGGCCCTTTGCTCTGGCAAAACTGGAATGTTTAAAATGTTACAGAACAGACACTTTTCAACAGACATATGTGTGGACAACAAGCCTATTAAAAAAAACTGAATATCACTGACCATTAGAGAAATGCAAATCAAAACAATGAGATACCATTTCACATCAGTCAGAATGGCATTATTAAAAAGTTAAAAAAAACAAACAGATGGTTTCAAGGTTGTGGAGAGAAGTGAACACTTATTTACTGTTGGGAGTGTAAATTAGTTCAACCATTGTGGAAAGTAGTGTGGTAATTACTCAGAGAGATAAAAACAGAAATACCATTTGATCAATCCCATTACTGAATATATACCCAAAGGAATATAAATTGCTCTGTCATAAAATCACATGCACAAGTATGTTCACTGCAGCATATTTACAATAGCAAAGACAAGGAACCAACCTAAATGCCCATTAATGGTGGACTGGATAAAGAAAATGTGGTATATATACACCATGAAACGCTATGTAGCCATAAAAAAGAATGAGATCATGACTTTTGCAGAAACATGGATGGAGCTGAGGCCATTGTTCTCAGCAAACTAACACAGAAACAGAAAACCAAATACCACATGTTCTCAATAGTGGGAGCTAATTGATGAGAATTCATGGACACAAAGAGGGGAACAACAGACTCTAGGACCTACCTGAGGGTGGAGGATGGGAGGAGGAAGAAGATTAAAAAGATAACTGTTGGGTACTAGCCTTATACCTGGGTGACGAAATAATCCATGTACCAAAACCCATGGCACGAGTTTACCTCTATAACAAACCTGTGCATGTACCCTGAATCTAAAAGTTAAAAAGATGTTACAGTAATTGACACATTAAAAGATGACTTTAATGAGAGTGTTATTTTCTACATAGACAGAAAAATGTTGCATATACCTTATTTCTATCGTTCCTACTTGTAGAAATGTTCAGACTTTTATTTGGGCTCACTACTCCTCCATGTTAGTAACTCCTTGTGGTTGGTTTCATGAATTACCCTATATTTTAATTCAATTAAAATTTATATTAAAATAAGTATTAAAATATTTCTTTTATGTTAAAGTATAATAACACTTTATACTATTATAATATATATTTTATTATATGAGCATATACTTATTAAATTTATTAAATATGTGTTGTGTATATCTTATACTTAATTCAATAACTAAGTCATAATGCCAATGAAGAAGAAACATTTGGTGAAAACACTTAAAAATTTTTTGTCAGGTCTTATTTTCATTCAAATAGTAATCTTGTTTACTTTATTCTAAATCTATAACAAAATTTTTTTGGCCATAAAGGAAGTACCGATTGATACATACAGTAGTACTGCTAAACCTTTAAAACATTGTGTTAAGTGAAAGCACCTAGTCCAAAGGATTGCATGGTGCATAATTCCCTTTGTATGGCATGCCGATGATAGGCAAATCTATACAGATAAAGTAAATTAGTGGTTGCCTAGGTGTTGGGTGGAAATGTGTAGTGATGCTAATAGGGGTAGAGTTTCTTTCAGTGGTAATGAAAATGTTCTAAAATTGTGGCGACGGTTAAACAATCTTGTGAACGTACTAAAAACTAATTAATTGTGTACTTTAAATGAGTGAATTAATTATATATCAATAAAGCTATTATAAAAAGTTTTTAATAAAAAGAAAATATAAATCACGTTTTTCTTCAGTCTGCCTGAACTTCAAGTATAAAGTTAAAAAAATTGCTTTCATGAACTCTTTGTGCAAAATCTACTAGACATTGGATTTCAGAAGACCAAAATGACTGCAGGGACATCCGTGTAAGGACAGGTGATAAACATGAAATATATATTTACCTTTAGTAGTAGTAAGACTAAGTGACTTTTATAAATAAGATGATCATATATCCAATTTGCCATTAGAGTCCAGATTATAGGTCTTGTCTTGGCCTAATTAATAGTGGCCTCTTTCACCCTCAAAACTTTTCCGATTTAGATGATAAATTATGTGAATGTTTTTGTAGTAGCATGTGTAAAGCCTTATCTTTTAACGATATAGATATAATGCAATTAATAAGAGCGGGAGAATTGCCTTTGGAGTACTGCTGGGAATAAATGGATATCCCTTTAAATTAGATGCTGGGGGAAAGAAAAAGAGGGAGAAGAAGAGATTACAAACTAATTTGAGACCACGAAACCAATAGAAAATTGATCAAAGTTTTGGTCCTGTAGCTCTCAAGGCCATTAGAAATTCCTTCATCTTCATAGTTGATAATATTCAGGTCTTGCTGTTCCAGTGGTTCTTTCCCTGAACACATATTTCAGATGATTGGGGCATACACTATCACAAAGTTTTGTTAAAGATACTGCCCATGAGTTTTCGTTTAATTTATTCTATTTACTCTTCCTATATGGGGAATTCAAAGAGATTTAAAAATCTATAAAATCTACACTGCAGTTCCCATCTTCGTCCCAGATCCCTCCAGATAACACATTTCCCTCTTCCTTAGTTTCTTCTTTTTTTTTTTATTCAGTTTCTTCTTCTTTTTTTTTTTTAAATTCAGTACATCCTCCAGTAAATTGTCAAGAAAGAGTTTATGAGAGGTTTTTGTTTTGTTTTTGTGATTTTATAATTTACATTCCTGAAATGTCTTTATTTTACCCTCACATTTATTTGATAGTTTGGCTAAGTAGAGAATTCTCGTAAAAAATCTATTTCCTTCAGAATATTGAAAGCATTTTTTTCTTTCTTTTTCATTCCCAGCAATGGCTAAGATGATCTTCAGTCCATTGCATGCAATTTGTCTTATTATTGCTATTGGTCTTGCTGTCTTTGAAGGTTTTAAGGATTTCTCTTTGTCTTCATGGTAGCTTTCATTATTCCTGTTATAGGGAGAAGAAAGAAAAAGTTGAACAATTTGCTTAAGATAGCACAAGTAGTAACCCCTACTATATGTATTGAACCCAAGTTCAAAGCTCTTGTTCTCTTTACTGCTTCACAAGAGTTTAAATAGATAACTTCAAATGAGACATCAAGTCCCCACAACACTAACATTTACTGAGTGTTTATCCAGCCCTGAGCTAAGTGCTTCACATACATTATCTAATTTCATTCTCATAAGAACCCTAGGAGACAGGTTCTAGTTCTAGCCCTGATTTATAGATGAGAAAGCTGAGCCATGGGAACATCACACAGGCAGCAAGAGGAAGTCCTAAATACATAATGTCAGGATTCTAGACCAGGGGTCAGCAAACTTTTCCTTAAAAGGGTAATTAGTAAATATTTTAAGCTTTGTATGCCATACATTCTGTTGAAATTACTCAGATCTGTCATTGTAGCATGAAGATAGCCATAGACGATGTATAGAGAATGAGCATGGTTACATTCCAATAAAACTTTGTTTATACATGTAGGTTATGGGCTTGATTTGGCCTGTGGGCTATAGTTTGTCCACCCATGACTTACATGATAATTTTTTTATTTTTAAAAAAGCAGAAATAATGAACGCCTGGTAATGAAGCCAAATTCCGCTCTAGCCAGATTGATTATTACATTCTTGGTACTAGGCAAACACTCAACTAAAGCATGGGCATTTCAAAGCCTCCGAGGAAATAACTAAGTATTGAAAATTGATTAAGGAGGAAAAAGTTAACAAAGGTAAGGGTAGATTCTAGTAGCACTGATGCTTGAAGAAGAGTTGGAGGACTCCCCAGAATTCCTGAGGTTTCTTCCTGTGTACATTGGTGTGTTCTTTTGGGTTCCTCATATGACTCAGACACCTTCTTTCAAAGAATAAAATAATGAAAATGGATTAATGGGACCATAATCGATAGTTACAATTTGGCCAAGATGGAACTACAACCCAAGTGCCTTTCAGTCATCCAATACCTTAATAAAACAAACAACAAAAAACAACTTTCCCTGAGGGAAAATTTTAAAAGCAGCCTCAGTGTTAATCGAAAGGAGTAATTCAGTAAAGCCATCAATGAGCAACTTTTAGGTTATACTTATGTGGTTTTGCTAACAAGAAACAGGTAATATCATTGGTTCCAAATGAGTAATATGGTCTGGTATTATTTATTTGGAACCAAGATCAGAGGAATTGTTTACTTGTCACCTCCACATAACCATGGGCTTAGGAGGGAGGAGGAGTGTACTGACTTGGTGACAGGAATGTTCTGCTTTGCCAAGAATATAACTTGAAGAGACTTAATGAAATATTTTCATTTGTCAAAAGGACTTGGTTCACAGTTTGTGTTTGTATTATATAGGAAACCAGCAAGATAGCAATCATTTAAGATTTTATTCCTACTAGAATATAGGCTTGTCAGCTGTAACCAGGATCCAAGGCTCAGGATAGAAGCCATAATCACTTTTATCTTTTATGCCACAGTGAATAATAAGAAAATTTCTAAAGGGTGAATTTAAAGCAGGAAATTTGCTTTATAGTAAGCTGGGAGTAAGAAACCAGTAACTAGATAAAGAATAACAAAGGAGAGTTACTTTTCTTCATTGTGAAACATATTCCTTATACTCAGTGACACAGACCCTTTGAGCTTGTTTGTGGACTAACACTCTAAGGCAGGAAGGGATCATGCTGTCTCCAGGCTTTGAAAAACAGTTGTCTCCTTGCTACAGTTAAATGAATAAATCATGGTAGAACCCAAGACATAAAATTATGTTACAAGTCGGACACTTCTTTTGCATTCCCTCCTTGAGTCACTCTCTCTGCACATCTAAATTTTCACTGTGTGTTTCTGCATTGATTAGTCCCTGGACACCTGCCTCTAGGAAGAGACAAGATGGCAATAATCAATTGCTTTCTTTTAACTCAATGAACATCACCTGTAACCTCCACATTATTTGGAAAATAATTCTGTGAATAATTTTTGAAGCTCCTTTTGCACATTTATGTTAGAAAGTAGATATAAATTTTCTGTCTGGACCAAAATGTGTCAGCAGTTTTTAGTACCTAGGATAAGACTAAGAGATAAATACATCCTAGGTCTCTACCACATTGAATTTAAAGCATTTTAATGAACTAGCCAGTTACCCAAACTATCCTCAGGGACAACTGAGTATTTGGTTTCTTAAAACATTATAATATAGAACTCAATGTATTTTATGTAAAAGAGTGTTAGCTTTCATCTGGTAAATTTACTTCAACTGAAATTCTCTTCTCTATGGTTTCCAAAGGTTTTTAATTTAATAACTCACTTTTTTAAATCAGTGATTTTCTGTTTCTCTCATCAGTCCAACATTAGAAATGAAAACAGTTTGGAATTTCAATAACATGAGAAACAATGAAAAACAAAGTAAATTATTTCTTCATTTTTTTTGTCTGAGAAACGTGTGTTATTTACATTGGACTAACATAGAAGATAATTGACATTAACATATGGCTTTGCAATCAGTGACAGCTATGGATGCTCAATTGATTTGAATCAGTTATTAACACTTCGGGAAAATGTAGGTTGGTAGGTCTCAAAAGTGTAATCCCTGAAACCATTATGTATACCCATGAACATTAGGAGGCATCTTACAATGTTGTCATTGGACCATGTGAATCTGAAGTTCTTATGTAAAGGTAAATTTATGAGCTTCACTCAAGATTGTTTTAAGTAAAATCATTAGAAATTATCAATAGATACAGAAAAATCATTTGATAAAATCCATTACTCATTTATTATAAACACTCTCAGCAAACTGGTAATAGAGAGGAACTTCCTAAATTTGATAGAGAATATATACAAAACCCCCCAGCTACCACCATATTCAAAGCTTCCCCACTAAGATCAGAAACAAGGCAAGAATGTCCCATCTTACCACTTCTTTTCATTGTTGCACTGGATGTTCTAGCTAATGCAATAAGAAAAGAAGTAAAAAGTATAGAGATTGAGAAGACAGAAACCGTACTGTCTTTGTTCACAGGTGACATGATTATCTATGTAGAAAAAATTTTTAAAAACCTTCCTGGGACTAATAAGCAATTACAGCAAGGTTGCAGGATACAAGGTAAATACACAAAAGTCAATTGCTTTCCTGTATATCAGCAATTAACATGTGGAATGTGAAAATTAAAATGCAGTACCATTTACATTAGCATCAAAAAAATAAAATAATTAGGTATAAATTTATCAAAATATGTATAAGACTTGTATGAGGAAAGCTATAAAGTTTTGATGAAAGAAATCAAATAACTAAATAAATGGAGAGATATTCCATGTTCGTGAATGGGAAAACTCAATATCATCAATATATCATTCAATTTGATCCAGAGATCTAATGCAATCCCAATTAAAATCCTACTAAGTTATTTTGTGGATATCAACAAACTAATTCTAAAGTTTATATGAAAGAGTCAAAAGATCCACAACAGCCAACACAATATCGAAGGAAAACAAAGTTGGAAGACTGACACCCCCTAACTTCAAGACTTTAAATCTACAGTAATCAAGATAATCAAGTATTTGCAAAAAGTAGACAAATACTTCAATGGAACATACTAGAAAGTCCAGGGGGAAAAAAACCCCACATAAATACAGTCAACTAAGCAAATATAGTCAAGGAGGAAAGACAATAAAATGGAGTGAAGATAGTGTTTCAACAAATGGTGCTGTAACAACTGGACATTCACATACAAAAAAAGGAATCTAGACACAGACTTTATATGGTTTACCTAAATTAACTTAAAATGAATCACCCGTCTAAATGTTAACACAAAAGTATAAAACTTATAGGAGATGACATAGGACAAATCTTTTATGACCTTGGGTGTAGTGATGGCTTTTTAGGTACAACACTAAAGGCATGATCCATGAAAGAAAGAATTGATAAGCTGGACTTCATTAAAATTACAGATTTCTGCTCTGAAAATGACATTGTCAAAAGAAGACAAAGAGAAGCCACAGACTGGAAAAAACATTTGTAAAAGACACATCTGATAAAGGCCTGTTATCCAAAACATACAAAGAACTTAAAACTCAACAATAAGAAAATGACCAAATTTTAAAAAATGGGCAAAAGATCTGAACAGATACTTCACCAGTGAAGATACAGATGGCAAATAAGCATTTAAAAAGATTCTTCATATCATGTATCATAGGGGAAATGCAAATTAAAGCAACAATGACATACCACTGCACAAGTACTGAAATCGTTAAAATCCAGAATGCTGACAGTACCAAATGCTGACAAGGATATGGAGCAACAGGATCTCTTATTCATTGCTAGTGGGAATACAAAACGGTACAGCTGCTTTGGAAGACAGTTTACTGGCTTCTTACAAAACTAAACATAGTCTTCCCATATTATATAGTACTTGTGCTTCTTAATATTTACCCAAGGGAATCAAAAACTTCTGTTCACACAAAAACCCGCATATGGATGTTTATAGCAGCTTTATTCATAATTGTCAAAACTTGGAAGCAACAAAGATATCCTTCAGCAGGTGAATGGGTAAATAAACTATGGTATATCCAGACAATGGAATATTATTCACTACTACAAAGAAATGAGCTATCAAGCCATGAAAGGAGGTGGAGAAAACTTAAAATGCATATTACTAAATTGAAGAATCCAATCTTCAAAGGCTACATACTGTATGATTCTAGCTATGTGATGTTATGGAAAAGACAAAACTATGCAGACAGCAAAAAGGTCAGTGATTTTCAGGGTTGGCACGAGAGACAGATGAATAGTTAAGAGCACAGGGGATTTTCAGGGCAGTGAAATTACTCTGTTTAATGGTGGGTATATGTCATTATACATTTGTTCCCACCCATAAAATGTACATACCAAGAGTAAATACTAATGTAAACTATGGACTTTGGGTGATAATGATGTGTCAGTGTAGGCTCATCAATTGTAATGAATATACCACTCATGTGTGGGATGTTGAAATCAGGGAGGCTATGCACATGTGGGGCTAGGTGTACATGGGAAGTCTCAGTACCTTTGAAACAGGATATTTCCCTGACACCTTCATGGGACTTGTGACAGGGTGTCTTGTTCACTCAGCCTACCACTCTCAACTCCTCATGGGAAGGAGCATGTGTGCAAACAAGTGCAGGAACCAGAGCAAGTGCTTTTGGGAACTGGCAGGAACAAACTCCATTTACTTGGCTCACCACGCTCAACCCCTTGGGGGAGGGAGCAAGTAGGTAAGCGAGTATGGGATTCAGTCAGCTGCTTTTAGGCGCTGTTGCAGGAGTGAACTCTTTGCAGGCCCTGCAGCAGCATCCAGGTGGAGGTGCCTGTGACTCTTGAAGCCCCAGAGGGCATGTGTTACAGTGCTATTTTAGCTCTGCCATCCATGGATGGCTTATGTGTTAAAAGCTTAGTAGGCCCTTTGCCTTTTTGTGTGAGGTGGCTGCCATCCACCAGCAAGAACAAAGGGCCAGTGTGACAGCCTTTTGTATTTGCACTCGTGGCTCCCAAGCTCTTGTCTGGTATCCAGGAAAAATGAGGTCGCACAAACAAATTGAAGGATGGTAAATACAGGGGATTTTATTGTCAATGAAAGTGGCTCTCAGCAGGAAGGGGAGCTGAAAAGGTTACAGGGTGGGTAGGTAATCTTCCTCTGAAGTCCACCTGTCTCTGGCCAGATTCTTCTTCGAAGTTAAACTGTCAAGCTGTCCCTCTGAAGTCAAACTGCTTCTCTCCAACGTCCAGCTGTAATCTCATCTACCAGCTGAGTCTGGGGTTTTTATAGGCACAGGATGGGGCAGGGAGGGGCCATAAGTGCTTTAGGAAGAGGTAACATTCAAGCAGGAAAACAGGGATATAAATACTCACTTTGGGCTGTGGTTGCAGGCTTTTTGGCTTGAGGGTGGGGTTTTGCCAGGGATCTGCCCTTTTCTGCCTAGAATTTCTCTGCTCCGTCCCTGTCACCTTCCTATCAGTTTTACTGCAAATATAAAATTAATCTTTAAAGTCTATCAAAAAAATCAGAAAATAAAAATAATTGGGGTAGCATCTATAGATAAACTGTATGTTAAGCATCAGCATACTTTCTCTGTGAGGGCCAAACAGTAAAAATTTTAGGCTTCGTGGGTCAAAAATTGTCTTTGTTGCATATTATTCTGTATTTCTTAAGCAATCGTTAAAAAATGTAAAAACAATTTTTAGTTCATAGACCTTAAGAAAAAAACAGGTAGCAGGTTGGATTAGGCCTACAGGTCACAGTTTGCTACTCTTTGGACTGTATAATTAGAAAAACTGGTCTTGTAAAACAAAGTTCTGAAAGCTAATGTTGCAAGCCAAACCTGTAACATATCTTAGGACCACTTCTTGGCTTAACAAATAATACATTAGAAATGTGTATTTGAAACTTCTAATTAAAATGGTATTGCCAATTGATACATTAATAAACACCTCCCTCAAAACTTCAAGATAGCAATGCTGGAAAAAATATTTAAAAATATATATTTAAAGTATCTAAATGCTACTTTACCATGGTAATGGGCAGGAAAGTGGAAAAAATCTAACCCAAGAAGATGAAAGCCAAATTTTATGAAATAGGGCCAATAAACTCAATAATCAAGTAAATTATCCAAAGAAATACAAATACTAAAGTAGTCTTTCAAAAAAGATTTGTAAAACAAGTATTTTTAAGATTCTAAAAGGGATACAAAAATGTTTTTAAAAAAGAAAAAGGAATTATGAAGTACCAACAGACAAATGAGACTCAACAGCAGGATTAGCAGAAAAGGAGCCAATTAGAAATCCTGGCATTGAAAATTATGGTCATTTTAAAATTAACAAGTGAACATAGCTAAAGAGATAATAAATAGAAAGACACAGAGCAAAACACTGAGAGCTTATTTGGGAGGCTGAGGCAGGAGAATTGCTTGAACCCAGGAGGCAGAGGTTGCAGTCAGCCAAAATCGTGCCACTACACTCTAGCCTGGCCGACAGAGCTAGACTCCATCTCAAAAAAAAAAAAAAAAAAAAGTGAAAGTCAAGTTAAAGACCCAGATCAGAAGATAGATCCAGAAGTTCCAACATATTCCTGATATATGTTCAAATAAGAAATGTAACAATGGAAAAGAGACAAGATTTGAAGAATTAATGAGAATTTCTTCTGAATTGAAGGAAGACAAAGTCTCATACAGTGACCCAAGTAATAAATATGCTAGTAAAAATAAATTCAACACTGTATGCATTATAATATCACCACTACCCTATATGACATGTTTATGTGAAATAGAAAATAGTGCCCTCTGGCAGATGCTGTTCTTTAATCTCATAACTTGAGTGAGTGTCTCATGGCCTGGTTTTCAATCCCCACTTACTTGCTTAGCTGTATTCCTTTGTACAAGGCAAGAATTACACAAGTGCACATGGATAGGCCCTAGGTGCAAAGTGATAGAATCTAACTAGGAATTGTTTTAAAGATTTTCTACAAAGTAGCAATGATTAAGCTGAGAGTAGATGTTTTTATTACTGACAATATATGCTAAGAGGTAACAGAATACAATTTTTAAGTGCTGAGGAAAAAACTCAACCTCAGATTATACAATACAAAGCTATTATTTAAAAGAGAGAATGAAACAAATTTTGAACAAAGACTAATATAATTTACCTCTTACAGATTCTTGCTGAGAGAACTACAAAAGGATGAACTCCAGCAAGAGGAAAAATGAATCTAACGAATGGAATGGGATATAAGCAATAGCAGTGAGTAAAAATAGTAGTAAAATATGTACATTTAGTTCTAATATAAATCAGTGATTTTACTGAAAACAAGAGTTAGGTTAGTTGAATGTTTCAACTAAACTCTCTGCCTATGGTTAAACTATTTTCAGTTTAGTGATTCATTCTTTTTTATGTATTACCTGCCTATTTCTCTCACTAGCCGACCACCACTACATTAATAAAACATAATAGGCACACAAAAAATATTTCTTCAGTGAATAAATATATTTTCATTTGAATTTTAAGAATAGTTTTTGATGCGAGATAGCATTTTGGTGAGATTAAGTATCAGAAAATATGCTGTAGTTTTAGCTCTACTTTTAATTAATCTTTGCTCTGCAACAAAATACTATAGCTTCTTTCGACCCTGTTTTCTCATTGAAACTGAGGATGACGAAATACACCTTACTACTTCACCAAGAAGTTGAGGTTAAAACAATAGTTAAAGTGCATGGCTGGATAATATGTTTGAGATTTATTTTTCTTTTACTTATATGCCTCATTGTCTAGTAGCCAGATAAACATTTAATGCTTCGGTGAAAGTATATCCAAAGCAGAATGCAAAAATAGTTTGCAAGGTCTCCTGTAGTTCCTTTCAAAAAATTAAGCAAGGAGTAAAAAGGGGAGTAAATGAGGGAGACCAGAGAAAATCTAAGAACCTAGGTGGGGTCCTCTCAGCAGGAAGCTATAAGACCCTAGTAAACAATATTTGCATGGTATCGTTAGGCACATTGTACCAAAGGCAACCTCAAAAATATTTTTTTGATATGACTGTTGCCTAGAACTACCATACCAGAATGGCTACATGGACAGGCAATGGGTATCAAAAAATTAAACTAAGTATTTGAGGGCCTTCCCCAAAATACTTTAGGGCTACATTTGATTCTGAGACCATGAAGTCATTAGGGGATTGATATGTGAATGACAGTGCTCAAGAATGGCAAACTGCATTTTTCATCTATCTCAGTGTGCAGATAAGTTGATTTGAAAATTTGTGAACTGTATTATATTATCGGATGGGAACGTCAATTCTTCCTCAATTAAGCTGTGGATTTGGCACAACTCCAGCCCAGGGAATCATATCCCATGTTTGTTTTTACCATAAGACAGTGATAAAAAAAAGAAGCTGAATGAGACATTAATGTTAAAAGTCAGACTTTTGGTGAAACGTGGTCTTGGTCTCTAAATAGGCATTCACTTGGTACTTCCTAATAAGTCAGCTGTTTAAAAAGTCCAGGTTCTGTGTATGTTGTGTTACCTTTTCATCTGGAGTTTTTGATTATTGAAACTGGTGGTGTGACTACTTGATGTGAGTGAGCGCCATAGAATGTATGTGTTTGGATTTAAATGCTTAATCTGAGGGCAGCAGATGAGTGCCATCTCTCATAATCTCTACTGAGGTCTCTTCTGCTTTCATGCTGTCCATCTTTCTGACTACTAACAGTCAGTAGCATTCATTGATTTTCTTCAAGACAAAATGTAAACCTAATACATACTATTTTGCGTGCTTGCACTACATGTTTAAAAGAAGATACATAATTTAGGTCAAGAGTTAAAGAAATATCAATACCTGGACACAAATATATGTCAATTGATAGCATCCATTGTTTGACACTAAAGGTCTGCATGGAAAAGTAACCCATAATTAATTAGTCTACTGGAATGAAAAGATTTCCAAAGACATACAGTGGGGATCCTGATTCTTTGCAGCTTCAGAAAAACTTGCTTGGAGAAAAATCTTTTGGACATGCTTATTTTCCCTTTCAAAGTCATCTTGAACTGCTTTGAAATTATGAGCAAGAAGGAGACCCATGTCTGTTTTTCTTTAGCCATATTTTAAAACATTTCAGTAAAATATATAACAGGTGATGATCATTTTCACATTTAATAAAATTAATGGTTTTGACATTAAGACAGGAGTCTCCTTGGGAATGCAAAGACAGCCAAAATAGACAGGGAAGAGTATTTTTCAGAGTCCAGTTAGGGGATAGAAATCACAGCAATTGTTTTAACAAGAGAATTTTTTTTTTTTTTTTTTTGATATGGAGTCTCACTCTGTCATCCAGGCTGGAGTGCAGTGGTGCTATCTTAGCTCACTGCAATCTCCACATCCCGGGTTCACACCATTCTCCTGCCTCAGCCTCTCCAGTAGCTGGGACTACAGGCACCACCTGCGCCCGGCTAATTTTTTGTATTTTTTTAAAGCTGGGGCAGGGACTTTCACCGTGTTAGCCAGGATGGTCTCAATCTCCTGACCTCGTGATCATACCTCGGCCTCCCAGGTGCTGGGATTACAGGCGTGAGCCACCACACCCGATAACAAAATTTGTAGATTGTCCAGGCTGGGGTGACAACCTGAAAAGAAGACCAACACTAAATTTTCTAGAGCATCTATCTGTAAGGCTGGGGAATAAAAGGAAGAGGCTAGGGTTGGTTTTTAAAGTTTAGAAGCTTGGATGAAGGACTCAATGAGCTAAGACAAACTTCTGCGGAAGGGGTGTTGCTGAGTTGTGGTGCTGCCTCAGGAATGCAACAAAAGGGCTGTGTGGGGCTAGGACCCAAACCTTTGAAGGAGGGGGCCCCATTTGGCAGCACCTGGGGTCTGTGAAGGGGGCAGAACAATGTTACTTCTATGGTTGTTGAAAAAAATGCAAACTAGAATCAGTTGTACTGTTGGAACAACTAGCTACTGCCAGGGTGAAACAGTGTTCAGTGATGCTGAGAACAGGAAACAAAACAGGAACAGGAAACAGCCTAAAAGGAAAGTATTCTTTCTCTCTCTTCTAGCATTTTAATATCTCTCTCTGGTGCCCCCTTTTGGTAGAACCTAATAGTAATTCAGCTCATCACAGAACTGTGGTTTTGAGTCCCAGCCCAAAAGGTAAAATAAGGAAAAAATGGATTTGAATCTAAGAGACAGTAGCTTAACAATGAATATGGGGAAAAGCAAAATAAAACTTACTTGTTTTGCTTGCCTTCTCTATTATTATTTCATCAGGGATATGTTCAATACTTTTGGTTTTCTATATTTTAGATAAAAGTAACCATTTTTTAGAAAATATTTTTTTCTTGCCGAATTAATGGAGTGTGAAAAGAAAGTAGTTGAATAAAGGTTGATAACTAAACATATGCATGTATTTTCCACAAGTCTTTTAAGATAGTTTAAATATTTTTTTAGATTCTAAGTCTTAATTATGTAATGAAAAATAATTCATGACAGGAATAATTAGGGAAAAGAACATGGATTTGCTTCATGCAGAAGAACACTATAGAAAAAGCACAGCACAGGCCGGGCGCGGTGGCTCAAGCCTGTAATCCCAGCACTTTGGGAGGCCGAGACGGAGAGGATCAGAGGTCAAAGGGTGAGACCATCACAAGCTAACACAGTGAAACCCTGTCTCTACTAAAAATACAAAAACTTAGCGGGCTGAGGTGGCGCCTGTAGTCTAGCTACTCGGGAGGCTGAGGCAGGAGAATGGCGTGAACCGGGCCCGGAGCTTGCAGTGAGCTGAGATCCGGCCACTGCCTCAGCCTGGAGTGACAGAGCCGAGACTCCGTCTCAAAAAAAAAAAAAAGCACAGCACAAAAGAAAGCAGAATCCCACCGGAGGTGTGGGAGTGATCCCTGGGGAGCTCCAAGCTCAAAGTCAATGATTTCAAGGCAGGTGAGGTTTCTGGAACATTGGGCTCAGTAGTAGTGTAATTATTTTCTGAACGAGCCTGAGAACCAGTCAGCCTGCCTTTTCTTCTCCAACTGTGCTGAGCCATGGGCTGTCACAACTTGCCACCAAGATAAAGTGAAGAGTGTAGGCTTTGAAGCCTGATGAGTTAGCTCCTTAGAATGCTGTGACATCCAGGGTGTCTGTTCATATCTTTTGCCCATTTTTTGATGGGGTTATTTGTTTTTTGCTTATTCAATTTTTTGAGTTTCTTGTAGATTCTAGATAGTAAAACTTTCTAATTCTAGATAGTAAAACCGTGATGCAGGAACACAAAGATGACCAGACAAGCAAGAATTGCCTGAGAAAATCTATCCCTATAAGGAAGAGTCATCAAATTCAACAAATAGAAGACTTTATACCTGAAAAGGTTATTTGACTAAATACGAAGTATTTTAAAAGCTTTAACTGATATTGAAGAAAGGATATAGTATCTATAAAAAGTAAGGCATTATGTTAAGAATGTAGGTAACTTTGTAATTTAAATATGGTGGTAGAAATGTAAAGATCTCATTAATTAATTTAAAGATCTAATTAATTTGCTTAAATCCAAAAATAGACACAACTGATGAGTAGCAAGTCAAAGGTTTCTCCACTATGGATAATAAGACAGAAATTAAAAATGACGGAAAATTTATATTATATAGAAGAAGCATCAAGACTGTGCAGAGTATCTGTTTTCTAAGCATTGTAAGCACATAGAACAGAAAAAGGTGGAATAGAAGAAATAATCACAGCAGTTATTTACAAAATATTTTCAGAGTGAAATATGACACCAATTACAAGTCACGAGTGGATTAAGTAACAAAAGACACATATATTTGTTTGTTGTGTTCAATGATATATCTGTAGCACACAGAGCAGTGCTTGATACATAGTAGGTGCTCAATAAATATTTATCAAGTGAATGAATTAGTCTAAACATAAAAAGGCAAATTTTGAGAACACCAAGGATACAGAAAAAAATCCAAGTTATCTACAGAGGAAAAAAAGGAAATGAAAATCAAATTTTTATAAGACTTACCAAAAAGAGATTCTAAGTGGGACAAAATTTCAGATTTTGAGGGAATTGATTTTGAACCTAAATCCTTATAGCCAGTTACATTAGCATTTAAGTATGAATATAGAGTAAGACTGAACAAACATGCCAAAACTCAGAAAGATAATCATCCACGTATTCTGTAAAATGAATATTTAAAGCTTGTCTTTCGGCAAAACAAAATGAATTGAAGAGGGATGTAGATTAGTGAGCAAATAAATCAATAAAGCATGTAGTGAAATTCATACAATTGTGGTTTATTGAAAACAAAGCACTACCTGGGACTAAAATCCCCAAAGATCTCACCAGAAGAAATAGTGAGTCAGGGGTTAGAGGAAGAGTAGAGTGAGTAATAGCAGGTCAAAAGAAGAGAAAGCATTCCTGTTTTCTTCAGTAGGTTAGTATACAAATTACATTTAATTTAAAAACTATATGTTTTAACCTAAAGGAATCCTTAGATTAAATGTTCTTAAAATGCAGAGCACATAGACTCCTTTTTCAATATTGAATCATATTATATGAGCATTTTTAGCATTGATAGATACTGGCAAATTCTCTGCAGTAATGTATATCAATTTATATTCTAACAATTTTTTTAAAGTGTTTATTTCCTATACCTTCACAACACTTGATATAATTAAGTTGCTTTTCCTCAATGCTATCATATTATGCATATGATTTTGCAACTTGCCATTTATTTTAATAATGTGTCATAACCATCACTTGAAGTCATAAAAAGAGAGATCTAATTCATTTTTAAAAATAGGTGCATAATGTTTTATAGTAGCTGTATTTATTCTGAATATGCCAATTTTATTGTTGTCACTATTGTTAATAATGAAAGTTATTAAGCAACTATCATGTAAAGAAATATTGGCCGGGCACAGTGGCTCACGCATGTAATCTCAGCACTTTGGGAGGCCGAGGCGGGTAGTTCACAAGGTCAGGAGATCGAGACCATCCTGGCTAACACGGTGAAATCCCGTCTCTACTAAAAATACAAAAAATTTGCCGGGCGTGGTGGCGGGCGCCTGTAGTCCCAGCTACTCAGGAGGCTGAGGTAGGAGAATCGCTTGAACCCGGGAGGCGGGCCTTGCAGTGAGCTGAGATTGCGCCACTGCACTCCAGCCTGGGTGATGGAGCAGGACTCTGTCTCAAAAAAAAAAAAAAAAAAGAAGAAAGAAAAGTAAAAGAAAAGAAAAGAAATATTGGTGGGTCAAATAATAAATGAGTACCTAATTTTTGAGGACTACTCTTTGATTTCTTTCATATAGTGAATTAAATAACAAAATACTTCTGTGTCTTTTGATTAAGCTGTTTATTTTCTTGACCACTCAGTCCAAAAGACTGTTTTGTTTTAATTCACTCATAATTCTTATTACTGTCTGAAAAGTTTTGATCATTTATGTTTTTCTAGTATCTTACTTTGTTCACCTCTAGAATGTACACTCTTAGGTACATTGACCAACTTGCTCTATGCCCGATATTTATAGCAGTTAATAAGCAAATGAAAGAATGAAGGAATGAGTGAGTGTCAGTGTCTTCCTACCTACTTACTTTTGTTTTTGCTGTTCTTGCTACTAAAAATATAACCTGTCAAGTTGTATTTACTCTTCAACACCTACTTCCATTTCCTTTTTATTCATAAAGCATTCCTAGATCCGCTTGCTTAAAGAAGAGACTTTCTCCTTTACTCATGCCCTACAGTACCCGGTACTGTTGTACTCTTACTCTTACCCCATTCTGGCTTCCACCTTAAAAACATCATTAGTTTCCTACACAACTTGTTTTCTCAGTAGATTATAAATTCCTTGAGGACAGAGCTTATGTCTGTTCATTTTTCTGTCCTCCAGAGCACCATCATTGTGCCTTGCACTTGACAGAATTTTTAATTGAATTGAGTAATTACCATAAGTACCTTAATACTTTTCGTAGCAGGCTTAGTGGAAAAGTAATAAAATTTGCAATCAGAAAAAAAGTATGAAACTTAGTTATCTCACTCTTAGCTGTGTGATATTGTTTCTGAATTAAGCCCAGGTACCCTTTCCTCACCTGTAAAGAAGGATTATAATTCCTAAATAGCAAGGTTGCAGTGAAGAGTAAACATGAAACATACATGTAAGGTAAACATGAAGAGAACATATGATGCATAGTTGTTGAAACATAGTAGGTGAATACATGTTGACTCATTCCTTCATTCAGTAAACATTTGAGTGCCTACTGTGTGCCAAACAATGATGATGATGATGATGATGATGATGATGATGATGATGATGAAAGAAGGAGATGATGACAATGAAGTTCCAAGCTTTAAATGAATTCCCATTGATGAACGCTTATAATTTGGGGAATGAAGAAAAACAATGACATAGATTTTCACTTAAGTGATTTGGTATTCAGGTGTTAAGGAACAATAAAATTTCAGTCTTGAGATGTCATTTCAATTATTAGAATCAAATTCTCTTTCAACTGAAAAATTAGTATAAAATATAGACTCCCTTTTTAATATAAGTCTCAAAAGTAAAGAACATCTCATTTACTTTTGAGGTTCTGTTACATGAAATAAACAATCGATTTATATAACAGTATGTAGAGTAGAAAAGAAAGTCTTGAATATTACATTTATGAAAATAATAAAAGGAAACTAAGTTTCACAACTGCATTTCAAATTTTAAAATATTGTCAACCAAACAAATTTTAAAAGCAGACAGCTTAAAATATGTAACTTTTAACCATCTATCTAATTTTTTGAAATAAAATAGAGTTTTATTATGATGTAGCCTGCTTTCGGGAAAAATGCAGTAATATCAGTAATTGGGAAAAGTTGGAAAATTTTTATTGAAACACAGACTAAAATTGTGCCTGAAATTGCAGTTACACTAATTTCCTTTATGTTTCTCCACTTCCGGTATATAAGTTGAGCTTTCTCACTCAGCCCCTTACTTGGAAATTATGTGTTCACGATTTTCAGATTATGACTTCTTCATAATTTTATTAGAAGTTGAGAAAGTTCAGAGTGTTGTCAATCACATACATGATTCTTTAACAGTGACTTTTGGATTCTTATGATTGAAGGTTTGTATCATGTTTTTCTTTTACACATAAAATTTGTCATTTATCTTTTCTCTTTACAAGCGTTTTGCTTTCAAAAATAAAAGACAATTATAGCAATAAATTATTACTTTCATAGCATATTATCTAATGGCTCTACTACTTAAAAAACATTAGATTGTTTCTGAATGTAACAGTAAAATAGTTCAAAGAGAAATTAACTTAATTTGCTTATTTAAACAATTGCATTATTTAATTAATTAGGTTAAATTAAAGGATGGAAACAGTAAATGTATAAAATTTATGATTGTACTAAAAATTAAAACAAATTTGATTCTTTTTCAGAACTTTAGGCAAAGATAGTTTCCATTCTATTACTCAGTGCTCAGTTTCATAGAGAGCTATATGATAATGATTTTTTCTGGATTTTAATTTCTGGAAAATGTTTCTAACTCCTGAATTACCAGCTTATTCTCTTTTATTATCTAGTAAGGTCTCTGCTTTTTTTTTTTTTTTAACATTTTCTTTTTTGCTTTTATTATCTAGGACCTCTCAATTTTTAACTCAGTATTCAGATACAACAATTATATGTCCCCTGGCCTGGTTATTTTCTCCTTATTCCTAAAAGACTCTTACTTTTATCTTTATATTAACTATCTTGTATGCTCTTGTTTTTCATACGTAAGTTCCTGAAATTCTTTCAAATGTTTGAAAATTCTAAAAGTTTTTCCTTAAAAGATTCTATTTGTGATTATTTGATTTAGGACATATCAGAGTACCAGGTTCATATATACTTGCTTTATTTTAAAAATTAGATGTAAATATTAATATGTATTTAAAATATATGTGTATTATAGATGTATATTTCAAATACATATTAAAATTTACATACAATTTTTTAAAGAAAACAAAAGTAACCTTATTTTGTTCAGGTTTAATTTTTGGGAAGAGTCTAATTACTGTTGTGGTACTAATAAGAAAGACAAGCAACTGGACTTTTGAAAACATGGCAGTGTGGTGAAAATGGGACAAAGAGAAATAAATCTCCAGTTTAGAGCCAGAAACAAGAGTATGGAAGGAGAGGCTGAAAGAGAAACAAACCATAGGAATGGACTTAAGCCTGCACTAGATGTGTTGTACAGCTGGAACACACGTAACAGAAGCCTTTCTTTTTTTTTTGCTTGGGTTGAATGCCAGGTCTATTAGATAAATACTCCAAATTGTTCAAACAAATAGACCTAAAGGTGAAAAATGGCTCAAACACACAATAGAAGTTAAGGAGGTTGACCTATAACTAAGAGATTGTATTATTTCTTTTGAGATATGTTAATAATTAATTTTGTCCTTTAAATGTATTTATTTATAGCACAGGATTATAAAGGATAAGTTAGATTAAGGATAAGTATTAGATTATAAAGGATAAGCAGTATTCTTCATTTCTGAGATATTGACAATGATAGACCCATGGGGTAGTGATATTGTTATTTTAAAGTTGCCTGGGAAAGTTTTGATCTTTGATTTTAAGTGTGTTTACATGATGGTAGATGATATTATGATCATTTATGCTAATAGTGGTCACCATGGCCACATTTATTTATCTTTTACTTCTAAGATGTTTCTAACCCAAGTGTAAATTAAGTTTGCCAATGACAGTATGAAAACTGTGACAACCAATTAAGGGAAAATTTAGGCTGTGATGGGTTGCTGAATTTTATGTAATTAGGAAAGGTAAATCCTCCAAAACCATGTCCGTCACTAGATGACTTAATCACTTCTGTCCTCTTCTTCAATTTCTATCTTCCCATAAAATGCCTTGTTTTCTTCTGTTAAAACCTTCTACTTGGCATTAGGCTGTTACAGGTAGAGAGATCTGTGGGATAATTGGATTGGAGGTTATTAGCATCTGACTTGACAAAAATCAGTTTAAATGAATTCAATTGTTGAATTCATTTTAAAAATATGCTTTTAATCTACTGATTTCTTTTTTTTCACTTTTGAGACCAGTATTGATATTCTCAAGATTAACTAATATTGCAAAAATTATGGGAATCCCAGTGTCCCTATCCCAGTGTGTGGGCCTGAGAATCTGTGACTTGGCTTTACTTTTATTGTTTCGAGCTGAAATAGAATGTAGCACATAGGAGTATGTTGGGGTCCGCGTGTCTCCTAAACAAAGGAATGAACACACAAGACAACACAAGACAAGAAAAACATGGCGGCCACCTCCAATGGCACGCGCTGCTTTATTTTATACAGTCGTTTGTGGAATGTTGCCAAGTCACAAGACACATTGTTGGTTTTCTGACCTTTCCCTGACTTTCTGGATTTTCAAGATGTTTACACATAAACAAGCCCCTAGAGTCTGCTGTTAGCAGCTGGCTCCTTTGTCCTCCCCGTTTGCAGGGAAGGAATGCCTTGCTTCCTTTGCAAGAGCAGAACTTATCGCGAATGCCCTGTTCGCGAGCACATAGTCCTCTACAGAGTAAATTATTCAGGTAAGAGGCTTCATTGAATAGAGGATTAATGGTCTTATCTGAAATAGAAACAGGATGAGAACACGTCATGAGTTCTATTTACTCCACAATTTATAACGTTAAATTTAATTCTAAATTAGTGTTATAAAATATATAAAAATTAATGGTCCATCTTAAATCATATAGTACTTTTTTCTCTACCTTTCTAAATTATAAAAATAACTTTAAAAAATAAAAATAAAATAGTCACTGGTAACCATCGGTAATATTTTAAGATTTGCATATTGCCTTCCAGTCTGTCCACATGTACTCCAGCCTCATAACTTCCTCTTTACAAGCAGGTCTTTTTACGTACTTATGAGAACACATACCCGTGTTCACGATAACAAGTACTTCGCAATATATCAGGCTTAACCAAAAGTTTTTCCAAATCTTTCCTATTGTTATCTTTTGATGATCTCATTTGTTAAACTTTTAAATAAATAATCCCCATTGAATTGTCTTCTCTAGCTTAAAAAATCTTGTTCTTTACCTTCGTGGTGTCAAAAAGTTTGGTCTCAAAGTCCAATCTCAATTTATTGATAATGATGGCATGGAACACTCTACTCAGAATTCTGGGTTTTCCTAAGAGCTTAGCAGTAAAGAGGTCCATGATTGATTAGTGGTGCCGATCATGGAAGCAGGAGGGTGGTTTTGAAAGAAATAATGCTTAATGATTTTCAGAGGTAATTTTTTTATATTGTTTCTTGTTTTAACAGATACAAAAATAATTTAGTCTCTTGGATTTTAAAACTGCTTTTACTGCTTGCAACAGTCCTTTTATTAAAGTGATAGGCAACTTTGCATACTTGATTATATTTTCATCTTGGTCAATTGGATACCTCTTCATGTATATTAACATTCAAATAACATATTCTGATCACTTATATATATCTAAGGATGTATTTTGCCTTGATTCACCAAAAAAAAAAAAAAAAAAAAAAACACACACACAACAGCTTTTGTTTTTTGTTTTTCAATAGGACCATAACACTGTCTCCTGATCATTTACATGTTTCTCCTTTGACTCTGTTTTATAATATGGTGAAAAAAGTCTGAAGCCAACTTAGTTTTGGTCTTTTGTGGGAACCCAATTTCTTTTTCCTGAACAGATATATACAAAATTGTTTTGCACTTTTATTCTTACAGTGAAAAAAAAAATCAGAATTTTCTCCATTGTTATAGTTCAAAAATTTACCAATGGAAATACTTTAATCAATGAAGATTAACCACAATGAGAACACAATGAGACTTCGCAATTTGCTCCAAAAATATTGAGTGTGCTTTATCTTTGATTGCTTTTGTTCTAATTCTTCTTATCTTTAAGAAAACTACTTGTTTCCATTTTTCTTCTCTGTTCCCCATCCTCTGCATCACTCATCTTCTTGTGCATTATTTTAGTTTTGTCCCATTCTTTTGAGTTCTGAGATGACACTTGAGCTTTTCTTTTATATATACTTCACTCATTTACTGTTCCTTAGAATCAACACTTCTTGCTATTGCCTTCAACATGAATTTTAACTTGGCTTTAGCTTTTTCTCTTTGTTTTTTTTTTTTTTTTGGTTAGCAGTTCATCCTTATATCATTCATTTGATTTTTTCCTCATCTAGTTATTATAACAGTCTCCTTTTATTTCATAGCAACCATATTGTTTGAACTTTATTGAGGATATCAAACTGTTCCTGGAAGATTTTTTCTGAATCCTACTCTAGATTATTTTCAGACATACCATTTATCTTCTGAATCTTAACCTTATTTGACAATATTTTTCATAAGTTGCATGTATTTTTTTCTGTCTCTCATCCTCAAACAATGTAAGATCAGAATTTCCAATAAATGGAGAAGACTGACCTTGGTCTTGCTCTTTGTCATCATGTGCGATGGTAAATTTTTCTTCTCAGATGCAGATTGGACTGAGACATGCATAGTTTCTTCTTAATTTTAAGATTCTGTTAGGATTTCGTGTAGTATATTTTTCTTTGCTCATGTGCCATTTTTCTTTGTTCTCAAGGGCCTTGTTATCCCTGTTATATTGAACTAATGCAGTATATCCAGCAAAACATATTCCAAATGAATTGGGGTATTTCTTTATTCATAGATCCTTCACCCAATAAGACATTGTTTGGAAGAACACTGTTCCAAAAATACACTGTGCTACTTCCTTCACGGTTGTTGAGGATCTACATGCTCAGGTATATGTGTGTAAATGGGAGGTGGGGAGTGGAGAAGAGGGGAGTGAGACAGAGTGGCTAGAGACAGGATTCTGCTTACTCTTGCAGAAACATGTAGGGAGCAGAGCAGGATGGCTGCCAACCTCGTGAGTTGTGGGCCTCCCTGGAACTGACTTAGGGAGCAAAACCTGATCAAAGGGAGTGGCCTCCTTCACTCCTTTTGAAGACACACTTCATTTGGGTAAGCAGATTCAATATGTTTTATGAGTTAGAGTTCAGAGAGGATTTTCTGTATCATCTCCTTTAGCTCTCAGTAAATTAAAAATATTTATGTCCTGTTTTGGGGGCTATGGGAAACTGCTTTAACAGTTTCACAGTTATCCTCTCTGTGAACATGAATATTCTTTGGAAAGCTTTATTTTCTCATCTTCTCCCACATGAGAGCAAAGGAAGACATCTAGGAGGACATCATTTCAAAGTCACCTCTCTGAGCACCTCCGTGGTCTGAGGAAATTGTGCTTTCTCTTTCATAAACACATGATTAACCTAACTTGCATTTGAAGCAAAGTAGCACAGTCACTCTCCTGAGCATGTTTATAAAATATGCAAATCCAACTTGTCCTTTGCTTCATTATTGCATCCATTATTTAGTTTCATTATGAAACATTTGAGGGTGAGAAAGGACAATTAATGCAATTAAGTTTCCATGGTTTAAAAATTCCCTAATTTTAGTAAATGTTTTAATGGAACTTTAGCGTTAAAATGATGAAATTCATCACCTTAATTATAACAGTGTCAAATAAAATAATAATTCTGAAAGCTCAGATATTCTATAAATGAACATTGATTCATAAATGGAAAGTCTATTATATAGTTTATACATCGGAAACCTATTTGTATAGTTTAGAACTATACATTAGTATTCATTTAGAAACTATACATTTAGACTACCAATGTGTATACGTGTGCTTTTGCTGTTTCTGAATGAACAGGTTTAAGAAAGGACATAGGAGTGAGGCTAAACTTCATTTTTTAAAGGGGTTAAATCTAATACACAATGTAGCTTGCTTAAAACATCACTGAAGATACATCACAAAAATCTTCTTTTCCTTACTATGGACTTTGAGATTGAAATTCAGTCAACATTTTCCAAAAAGCAATTAATTCTCAGACTCTGTACTAATACTTTTATTTGTTTCCTAATGCTCACAGCTGATGAGGAAACTGAGTATGAAAATTGGCTGGATGATTTGCTGAAGATTACTCAGCTGGTTGGGGGAGAAAACTAGTCAGTGAAAGTTTGCTATGCTAGTTTTGAGGCTATGCAGTGATCAGTGAGAAGCATTTGAAGGCTGCATACTTTAAACCATTCTGGTTCCATTTTATCTTCCTCCTTGGGTGAGGAGTATGTGAGTATATGTATTGTATATGTATATTTTAACAGCCATAATTGAGTGTGTCATATATACTTTTCTCATCTTTAGGTTGTGGTAGTCCACTGTTATTCTTAAATTAGGCATCATTTACCATTTGCAGTCTTAGTTCTCCTAGAATAGTTCTTTGTCTATCTTTCCAAAAGCTACCTATGGTAGCAGATAATGGCTGGATTTCTCTTCAATATCCCAACCAAACATAGCTAAGTGTGTAGATGGTGTACTTATAGAAGGAAAATAAAACAAATTTTTCCTTCATTTTTTTTGTCCTAAAATTTATTTGGGTTTTTAAAGATTATGTTTTTTTCATTAGACCTCAGGCTTAGAATTCAATTACAATTCAGTTACAGTTAGAATTCAGTTACAATTCTAGGTTCAGATCACATGCTCACTGTTGGTCCACATATATCTGCTAAAATAATGAGTACTCATGAATCCAGAATCTAAAGTAGAAGCTGAGATCTTGGAACTAATGACTGACATTAGGCCATATGTATGCCCTTCGTGTGATTTTGCTGCCCCACTTCATCCAGGCCAGTATCATCCCAACTCTTGTGTTTATCATTAAAGTGTTTTTCTTTCTATTTGTGAAATATATATTCATTGCTTGTATATATGTGAAATATTTTTTCATTGCTTGTATAAGTATTATGTATATTACCTGTATACATGTACACACACATGTATGCACATACTTGCTTTATTTGGTGTTTATGGAAAAGGATACTATGCTATATGTAATCTTTTGGGATTTAATTTTTTATAGTACTTTGCTAAGATTCATCATATTTTGCATGTTGCTAGTTTATTCAGTTTAACTTTCAGTAAAATATATCACATCGTAGTCATCAAGTCTCCCAAGGAAAAACACTGTTCACAATAGGTTCTTTCTGTGGTGAACAGTGCTGCTAAAAATAGTCTTGAACATAAGTCTTGCTATACATGTGCAAGGGATTCTCTTGGGGATATATTTCTAAGAATGGAATTTCTGGATCATAGGAGCTCTGTGATTGTTCAGCTCTTGAAAATAATACCAAACTGATTTCCAGTATGACAAGCCATTGTTGCCACACTTTCTCTCAAAAACTTCACTGTCTGGTAGATTCAAACTTCCATCTTCTGATGTGGGTTGTCAAAATTCACACACACACACACACACACTCACACACACACACACCCCCCACAGAAAAAAAATGCCCTGATTTTACTTTTTATGTGTGAAAAAGAACCTACCTAGGTAAGACATGTAAGCCCCTCGAACTTCCACAAACTGAGGGAGTTGACCTAGATTCGTACCTTTCAAGCCATGTCCTGCAAGTGGCTTTACTGTGTGTACCTATGCAATTGTGGACATTGGAGACTATTTGGTACCTGAAGGTGGAGATAAGGCAGGGGGCAGAGACAAGGCTGGAGCTTTAGCAGATCCCCCACCATGACTAAGAAAGCAGCTTCACTTTTATCTCCAATTTTTTTTTTTTTTTAATTTCACCTGATGAAAATCTTCCTTTGAAAAACACAATCTAAAGTTTGAAACACACTGGCACAGGCGATCTCTCAGGTTCCTTACTGCCCTAATGTTTTATGATTATGCATTGTATTATTTAGGGTAATTAATGCTAACTGCAACTGATGAAAGCCCCAAATCTCAGTAACTTAATCAACAGAAATTTATTTCTAACTCATATATAGCCTGTGGGTTGGGAGAGGCTTTCCTCCACGAGGTGACTCAGGGAACTGAATCTTGTGATGCTGAGCTCTTGCCCCGTGGCCTTTTAGGTTGCAGCGTGGCCTTTTAGGTTGCAGCAGCATAGGAAGAGATAGATGGAGGAAGCATATCAGCTTCTGACTTACTTAGCTCAGAAGTGACACTTGAGCTCGCAGCCCATTCATCAAACCAAGTCACGTGGCCTCGATTTCACTGCAAAGGAAGCTTAGTCATGTGGGGGAACACATTGAATATCTGGACTCAGTAAGTCTCTCTAGCACTTGTACCAAGTCCAAGAAACATAATTCAAATGCAAAAGGGCAGAGTGATCACAGTAAAGGTGAGATATAGTTAAATAGCAGAGACTTCATGAGAAATACTTTGCTATCATCTTGTAAGTTATTCTTTTCAAAAGATTTCCATTGTGGTCTTTTTGTTTATTTTCTGGAGAATATACACTATTTCCATGAAGACCTCTAATTCTCTTTCTTTTAGACTTAAAGGATAAATTACAAAAATTGGATTATTGTTGGGTGTGGTGGCTCACACCTGTAATCCTAGCACTTTGGGAGGCCCAGGTGGGTGGATTGTCTGAGCTCAGGAGTTCGAGACCAGCTTGGCCAACATGGTGAAACACCATCTCTACTAAAATACAAAAAATTAGCCCGGCGTGGTAGCATGCACCTATAGTCCCAGCTACTTGGGAGACTGAGGCAGGAGAATCGCTTGAACCCAGGAGGCAGAGGTTGCAGTGAGCCAAGATCATGGCACTGCTCTCCAGTCTGGGTGACAGAGTGAGACTCCGTCTCTTAAAAAAAAAAAAAAAGGATTATTGTTCTCTACTGTATTGAAATTTAATTTTCTAAAAAAACAATTTCTTGGATTCTACCATAGGGAGTTGGCATGGCAATTTATGTTAATTTAGAATGTAATTCCAATAACCTATGTCCTATCAGCCTGAGCAGTCTATCTCTTTTAACATAGATCAAAATGCAAGGGCTCTTTTCTCATAAAGCATGGACCTATTTTTTATGGTGTGCTGAGATGAACGAGAACAGAGTACAGTGTTCCTGATAATCTTCGATGTGATTTAATTGTATTTTTGAGCTTGATGATAATGTCTTTATCATCCAGTTACTGTTCTACATCTCATCTCCTGGTGGTACAGCATGCTCAATGTGGTTTACTTTCTGAAACAACAACAGATTTAGTTTTTATGTTGATGAGGATAGGAAGAGGCCCAAAGATTGCATCAGAAGCAATTAAATCATTTTGGGAAGAGTTAGTGTGCTCTTAGAGGGTAATTCTGGTGACTCAAAGTAACTGTAAGTGCATAATGGAAAGAAGCCCATGCCTGGTGTGGGTGTGTAGCTTAATGGAGAATTGGGAAAATAGTCAGCTAGAGAAGCAAAGATAAAATTATAAACCCAGTGATGTAGGAAATAACTGACATCAGGGGATACATTTCAGCTGCCTGATAAAAAAGCCACCAAAGACTATGAGAAGGAAAAGAGGAAAAGTTAACTGATGTGAGGAATGGAGGCAAGAGAGGAGATGCTTATTGAAAAATTTAGAGAAATATATTTAGGAGCTAAATACTGGCATGAGATGTTTTTAAAAAATATTGCTTCTGCAAAGGAAAGTACTATTTTATTTCCTGACCTTGTTTTAAAATGAAGCCTAACTGGGGCAAAGCAGATTTAGGGACAAAGAAAATGGAATAGGGCCATTTTGAGTCACCCTCTCTTTCTCAGTTGGAGGAATACTTGAGAAAAGAGCAAATTAAGGTTCTTTTCTGTTTTCAACAATTTGAATCCTTTAGTTTTTTTGTCCTGTTGCTTCCAGCGGTTACTCACATCCATGTTGAAAGGTGGTTCTTCGTAGTGTGAGCTAATGAAGTAACTATCTAATGGTGGTTTCCCTGTGGGACTTAGCCCTTCTTTCTCCTTTATTTTACCAATCTTCTTGAGGAAACCTCCTGAGATCTTCATGTGATGTCATAGGTGTTAAAGCCTTTGAACTATCAGTTGAAAACACCAAATAACAAATAACCAAAAGATATATTTGAAAGGCAATTAGAATCTAAAAATTTTGAAGTATTAGGTTGAGATTATTTTGTAACTGCATTCTAAGCATTAAAAAAGGCACTTCGTATATTATTGAAATAATCCAAGGAGCAGAAAAAATTGAAACCTTCCCAGTTCATTTTAAGAAGCCAGCATAAGTTTAACATCAAAGCTGTGTACAGTATCCTCAAGAAAACTAAGGATCATTTTTACATATGAATATAGGTATTAAAATTAAATAAAATGTTGGCTAATCCATGTTTTAAAATGATACTAACTTGTGATTAGGGGGAACTTACTCAGTTTACAAGGTTTAACACTATTAAATCACATGTAAAAGGTATTATACCAAAAAATTTGAATTATAATTATTATATTGTAAGATGTCAGATAAGCATTGGTAAAATTCATTTATTCCTCATAAAAGCTTATAAAATAAAAACATATGGAAATTACTTAGACATGATAGGAAAACATATAAAAATCTACTGTTAATATTATATTTTTAAAAGAAAGCTCAAATTATATTTTTCTTTTTTTTTGAGACAGAGTCTCACTCTTTTACTCAGGCTGGAGTTCAGTGGCATGATCTCAGCTCACTTCAACCTCCACTTCCTTGGTTCAAATAATTCTTGTGCCTTAGCCTCCTGGGTAGCTGGGATTACAGGTGCATGTCACCATGCCTGTCTAATTTTTGTATTTTTAGTAAAGATGGGGTTTCACCATGTTGTCCAGGCTCGTCTTGAACTCCTTGCCTTGAGCAATCCACTGCCTCATCCTCCCAAAGTGCTGGGATTACAGGTGTGAGTAACTGTGCCCGGCCTCAAATTATTTTCAATAATGTAATAAGTAATACAGAGATAGCTGGTTATCTCTGCTATTACTCAAGTAGTATTTTGAAGATTTTAGTTAACATAATGAGGCAAAAATATTTTTATAGATCTTTGAAAAATTGATATAAATATGTGAAAAGAATTTTAAAAATTATCTACTAATAATGAAATTACACAAGAGGATTTATTAACTCTCAGGCAGATTAAGGAAATTGTTAAGATTACTGAATTAAAATATATAAATTAATAGCTTTTGTGCTAACTAGCAATATCTAGTTAGTAAAGATTATTTGGAGTAAAAATCATTTGTATATGTGTCTATATGTATCCTGATCCAAAGAAAAATAAATTATAAACCACCTAGATATAAGTACTTGATTATAAAAGGAAATTATGAAATATAACAAACATACTTGTATAAGACCCAAACAGTAAATATCTAGATAAAATAACTCTAATGTCACAAAAATAGCAATAATTCTGAGAACATTATGTAATTTAATGTAATGCCACTCAGCATTTCAATGGATTTCAATGGATTTGGAATAGGTAAAATTCATTTTAAATAACGAATATAGTAGGATAAATTTTGGAGAATAGCCAAAACATTTTGAATAAAATAGTGAAGATAGTTATGCCTTAACAAAAATTAAAATGTATGCCAAGTTGCTATAATCAAAACATCATTCTGTTTTCAGGAGAATCTACATAAATGGACGGGTGAAGACTAAAATATACCAAAATAGAGTCAAGTATTAATATGTATGGGAAGTTAGTACATGGTAAGGATAAACTTTTAATTCAATGAGTAAAGGACAATTTATTTAATAAAGATTGCTGTCATGTGGAAAAGAAAAAGCTAAGAACCTTGTCTTTCACAATAGGCAAAAATGTAATCTATGTTAAATAATTAAGTGTAAAAAATAAAAATGTTAGAATAAAATTTACCAGAATATATATTTTTATATATATATGGAGTGTGAAGGACCACCAAAATTAGATCCTTGGAAGATTTAAAGATATACATATTGGAGTATTAATCTTTTAAAGCGTGCACAGCTATATAGAACCATGAAGTGTGGAGATTTTATTCATTTTTCAGGCTAAAGGGCCTCCCACAATTTAATGGATCAGCGTGTTCTTGTGCCTGTTTCTTAAGCCCCAGTTCCCACATGGTGAAATGGAGAGTGTCAGGTAACACATGCAAACACAGTAGGTTACAGAAGAGATGTCCTGAGCTAAGGGACCCTAAAATTTTTATAATGGAAAATAAGCATGCCTGCCCATGCTTATTATTATTATTTAGAGGGAGGTAGGATCTCTGCTTTCCATGGCTGCTCTCTATACAAACATCCTTGTAAAGATAGTGCAGGGCAAAGGCAGTCAGTGCCTCTGCTCAGTAGACATATGCAAGCCAAGACCCATGGAGAGCTGTCTTCAACAATAGCATAAACAAAATAAAAGGTAAAATAATGAACCTCATAAAAAGACTTGCAGCTCATATAATAGACAATGAGTTTGCATAGTTTTGACCCAGAAATCCTGTGTTGATAACATATCTGACAGGCATTAATCCAGTTCTCTATAAGTATTCATTTACAAGAATATTTATATAAACATTGTTTGTAGTGACACCAGTTGAGACACAACCTGAATGTCTACCAAAAGAATGGTTATATTAATTCAACTATTTCTTTCCTTAGTCCTTAGGAAGACCAGTGTTCTATCTATTTATTTTGAACTCATGTTGTGAGTAGGATAAAAGGAACTTCAGAGTAAATGTTAGAAAGAGTGGGAAGGACAGAAGGAAGGAAGGAAGGAAGGAAGAAAGGAAGGAAGGAAGCAAATTGATCTCTAGGTATTGGTATACATTTTTGTGAACGTGGAAAAAGGAATAGAAAAGTATATTACTATTGGATTCCTTAGGGAGAATGCAATATAGGGAGGGTAGATTATTAACTTTCTAAAAATGTGGTTCATCTTTGTGTTGCTTCCCTTATTACAAATTAATAAAACAGAAAAAATAAAAATAAATTGGCCGTTCCTTTGGCAGTAAATGAGGCCCAACATGCCTTGTTTGGGACTCATTCATTCATCTATTTATTAAACAAATATTACTGAGTATTTTCTCAGTGTCAAATACTGGTTAGATGGGGAAAACACCAGTGAGCAAGATAAATTCTCTGCCATTGTGGAACTTATATTCTAGTGGGGATGTCAGAAAATATAAAAATAAACATATAATATGTCTTCATACAAAATTATTGGTACATAGTATATTTTATACTGCACAAAAAAGCCCTCTAAATCCAAGTTATTTAGATTGTGGCTTAGAAGAAAGCCATTTTAAGTTCTCAAAGTTAAGACGAAAGAAAAAGATGAATAAAAATCTACAATGACATTTGATCTCAACTAACCTGTGTAACACAGCAACTCACATATATGTTTACGGTAGTCTCCCCTTTTCCTCAGTTTTGCTTTCCTTAGTTTCAGTTACTCGTGGCCAGCTGAGGTCTGAAAATATGAAATGAAAATTTCCAGAAGTAAACAATTCATAAGTTTTAAATTTCATGTAATCCTGAGTAGTGTGATGAAATCTCGCAGTGTCTGGCCCCATCCTGCCCAGTACCTGAACCACCCCTTTGTCCAGCGTATCCACACTGTCTATGCTACTGGCCCATTAGTCACTTAGTCACTCAGTGATCAGATTAACTGTCATGGCTTGTGTTCAAGTCAACCTTATTGAAGTTAATAATGGCCCCAAAGTGCAAGAGTAGTGTTGCTGGCATATTGTTATCATTCTTCTATTTCATTATTAGTGACTGTTGTTAATCTCTTACTGTGCCTAATTTATAAGTTAAACTTTATCATAGGTATGTATAGGAAAAACATAGTATATACAAGGTTTGGTATGTAGTTTTAGGCATCCACTAGGGATTTTGGAATGTATTTCCCCCAGGATAAGGGGCAACTACTGTACTTATGTTATAGAACACCAAAGCAGGTTTCACTTTGGGTAGGAATAAACAGGAGATGAGCAATCTTCCATCCAGAGTCCTTTTCTGGTTCCATCCAGAGTCCTAAACCCCATTTTAACTACTGCAGATTACAAGTACTGGATCCCAAAAGGAAGGATTCACTGAAGGTAACTGTAAGACAACTACAGTAAATGTTAACCCTAAGAGAAACGTGGCAGACCTAATCTCAGCTATTGGTTAACTGATACATAAATGCTTGTGAGAATGCTTCAGAATGATGTGATTCCTCAAATCCAGATCTGAAAGCCATCTGTTAAATGAGCTTCACTCATATCTAGTTAGGTCAGTCTCTAAATTCTGGAACTTGCTGAAAATAAGAAGGGGAAGTTAATGTAAATGCAGCTTTCCTGTTGGAGCAGGTAGTAAACAGACTCCTGGGAGTAGCAAGAGTAGAATTTTTGGACCTAAGAGCAAGACGGATTTTTTTTGCTTGTTTGTTTAAAGAAAAGAGGCTGGGCATGGTGACGCATGCCACTTGGGGAGGCTGAGATGGGTGGATCACCTGAGGTCAGGAGTTCAAGACCAACCTGGCCAGTATAGTGAAACCCTGTCTCTGCTAAGAATACAAAAAAGTAGCTGGGCGTGGTGGCGGGCGCCTGTAATCCCAGCTACTCAGGAGACTGAGGCAGGAGAATTGCTTGAACCCAGGAGGCGGAGGTTACAGTGAGCGGAGATCGCGCCTTTGAACTCGAGCCTGGGCGACAAGAGCAAAACTCTGTCTGGGGTGGGGTGGGGGGAGGGGATGGAGGAGAGAGAGAGAGAAAGTGAGAGAGAGAGAGAAAGAAAAAGATGTGTGGACTTCTTTAGACAGTAGTCTATCTGTGTTGCCTTGGTGAAGTTTGTGAGGACAGTAACAGCTTCCCGGCTTGGTGTTTATATCAATTAACGGTAGTATCTGAAGCTTTACTCATTGAAGCTAATATGCAGGTTATGGGCTCTAAAGTCACAAATACAAATTCATTTACTTAGTGGGGTTGCTTATCATTTAATATGGTGCTTCTCTTTTGGAGCTTCTAGAACTGCTGGATTATTCTGTAACTTAATGATAACAGTGCAGGTGAAACTCTTCCATAAAATAAAGCAAAAAAAATGTTAATGGCTGTCAAATTACTCAGCATAAAAGCCAAGAAATAATAGTTGTACAAGGCATTGGCTGTTTAAAAAGAATTGTCAATTAAAGTGTTTAGCCATTTGCAAACGAATTCATCAGACAAAAGCAGGTACTGGTAAAATACTTAAATCCTTAACATAATAAAAGATTAAGGTGTCAAAGTTGATGAAAACAACTATCCCATAGTAAAAGCAGAAATATTTTCTTTTCTTTTCTTTTTTTTTGAGACGGAGTCTCGCTCTGTTGTCCAGGCTGGAGCGCAGTGGCACAATCTCAGCTCACTGCCAGCTCCGCTTCCCAAGTTCACGCCATTCTCCTGCCTCAGCCTCCCGAGTAGCTGGGAAGACAGGTGCCCGCCACCACACCCGGCTAATTTTTTGTATTTTTAGTAGAGACGGGGTTTCACTGTGTTAGACAGGATGGTCTCGATCTCCTGACCTCATGATCCACCCACCTGGGCCTCCCAAAGTGCTGGAATTATAGGCGTGAGCCACCGCGCCCGGTCGAAATATTTTCTTTCTAAATCAAAAACTCTAGTGCTGCTGTCACTGCAGTTGTATTTTGTATGTGGATGAGAGAGGTAGAGAGGTATTTGGGTGTCTGGTTAGACTTGAAGTGGTCTGAATGTTAGCAGGATTATTGATAAACGTGGTATCTCTTCATGCACATAACAAATCACCTTGCATTTGTGTAGCATTTTATACTTCACCAAATGCCTTCACATATATTATTTCACTTAATCTTTTCAAGACTGTTGTTACTAACAAAGAAGCTGAATTTCAAAGAGGGAAAATGAATTGCCCAAATTCACACAGCATCTATATCAAAAGCAAAGTTTCTTATTTCTCATACAGCTCACGGCAGCCACACTATATATAGCTACCTTTTGGTTTAAAGTGTAGTGGATGAACTGCTTGCCTGTCTGTTCTAGAATGATTTATCTGACTGTGAAATAACAATATAAGCATTTTTTGGCAAATTCAAATATTCTTTCTCAAAAAAACCCAAAAAACAAAATAAAACAAAAAACATAGAGCTGTCTTAGATTATCTAGCTCAAGCTCTTCCTTTTACAGTTGAGGAAAGGAAGGCTGCATAATTTACCTAAGGGCCTTTAGCAAGCTGGAGAACGGTCAGGAACAGGTGGGCATATCTTATGTGCTAAGCCATTGAGGACTCTTTTCTGCTCTCCTGTGCTGCCTCTACGTTATCACCAGATTTGTTCTCAGCATCTCTACTAAAACTCACAGAGAATTCATGCAGAAGGCCAGATATATTGATGTGGCCTCAAACCCTCAGGGATATTAGACATATAAACAGATTTTCTAGGATAGAAGTTTTTTTCTTGGAGGATCAGGGTGGTCTTCAAGCTTCAGTACAGTACCATGACTTTGATCTCTGATTTCCACTGATCTGTTAAGTGAATTGTCCCTGACTTTATTTCCTATTTCATGAATGTGAGTAATTTTCTCTAAAAATTGCCTTGATAAATGCATAAGTACTTCTTGTAGATATAAATATATATGATACTAAAGAGGCCAAGAAATACTGATTTCTGCTTCATTTTGTTTATTTGTACTCATAAAAATGCCTAATAACTATAATGTGGGATGATTATGCATCTTACTGGGTAAAATTATTTGTGATTGCTCTAGGCAGCCAAAGCAGTCTTCACTTTTGTGTAGAGAAATCATTATGTTGCTGAAATTTTAGAAAATTAACATAATGCCAAGGTCACTTTTCATGGCTGTGGATACTTATCTACCTATTACAGTGATGTATTTTGGTCTATGAACTTTATTGTTTATAGAGTAGAATGACTAAATCACTAAAACTCAGAAAGGCTATAAAATGATTAATCATACCAACTTAAATTGACATTATAATTATATAAAAGTAAAAAAAATTCTAACATTGGTATCATAGTATTAGAGCTACTGTACCTTTATTTAAGGCCACCTAAACAGGTATTTGTGATAGTCATAATCTCGAGGATATGTCCAAAGTTGGTTGGTTTTTAACTTTCAAATGAATAACACAATATTCAAATGAGTAAGACAATATTATTCTTATTCCTTTTGTTAATAATATGGAATATTAGTTAATATATATTAGTTAATATTCTTTTTCCATTAGTTAATAATGCCTTTATTAACTAACATAATTTAATATTTCTAAAAGCTAAGTTAATGAATTATTCGAATGTTTTTAATTGAGAAAGTAGAAGGACGCAACACTGTTGTTGTAATATAATTTCTCTGATTTATTACCTGGAAATGGTTAGATTATATCACTTGCTGATGAGTAAGATCAAAGAGTGACCTGGGGCCGGGCATGGTGACTCAGCCTGTAATCCCAGCACTGTGGGGGGCCGAGGTGGGCAGATCACTTGAGGTTGGGGGTTCGAGATCAGCGTGACCAACATGGTGAAACTCTGTCTCTACTAGAAAAATAATAAGAATAATAATAACAATAATACAAAAATTAGCCAGGCATGGTGCCATATGTTTGTAATCCCATCTATTCATGAGGCTGAGGCAGGCGAATCGCTTGAACCTGGGAGGCAGAGGTTACAGTGAGCCAAGATTGTGCCACTGCACTCCAGCCTGGGAGAAAGAGTGAGACTGTCTCCAAAAAAAAAAAAAAAAAAGAAAAACAAAGGTGACCTGGGCTAAATGAATAAGAGATGTCTGTGCTGACTCTTCTGTAATGGACAGTTTTCTACACGTGCTGGCTCCTTCTTATTTGTCACTTGAGGATGACTCTTGGTCACTGTCTGCCCATAAATGTTCCGGAAGTTTCATTTAGATTAAAATGTATCAACAGTGCACTATTAAATTTTATTATTTAGATTTTGAACTCTTGTTTCATTATTGGCAAGTTCCCAAAGGTCAGCAAAGTGCTGAAAATGTGTCCCAGTGTGTCTCATTGGATAATTTCTAAAGACTTTTTAAATGAAAGTACCAGAATTAAAAGTAGATTAAGTATCTACTTTCAACTTACTTATCAAATATTAGATCAACTATAAAGAATAGTTAACTTGCCTAATGTTTTTCAGTGGCCTGAACTTGCTGAGAACATGCTCACATACCCCTTTCCATGATGCGATTTGTCAGACTAGCTTAAGTAGTAGCTTAGATTTAATGAAACAAGAGTAAATGATTTAATCCATGGAAATTGCTGGCAACTATGTCTGACACATAGCAAGCATCCAAAAGGGTGGCCATTATTGACATGGTAGTTTTTTTTTTTTTTTTTCAGAGGAAGGATTATGTCTCAGGTGGGTTTCTGGCTTTGCTAATATTATTTCTTTCAAGTTTAATTGGAAGCCCTCCTTGTGCATCTCAGTAGAATTATTTCAGAAATCAATCTTAACTGTTTTTGTGTTTTCCACCTGAGACTTTGAACTTCCCTTTTATTTGCTTTCCATCCTGACTTAGGACAGAACTCTAGACTCTTCTTACAGTTGGATGACTGCTGTGAGCAAGAATGTTCAACATGTTTCCTTCATTATTTGAATTAGGTCATGTTGTCCTACTTGAAGTCTCAGTCCAATGCCTTCTTGTATAGTAATGCTCCGTGTTTCCCCCAGATTCTTACGTGGACAGGAAAGAGGGAAATGCATATTAGGGGTTTAGGATGATTCAAATACACATTACTTCAGCTTGAGAGTTGGTGTCATCGTCTTAATGATATTATGAAAATTCATCATGTTTGGAACATTAAATGGTACCTCTAGTACATCTTTTAATTTGCCTCAATTAGAACTGACAGGGCTAATAAGAAGTTTAGTTATTTGGGGGGGAAGTTACACAATGTAAAATGTATATTGACCAGCTTCGAAAAGAACATGTAGGTGGATGATAGTGAAAGGTAAGGTACATATGGATCAAAGAGCACAGAACGTATCTGAAAGACGCAGAAAGGATAACAGATGTTTCTAGCTACTAAATATTTCTTTTTTTATATAAGTTGCATTACTTTTGCAAGAAGTTAGGCTTCATTTCCTGGCAGTCAAAGCAAAAAATAAGTGTACATCGTTTTGTAGTCTCATTTACCAACTAGAAAATTATTTCAAATTTATTTACAGAGAAGAAAACATAATCTTTGAAATTAAACTCAAGCAACTATTTATCATATGGATTTCTGATCATAGAGAGACACACTGTACATTATTTAAAGCAAGCATTTCTAAGTAATTTTTCTGACCTCCATTATACTGAGCATAATATTAGCAAATTTATTTAAGTTGCTCCTATTAACCCATAAGTTACAGAGGGCTGTGAAGAAGAGGGTCACAGCACATAGCATAGTAGCCATTTAATGAATCATTCAAACTGGAACACTTGAGGGTGTGAAAGGGGCACTGTTGGCAATTATGCCATGACAGCAGGTGAAAACCAGGATTGTCATGGTAAAAACTGCAATGAATGATCACCCTAGTACAGAGTGTTACCATATTGTCCCTTTCAGATTTAAGGGTTAGGAAATTTCAGGAGTAAATTGCTACAAAGGAAAAGTTTCTGCATAAAATAAAACACGAGAAGAGAATAGACAATGAAAATAGCATTATGTTCTGCGCCCGCTGACGATCCAGTTTGACCAATGATTTTTAGACATGAACTTAAAGTTCTGTAGACCACATTTGTGAAGAACATAAATGAGCGGCCTGTTCTGTTTTCTTTCTTTTTCCTTCCTTCCTTCTTCTTTTCCTTCCTTCCTTCTTCCTTCCTTCCTTCTTTTCCTTTTCTTCCTTTCTTCCCCTTTTCCCTTTTTGAGTCTGGCTCGTCGCCCGGTTAGTGGAGTGCAGGTTGTGTGACTGTAGACTCACCACAACCTCCACCTCGGTTCAGCTTTCATTCTCCTGCCTCAACTCCGCAGTTTCGATTACAGGTGCATTCACTATAACGGTAAAGTTATTTTAGAGATGATACTTAATTATGTTGGCTGAGATTCGGTCTCAAATTCTTGACGCTTGCGGATCTTGCCTTGTTTTGGTTCTCCCAGTATTGATTACAGGTATGAGGTAACACTGTACCCGGCTCTTTGTGACATTTCTTTAAAGGTTCTTTCTTTCGATGGCGATTTCCAGCCGCGCCCAGTCCCAAACCACGTACTGCGGATGCAAATCAGTTCAAAAACCTGGTAATAACTGACGCTCGTTCAGTTACTTCAGCTCTTCGGTTCACGGCGTAAGGCTGATTTCTTGCAAAAATGTCATGGATCTGAATATGAAGAGAAGACTTGTGCAGGTGGCGATAAATATGCTGAAATTTAGTACCCTATCTTACATGTTATAAGAGTGTTTCTAGTATCTTGTATGGATGTTATATACTTTTTATGAGAGCTTTTTGTATCTTATCAAAGAATTGTCTGGTTCCTTGTGGTTTTCATTGTGCTATGTAAACAAAGTTAAGGATGTACATTCCTAGTAAGAGCCTGCTAAGAGTCTAGGAAAATTGGAATAAACCTTTTAATGATAGTGTGTATTTTCATTTTTCTATAACCTTATAAAGAACCAGGAAATACAATGTCTAGCATGAGCAATTTGGATAAACCTTTAAAAAAAGGAATGTTGTATTATAAACAAGCCACATTGCTCTTTAACTGATGTGTATCCCCAAAGTCAGTATAATCCTCTGTTATCTTAACAGGTTTGGGTCTAGAATTGGGGAACTTGACAGAGCTTCTTCATTTTGATGGGAATCTGAGTAACTTTCTAAGCCCACTCAGATAGGGTCTCAGGAGAACTGGAAGTGTCCCTCTTATTGAGGAGTAGAGAGGGCTCACCTAGTGTTGAGCTCATTTTCAAAGGTTCTCTCTGACCAGAGGTTTAGAAATGAAAGACTGCTGTATCTGCTTTGATGTGTCAGAACAACATTAGAGACATTTCCAGTACTTGGATGGAAATGTCAGCTGATAAAATGAAAAGGTAGAGTGCACAGGGCACATCTCAGTAAGTTTGATAAAAATGTCATTCAGATGTCTCGTAATTGGGTCCTATAAGTGATATAATGAAGTCTATGGCCCCTGAAGGAATACAGGCAAGAGTCTGTGAAATGCACAAGCAAGATTCAGAGTGAGCTGTCTATGGTCTATTTTGGGCCACACTTAGAGCCATGGTGGTCTTACTGAGTTGTTTCTACTGCCTGACTCTGAGCCTCATACTAATTGAAAGGAATTTAATATTTCTCTCCAGCCATCCATAGATCATTCATTGCCCACCCATAGTACTGAAGAGATTGTGCCTCCATAACCAGCAGGCTGACTCTGGTGTTTTAAGAACATATCTAGGACAGATGATGTTTAGGGTACTGATGTGGTTTGATTGGCAAGCTGTATTTATACCAATATATAAAAATAGAATATTTCCATAAAGGTGTGGATTTCTAATTTCTCCAAATAATGGAAAATTCCTCTAATATCAGATCCTGGTAATGCAATACATTGCATCTTGGTAACAGTCAGTTGGAGGTGAGTATCATGGGCCCTTTGTAAAGGGGTGCAAGTATTTTCCGGTTGGCCACAGGCCTTTTGCCAGTGCTGAATTGTGTTACCTATTGCAATTACAACCAGCCTGCTACTCCCATTGTTATTGCCTGCATAGCCTTTCTAAACATTTAATCTTGTAATCCTGATCTGGGCTAATGGAAAGTCACTTGTTTAATCAAAGATTCAAAGGCTTTCAAAGTAGAACTTGGTTTGAATCCTCCTGTGCTATCTATTAAATGTGTAACTTTGAACAAGTTACTTAACTTTTCTGAGTCTCAGTTTATGTATTTGTCAAATGAGAATAGTAATACCATCTTTGCAAAGTTATTTTAAGGATTCAGAAAAATATATAGTATGGTCCCTGCCACAAAGCAATACTAAATAAATGCTAGTTATTATTGTTGTTGTTGTTTGGTTCTTTCCAAATGCTGTTCAATAGAATAAATGACTTCACTTAGTCTTTTCTTTGATTACATTCAGTAAGTTCTTGACTTCAAAATAAAAGAATATGTACTAGATGTGGTCACGTGTGCATTCCACCTGAACTGTTATATTTTGCATCTTCTCACAATTACATCGTGCTTTGTTGGTTGCTTTGTCTTTATTTTCCTCAGAAAGTATAGATTCTTTTAATCCTTCTTGACCCTGAGTACATTTTTATATTTAACTGGAAAAATAGAATAATATTATAATATAGTTTGTTTGTGTTTATATAGTTTTTCTGTTTCTTCTTCTTCTTTTTTTTTTTTTTTTTTTTTTTTTTGTTACAGGATCTCGCTCTGTCACCCAGGCTGAAGTGTAGTGGTGTGATCTTGGCTCACTGCAATCTCTGCCTCCCAGGTTCAAGCAATTCTCCCACCTCAGCTTCCTGAGTAGCTGGGATTATAAGCATGCCCCACCAAGCCTGGCTAACTTTGTACTTTTAGTAGAGACATGGTTTTACCATGTTGGCCAGGCTCGTCTTGAACTCCTGACCTTAAGTGATCCACCTGCCTTAGCCTCCCAAAGTGCTGGTATTACAGGCATGAGGTACCATGCCTGGTCTAGTTTTTCTGTTTCTTATGTAATTTTAAAATGTTTTTCTATTAACATTTATATCTTTCTGCCCTATCTACTTAAAGTTATCAAACAACTGTAACAAAAATAAATATAATAAAAATATAGTAATGTAATAGAATGCAGAGGCTGGGCGCGGTGGCTCATGCCTGTAATCCCAGCACTTTGGGAGGCTGAGGCGGGCAGATCACGAGGTCAGGAGATCGAGACCATCCAGGCTAACACGGTGAAACTCCGTCTCTACTAAAGAAATACAAAAAATTAGCCGGGCGTGGTGGCGGGCGCCTGTAGTCCCAGCTATTTGGGAGGCTGAGGCAGGAGAATGGCGTGAACCTGGAAGGGGGAGCTTGCAGTGAGCTGAGATGGCGCCACTGCACTCTAGCCTGGGCTACAGAGCGAGACTCCATCTCAAAAAAAAAAAAAAAAAGAATGCAGAGAAATAGATGTGAAGAGACTCTCTCAGAAGAGATAGAACCTTGAGATGACAGTTTCCTTCTACATTTTTCCCCATCTGAGGCAATAGGGAACTTCGCTGGGAGAGGGAATACCTACCATATTCCAGAAACCAGGATGGGTGGTTCTGCATTTGTACAGATATGTTCCCTCTCTGTTTTATCTCTCAACAGCAATGTTATTACATAAGATGGAGCTTGCAATGGAGGGGAAGAGGGCAATGAGACCCTTAGTTTTATCCCATTCGAGAATTTCTTTTCTATTTAGTTAACCAAGGAGAGCAGAACTAAACAGTGAAAATCAGTAGTTTATGGAAGTAAGAATCCTAGGAACTACCCACTCCCCAACCTACGCCATTTTCTCTGTTTTTATAATAACTTGATAGCCAGGACAAGCTCATGCTGAGAAAGTTTGGTGTTTTCATGGCACTCTGTGTAGCGTGTGTGTGTGTGTGTGTGTGTGTGTGTGTGTATGTGTGTGTGAGAGAGAGAGAGAGACAGAAAAAGGGTGACAAGAGGACACACGTGGATGGCCACACAGGAGAGATGAGGACTGAAAAGAGAAATGGCAATCAGGGCTGTCATTTTTGCTGATATTTCCCTGGCCCACCCCACCATTTCAACAAGCAGCTTTGCTGTCACACCCATCTCTTTCATAAGCATGCTCTTTCCCCTGACTTGGTAAAACTGCTTTCATTTAAAGAGCTCTGCTCTGCTTCTCTTTTTGGGGTAGTACCTCTTGAACAACCTTTTTCCGTACATCTAAAGTTGTCAAAAAGATCCTTTCCATTTTTGCTCTTAGTAGAGGTGTTTTTTGTTTTGTTTTGTTTTGTTTTGTTTTTCTGTCCTGAGCAAAACCTAGTGACTGTCTTTCCATTCCATCTGGAATGATGGGGCGATGGGCCTAGATACTTCTCCTAGTACCTTCAACTCCTAAATAAAACAGAACTAGAATTAATCATCTGAAGGGAGAGGAGGCTACCTTATGGAAATGCAGGTCAAATGGGAGGAGCAGAGTACCTGGAGAAGTTCACAGTGAGACTGGAATTTAGCTTTCTACCTGGGTAGACAGAAGCAGGGAAAAGTAAAACAGGTAAGTGAAAGATTTTATCTGGACTCACGTAAAGTTCCCAGAAATAAATGCTAACAATGCTATTTTCCTCATTTGTTAGGAAACGTTTGGAAATGATACTTTAAGGGAAGGAGGAGGATGTGAGAGTGATCTGGCTGTCGCTCCACTGAGTGCCAGGGTTGATTCAGCTGATCTGGCTGGCTAGGTGGGCGTCCCCTTCCTCCCTCACTGCTCCATGTGCATCTCTCCCGAAGCCCTGTGCTTGGTTTAAGAGGATGACCTTGTCCCCAGTCCAGGGTATAGGAGTAGCTGCGTTCCCCTGCTAGAACCTCCAAATAAGCTCTCAAGGGCAGGAGGTGATCTTATTTTCATTATTGTCTCTTCTCATTGTATTTGTTCCATTTCTACCTTTTTTGCACCATAGGCTTTTTAAAGATTATGAATCTTTTATAATTATTTTTCAGAAAGAGTTTCATGGTTGTATTAGATTGTTAGATGTATATTAAATCTTTATTGAGTCCTTATGATGCAATTAATCTGTGACTCTTGTTTTCATTCTTCATCAAGGACCTTTATTTCATAAACAATTGCATGCCAAGTATACTTTATCAACATGGTCATTAAGGGAGGGCTAAATATGCTCAGCAAGAGAAACTTGACAGCATAAGTATGTTTTACTGAAAACAGCTTATAGGCCTTTTATTCTGAGATTCACTGACAAAAAACATTTTTATATGATAAAAATATGTCTGGTAAAGAAATAACCCTTTGAAGTATATTGCAATGTTTTGCTGTAGACTATGTAGAAGAGGCTCTGTATTAATGAAAAACAATACGAAAAGATAGAAAATATAAAAATACACTCAGCATTTCTATTCTTTTTTTAAAATAAGCAAATGTATTATAAACACCTTCAAACATCTCTACAAGAAGAGGAAAAATCTTCCAAAGTACAATGTCTGAGTCCTGTGTATGCACAGATTAGAAGTGTTTATTTACTTATCTTGAGATTGTAGAGAACAGATACCAGCTTCTCTGAAATGACAAATAGTTTTCATTTCTTTAAAAGTGATATTCAGACAGATACATTTAAAACACATCTGAGTATAGGTCATGTAATTTCTGCAGGAAGGTCTTCAAAAACTCTCTGGTAGAGCAGAGTGGCTGAGCTGAAGCAGTCTCACTGTCTGCAGAACAGGACTTATAAAAAAGTGATCACAGTAAATATTTCAGGAAAAAAGTAATCTTAATAAGTGTATTATAGCTTATAGTGTGTTTTTCTGTGTTTTAATAGAGCATTTGGATTAAGCCTTTTCTTTATCACATTTGTTCCTTAGAATAATTTTTCTCTTTCTTATAAAAATATTGCCTATGCTTATTCTTGTATGCATTAATCTCCTGAAGCTGTAACTTAAAAACAAGCAAACAAATGTTTAAATGAAATGTGTTCATTTACTTAAAGAAAAATGATTGGTAATGTTTTCATTTAACTCTGGAAAACCTGTACGTAATTACATTGAAAGATCTGAGGCTTGTCTTTACCAAAGAAAAGAAAATCTTAAGTAATCTGATTAATTTATAGAGTTGGATTTCTGATAAGTCAGTAAGAATTCATTGGCCTCGTCATTGTTTGATGCACAGAAAATGGAATGGATCTATTGAGAAGAATTGAGTTCGTAGTCTGTAAAGGCATCGGTATTTATGCAGAGGCAAGATGACTGCTTGATGACAGTTACCATTTTGATCATTTAATATGTATAAGTTACTGTGAAAGGCATATGGGTATACAAAGAGAAAAATGCCAGGTATCTTCCCTCAAAGAGTTTATCATCTGAGAAAGAGAGACACATGTGAACAAAATCTTACAAGTGCAGGGCAGTGCTGTATTAGAGCTATACGTAAGTATATACAAGGTACAATGGCAACGAAAACTTAGCTGAAGGAGATAGGCTTTGGGGAAACTCATTTGACTCTTAGCAGAAAAAGGAGGAATTTTCCAGATAGATGAGGTGCTAAGGAGGGCATTCTAATTAAGATAACAATGTAAAGACAGCATGGGGTATTCTGGGAAGTGTAAAGATCTTTCTAGGCCTTATCAAAGGATGTAGTGAGGTAGAGGTGAGAGAGAAACACAAGATGAGAGATGAAAGCCTGGGAGGTGGGTAGGAGCCAGATAAGACAGGGCCTTGTATGCTGCTCTAAGGATTTTGAATTTTATCTTACAGGCAGAGAGGAACCATTGTATACAAGGAACAGATTTCGTTATGAAATGATGGCCACAATAGCAGGAGAGGGGTTGCAGAAGGGTGAGGTTGGAAGCAGTTTGGAGTAATTTTGACAGCCAGGTCAGAGATGATAGAAGCATAAACTGGAGGATTTGCAGGGCATGGGAATACCTAGAATTTAGGAGGTAGTAAAATCAGGTCTTAAGGTGGCCGCTTCCTCTGTGATTCAACAGTTGTTCAAAGTTTTTTTTTATTTGTATTTTTATCGATTTAGGGTACAATTACAGTTTTGTTACACATGGATATATTCTCTACTGGTGAAGTCTAGGCTTTTAAGGTAACTCTCACCTGTATAGTGTATATTGTCCTAATTTCTCATCTCCCATCCCCTTCCTACTCTCCCACCTTTCTGAGTCTCCAATGTCTATTATTCCATATACTATGTTCATGAGTACACATTATTTAGCTCCCACTTACAAGTGGAACGTGCAGTATTTGGCTTTCTGTTTCTGAGTTATTTCACTTAAGATAATCATCTCCACTTACATCCATGTTGTTGAAAAAGATGTGACTTCATTATTTTTCATGGCTGAGTAGGATTCCATGGTATGGGGGTGTGTGTATATATGTATCTACACATATGCATACACATTTTCTTTATCCAATCATCCATTGATGGATACTTAGATTGATCCCATAGCTTGACTATTGTGAATAGTACTACAATAAACATATGAGTGCAAGTATATTTTTGGTATAATGATTGCTTTTCCTTTGTGTGGATAACCGGTAGTGGAATTGCTGGATTGAATGGTAGCTCTATTTTTAGTTCTTTGAGAAATCTCCATACTGTTGTCCATAGATGTTGTACTAATTCACATTTCCATCAATGTTGCATGTGTTTCATTTTCTCTGCATCCTTGCCAACATCTTTTGTTTTTTGACGTTGTAGTAATAGCTTTTCTGACTGCTATGAGATGGTATTTCTCGGTTTTAATTGCATTTCTGTGAGGATTAGTGATATTGGGCATTTTTTTCATATGATTTTTTTACCATTGGTATGTCTTCTTTGAAAAGTGTCTGTTCATGTCCTTTGACCACTTATTAATGGGATGATTTGTTTGTTTTTCTTGTTGAGTTGTTTCAGTTCTTTGGAGATTCTGGATATTAGTCCTTTGTCAGATGCATATTTTCACCCATTCTGTAAGTCATCTGTACTCTGTTTATTATTTCTTTTGCTGTGCAGAAGCTTTAGTTTAATTAAGTCCCATTTGTCTATTTTTCTTTTTATTGCATTTGCTTTAGAGGTCTTAATAATGAATTATTTGCCTAGGCCAATGTCCCAAAGAGATTTTCCTAAGTTTTCTTCTAGGATTTTAATAGTCTTAGGTCATACATTAAAATCTAATCCGTCTTGAGTTAATTTCTGTATATGGTGAGATAGAGGTCCACTTTCATTCTTCTGCATATAACTATTTAATATTCCCAGCACCATTTATTCAGTAGGCTGTCCTTTCTCTACTGTATATTTTTATCAACTCTGTCAAAGATCAGTTAGCTGCAGGTATTTGGCTTTATTTCTGGGTTCCCTTTTCTGCTCCAGTGTCTACTTTTATACCAGGACCATGCTGTTTTGGTTACTATACCCTGCAGTATAATTTGAAGTCAGGTAATGTGATATCTCCAGCTTTGTTCTTCTTCTTAGGATTGCTTTGGCTATTTGGCCTCTTTTTTTGGTTTCATATGAATTTTAGGATTTTTTTTCTATTCTGTGAAAAATGAAATTTGTATTTTGATAGGAATCACATTGAATTTTAGATTGCTTTGGGCAGTATGGTCATTCTAAATATATTGATTCTTCTAATTCATGAGCATGGGATGTTTTCCCATTTGTTTGTGTTATCTATTACTTCTTTCATCAGTGTTTTGTAGTTTTCCTTGTAGAGATCTTTCACCTCATTGGATAAGTGTATTCCTAGATATTTTATTTTATTTTGTTGTAGCTATTGTAAATGGGATTGACTTCTTGATTTGGTTCTCAGCTTGATTGTTATGGGTATACAGAAATGGAACTCATTTTTGTACATTGAATTCATATCTTGAAACTTGACTGAATTCATTTATCAAATCTACAAGTTTTTTGGAGGAGTCTTGAGGGTTTTCTAGGTATAAGCTTATACCATCAGCAGAGATAATTTTACTTATTTTCCAATTTGGATGCCTTTTATTTCTTTCTGTTGCCTGATAGCTCTGGCTAGAACTTCTAGTACTATGTTGAATAGGAGTGGTGAATGTGGGATCCTTGTTTTATTCCAGTTCTTACAGGGAATGCTTTCAACTTTTCTCCATTCAGTATGATGTTGGTTGTGGGTTTGTCATATATGGTTTATATTATTTTGAGTTATGTTTCTTTTATGCCTAATTTGTTGAGGGTTTTTTAATGAAGAAAAAAAGCTAAATTTTATCAAATGCTTTTTCTGCATCTATTGAAATGATTGTATGGTTTTTGTTTTTCATTCTGTTTGTGATGCATCATATTTACTGATTTGCATATGTTGAACCATCTTCACATCCCTGGAATAAAATTTAGTTGATCATGGTGTATTAGCTTTTTGATGTGCTGTTCAATTAGGTTTGCTAGTATTTTGTTGAGTATTTGTGCAGCTATGTTCTTCAGTGATATTAGTCTGTAGTTTTCTACTTTTTAGTGTGTCCTTACCTGGCTTTGGTATTAGGGTGACATTGGCTTCTAGAATGAGTTAGAAAGGATTCTATCCTCCTCAATTTGGGGCAATAATTTCAGTAGGAATGGTACCAGTTCTTTGTATGTCTGGGAGGATTTGGCTATGAATCCAGCTGGTTCTGGGCTTTTTATTGTTGGGAGATTTTTTATTACTTATTCAGTCTCACTACTCATTGTTCATTTGCTCAAGATTTCTGTTTCTTCCTGGTTCAATCTTGGGAGGTTGTATTTTTCCAGAAATTTACACATTTCTTCTAGGTTTTCTGGTTTGTGAGCATACAGATGCACATAGTACTGAAATCCATGGCCTGATCAGGCAGGAATGTGATCCATTTCCCTGTCATGTCCTCATCTTGGTGCTTGGGACACTCAGCTTGGTCAGACACTATCTCCAGGCTGCAGCGTAGCTGAGAGCTGTAAAAGACACAGGTGCCTTACTTCACCAAAATTTCTCCTGTGCAGAACCTCCTCCCTCAGCCTAAAACACACAGCTTTTCAGCTTTTCTGCTCTCCACTGCAAGAACACTGATGCACCATGTGGAGGGTGGGGGTCTCACTTTTCATGACAGCCAAGCCCGGTGGGCACACCACCAGTGGGGCTGCAGCTGCCCCTTAAAGCGCTAGAAAAGCCATCCTCCAGCATACCTGTGCCAGTTTCCTGTGGTAGCCACTATGGTTGTGTCTGCAGCTGTCGGGGACCCAGCACTGAAGCCACTTGGCTGCTGTGATGGAACTGTCTTCCTCCTTTGCAGAGCTGAGTACAATGCCTTTGTCTCAGCTGGAAGAGATGCTGCCACTCAGAGCCCACAAGCAGGGAGTTTTCTGGCTAGGAAAGCACATGTTCTGGTTTCCTTTCTCCCTACAGGAGCTCCTTTGGTGTGCTGCACTCTCCCTTCCCTTAGGAGCATTACTCCCCAAGGGCTGGACCACTCAGAACCCTCAGCTCCCTTGGGTCCAGCTAGCCCTGTACAGCTTCCATAGCCTGAGCAGGCACTGAGGAGTGTCTTCAGGGGATCTGGTGATGTGGAGACAAAAGGGCTGAGCAGGACACAGGACTTTGATGGCTGTGCCTCAGTAGGGTGCCCTGCCACTGCCACTCAGGTCCGGGGGTTTGTGAGTGATCTGGCAGGAGTTGGTGATCTGGTGTACTGCCCTCAAGAAGTCCTCAAATCACTGCTCACATGGGTGTTCGGGTTCTGACAGTTTAGATGCTGGTGGTCTGCTGTAGGGGTGAGGGAAGCCGAAACACTCCCACCTACCCTTCTGATGAAGTAACAAGTCCTTCAGGGTTTCTAACCAGTCTCCACCAGCCTCTTGTTTCCTTCTTTTGCTGTGCCCCAACTTCTTCTGTGAGGTCTTCACTAGGTTCCAGCACTCTTCCCTTGATAGGCTATTCAACTTATGATTATTCACTGTAACTTTGTTTCTTCTTTCTGAGGAGTATTGGCATCTGACATCTCTAGTCAGCCATCTTAAATCCCATGAAACTCAAGGTTTTGAAAGAAACAAAATACCTCAATATCATCCTCGTTTCCTCTTTTTCCCTCCCAGCCCTCATGTGATTCATCAGTTAATCTTTTCTGTTCTACCTCAAAAATTATCTTTACACCATCTCCAGTTCTACCACCCTACTCCAAGATAACACTATCTTTTGTCTAAACTATGGAACAGCTCCTGACTGTCCTTTCTTCTGCTTTAGTCCCTCAATCATTCATTCTTTGTACAGCAGCTGGAGTGATCTTTCTGAAAAGTAAGTCAGACCATATCACTCCCCTCCTTATATTAATAACTTCACATCGCACTTTGAATTAAATATCAGTGCCATTCCCTGGCCTATAAAACAGTCTTTGCTTACCTCTGTGACCTCATTTTTGAATTGCTCTATACCTCAGTCTCATTGGATGTATCTCATTTCTTTTGTCTGGAATAGTTTTCCTCCAGACTTTTCCATATTTTTACCTCTTCTTATCAGTCAGGTCCAAGTCAGTATCTATAGTTATTTGCGTGTATGTAAATTTACATGTGTAAATTGTCTTTCCTCACTGTTGTGTAAAATCTTTGAGAGCAAAGATCTCGAATATCTTGTCCTCTGCTGTATCCCTGTACCTAGCACAGTACAAATAGTGCATAATACGAGTAAGTACTTTTTAGAATGAATGAATAAATAGAAGAGAAGAAAAGAACTCTGTTTTGATTCCTTTAGCTCTCTTTTTTCTGAGAACAATTTAGGGGTATCCCTTTGCATTCCTTGTCTGGTTTACTTTTGTCTTATAGTCTGAAGTCTTCCGTTATAGCTGGGTGTTTCATTGGGGGCAGGTAGCTTTTATTTGCACGTGTAAAATGGGCAGTGCTCCCACCTTTCCGTGTTTAGAATGTTTGTCTGGAGTGAGGCAAGTCAAAAATCTGCTCTAAGCCTTACCAGGTGAGATTGGGGAGCAGAAGGAAGAGGGAAAAAGAAGATTGTTTGTCTTTAAGAACATGTGGCGTAAGTCTACAACCACTGCAGCTCCCTGGACCATTGATTTTTCCAGTGTGGTTGTATTATTTGTGATTTATTTTTAAACACTCCCATATAAACATGTGGTAAATATATACTGTGTGAATTAATAGCACACTCTCAGGTGTTTTGTTAACATTTGAAGTGCCCACTCAAAAATCCACCTTCCAGAGGTTTCTAGAAAAATGATTCCAGTATTACTAATTAGCAGCAGAGAAGTCATTTTTCACTGGTGAAATAAGTAGTGTCAAGACATTCAGTTGGTTAGAAAGATTGCACAGGCATCTATGCCCTTTCATGATGAGTGCAAGGACTCTGAGTTTCTGTCCTTCCTTGAGCAACGCATCCAGCAAACCCACAGCCCAACACAGCACCCCACATGAAGACCTCAGGTTTGCCCTATTCCGACTGCCTACTCACCCCTCAGTTCAGGCACTGGGCACAGGATTCAGTGAGAAGGAAGGCTGATTTTGCCATCAGAATATTTTTTACTGGCTTCCAAGTGAACCTTTCACACAAAGTGCTTATCAGGGTGTCCAAAAAGACAGAGGGCCAGAACCTTACCACTCTAAGGGAGCAGGATATATAATGTTTTTGAAATTGCCATCTAAGAAATGTTTGTACCTACGGGTAGAATTTTCTCTGAGAATTATTTTCTCTATGGTATACTATTAATCTTGAGGTTGTGGGGTGAGCAGGCAGATAACTCCACCTATGCATTGTCAAAGGCGGTCTACATTTACGAAAGAATCTGATCATTGTACATGGAAAACTGACTTGGGTTAGTTCACAGAAAGTTCTCAGCTCTCTCACATCATCCGGAGACTGGCAGGCTAAGGCTGGTCAGCTTTCAGTGAGGACCCACTGGGCAGGGCAGTTACCAATCAAGAGAGAGCCCAGGGAGAGCTGGGCACCTGGTGCTGATTGCCTTGGTTGGTCACTAACAAACTGAACAATCTGAAAACCTTGCTTGGGAAAACTAGAGGAGGCTAGTTCAAAACAAGCAGAGTGTGCTTTGCTGTATATTGAAATCCTCAGGGTGGCATGGTTTTTATTAAGAGAAATCTGAGAGTAGGGCTTTAACGATATATACCCCAAACCTAAAGAGACTCATGTGTCAATTTATATTTCTTAGTATCAACAACTTGCTTGTGCCGATCTATATTTTCCAATGTGGCTTCGTCCCTATGCCTATCTAGTTTTCCTGAGCCAGCCTTTTCTCATTGCAGCAATTTAAAAAGTTATCTTTTCAAGAAAGCAGTCTTCTTCCATTAATGGCTTAACTTGTTTTTTTGTTTGTTTGTTTGTTTTGTTTTGTTTTGTTTTGTTTTTCATAGTTGATCCTGAAAAAGTATACCTTTTAGTAACCTCTGAGAAGAAAGAATTCTATCTATGGACCAGCAATTTAGCCAATTAATGTTTTGGTTCATTAAAGCAAATCACAGTTAAAATAGAAGAAGTTATATGGCTTCTAAAGTTTATGTAAGCCTTACGAACCTTTTTCAAGAGAATCAGTTAAGCAGAGTAGACATGAATGTGGGTTCCAGGGCCAGACTGCCTGGGAGTGAATCCTGGCTCTGGTTTTGGCTAACTGAATGATATTGAGAAATTTATTCAGCTGTGCAGCAATTACCCTCCCTGTAAAAGTGCAATAGTAGCAGTAACTACTTCACAGGGTAGTTTTAAATTAAAATCTTCATGGCGTGAGAGGCGCTTAGAATAGCAGGTGAAACTGATGTTGTTAACTTTTACTATTGCCAATGTTTTCACGGTCATTCTTAATCACACCTTCAGTAGATAGGACGCTTGTTGAGATGGAACACATGCCTGGATTCTCCTTGCAACTTAGAGCTTTTCCAGCTCTATCCCATGGAAAAAAAAGTGATTTGACCTTCCTGGGCTTCAGTCCTCTTATTTATCAAAAGAGGGATTGGCCTAGATAATATCTAAGTGTCCCTATAATGCTAAAATGCTATGATCCTATTATATCATTCGCCAATTGTGAGTTTAGAGAAAATACTTTAAAAGGGAATATCAAAAAGGCATAATAAAAATAAATGAAAAGGAGAGATTGTGTTTAAATTTCTCTTGACTTGGAATCAGGACAACTGGATCGACGCCTGGCTGCTTCCTATCCTTCTTAACCCGCCCCACCTTTCACTCTTATTTTTCTTTTTGGCTCAGTATGGCTCTTGGTGAGCATGTTGGCAGAAAGATGAAAAGGAAAAAAAAGCTTTGATTGAAAACAAGCAGTTTACAGATGGGTTGGATGTGTGCATGGGGTGGGGGTACACATAGTCACCATCTCGTCTCAAGAAACCCGAGACATTCCATGTTGAGAGAAGTCACATGAAGTGAAGCCAGTGGTCTCATCTAAAAGGAGACCAACTCCTGCACATTATAAGATTTGAACTCAGAAAGTTGTTATTTATATTCTTGTTTATTTCAAAATATGCAACACATGCTAGGTAAGTAGGTAGACTTACGCAGTGAATGTTGAAGAGCTCCCTCTCCCCACCACCCTATGGATTGAATTGCCCCCTTCAACCTGAGTTCTTCCCTTCAACCCTTTCGAACCTGGCTCCTGCTCAGTGGCCAGTATGATCTAAAAGTAAGCCTCTTTGTCTGCCAACAAGGTAACTCTATTTCTGTTTTTAAGAATTTTTTAATAAAATATAGAAACTTTGATCTTCAGTCTTTATCTTATATGGAAAACCTTCCCTTTTCTGAAGAGTGATTTGATTAGCTAAAATATTAAGTGATCAAATACTAAAACAACCAACTTGACTAACACCTTTTAGAGTATTCACTCACCCCTGCCTCTCATAGAGGAGTTTGAAACTTTAGGGAGTTCCTCTTCAGCAAAGAGGCTATTCATTGTCCTAATAGTGCATGATATGCATAGCTCCAGGCAGGAGGCTTATTAAGACATCCTCATTCATCCTGAGCTGACTCAAATGCAAGCAAGGCTCTCTGAGCTTCTGTCTCAAGGGCATGGTGAGAACATTCCCTACCACGCAGCTGTGTAGTGCAGTTTAATGAGGAAATGGATGTGAACCTGATTTATAGACTAGAAAACATACTTCCAATTAGGTGATTTTTTAAAACTTCTAGCTAAAGATGGCTTAATGATCAATTCTATCTTGTAGTTGGAAACTGTTCATGTTTCCCCCCAAGAGCTTCCAGTTTTTCCATCCTTTCCATAATTTCTATGACTCTATATGCATGTTCTTCATACATGAGATATGATCATTAACAAAACTCATTCTGGTACCGTTTCTGTATATGAATTATACTCTACGCTTTTTATTATCATCCTTTCATGTTCCATAATTCCAGTATTTCCTAACTTTCCTTCCATGGCATTCTGTTTGTACAAGTGGAAAAATCAGGTAATTTACAGAACTCAACTAGTCTCTTTATATAAAACAGGAAACCATTAAATATAAATTAAAAATACACAATGGTTTTGTCATAAAACTATAAAGTATTCAATAACAGCAAGACAGAAAACAGGGAGGTTGCTTCTTCCCTATTGAGAGCACAGAGGAAGCCCCTCTCATGGTGTTGAGGTGTCTCCATCATGGTCACAGCCCTCCTGCTAAAACCAGAAAGATGACTCCTGGTGGTAATTTTAAAACATTAAAGATTTTAAGAGTTGCCGACTGCAGAGAGTTGGCATTCTAAGCAAACTGTAAAGAACCCTGTAGGCCTGGAATTGAGAGCTGAGCTACGACGTTGCTGGCAGTCTTACCATGCTTGAATCCTTACGAATGCCGCCCCCCCCCACGCCCCGGGGCAGCATGCCACCAGAGGCCCCCACCTGCTGCTTTGCTCTGTAGGTAATATGACCTTGCTTTCCAGTCCCAGGAAGCCTGCTGTCTTCCTGATGACAAAAGGTTCAAGTGCCCTGAGGGACATAAGCATAGAAGGTAAATTTTACCTATTGCCTGAAAACCTAACTCGGTATATGAGTTCTTTGTGTGTCTACCATTTAATTTTTTGTTATGTTATATGAAAAACAAAACAGGACTAAGTGACTTTTAAATAGAGATTGCAGAGAGCTTGATTGGGATAAAGCACTTTCTCAGGCATCATCTCCTTTAACTCTTACAACATCTTTGTAAGGAGGTACTATTTTTACAATGAGCAAATTTTGAGATTCAGGGTAAGTAACTTTTCTATATCCCCAAACTAGCGAATCATTTGTACATATATTCAGAAAACTGACCTCTTCTTCACTAACTCTAAAATGTCATACTGTAGAAAATCCTGTTAATAACCGATTTTATACATGCTGTATTAGAGTTCTTCAGAGAAACAGAACCATCAAGAGCGGTATGTGTGTGTGTGTGTGTGTGTGTGCATAAAGAGACTGATTATAAGAAATTGACTCATGTGATTATGGGACCTGAAAAGTCCCAAAAGCTGTAGTCAGCAAGCTGGAGGCCCAGGAAAACTGACAGTGTAAGTTCCCGTCTGAAAGCTGACAGACTCAAGACCCAAAAGAGTCAATGAATCAAAAAACTGAGAAAGACCAGTGTCCCAACTCAACAGTCAGGCAGGAGGAGTTTCCTCTTACTCAGCCTTTGTATTCGTTGGTCTTGGATTGTTGGATGAGGCCCACCCACATAAGGAAGGGTAATCTACTTTGCTCCATCCATGGCTTCAAATGCTAATCTTATCCCGAGTCACCTGCACAGACACAACCATAATAATGTTTGGCGCAATGTCTGGGCACCCCATGGCCCAGTCATATTGACATGTAAAATTAACCATCACACATGTTATATAGTTCTTCGGCAAGGGAACACTGGTGTTTGTTGACTACTCACCCTGTGTTCTCTGCTAGGCACTGGAAAAGATTTAAACAAGGCAAACCTTATTGTATTTGCTTTGGAGGTATTGGAGAAGACACAGCTGATCTTACCATCAAGACCCTCTAGAGTATCACTGTCCATTAGAGAGAGAGGGCAGTTTACATACGCAAACCACATGCATAATTTTAGTAGCCACATTTAAAAAGGTAAATTTTAATAGATATTTTATTTAACCTAGTATGCCAAAATATCATTACAACATGTAACCAACATGAAAATTATTAATGAGATATTTTACATTCTATTTTGTTTTGTACCAAGTCTTTGATCGGTGTGTACTTTTTAGCTACAACACAATTCAATTCAGGCCAGCCACATTTCAGGTGCTCAGCAACCGCCTATGACTAATGGCTGCTGTAATGGACAGTGAAGCCACAAGTGCCTGTTGTAGAATGCTCTATCTTATGTATCTTATTCTGGTGTGGGTTTTAGACCCAAGTTACTGAGGGTTTAGGAGAAAGAGCAACTGTTTGGTGGATTTGATATAACACCAGGAAAGTCTGAGTGGCATTAGACTTTGTCAGGATAAGCTGCTTGGGAAAATCAGAGCTAGATGCTGGGTAGTTACTCTCCATCTACATATTCCCAGGACTGCATTGTTAGAAGGTTATCTGTCCTCTCTGGACCAGAATAGGCTGGTTCTTGGCCAACCCTGCTCCTACCTATTACTTGTTGCCCTGCAGTACTCATTGCTACTTCTCTCCCAGACCACAGTTACTGTTCCATGCTACAAGAAGAAATCCTGGGACTGGGAGCGGGGAGCCTGGTCTACAAAAGATTGAGCCAAAGCACACTTTATAGAAGTTTCTTCTGTTTCACACCATTTGAGGGGAACATACTCTAGCATCACAAGGTTTAGCTAATGTTCCCATCAAAGGTACATAATATTATTTATTTTGCTCACAGTTCCCACCAGCGTCTCCTTGAAAAGTTTTGCAGTTTTTCCTAAGATGTCTTATACATCCCCACACTGTATTCATAAGATGATGTGAGAAGTCCATTTTCTAACAACCTCTCTCTTAGTCCCATCTGGATTACTGATATTAAGATGCTTCATGAACACCCTTCCATTTTTTTTTTTTTTTTAGATAAAGTCTCGCTCTGTCTCCAGGCTGTAGTGCAGTGGCACAATCTCAGCCCACTGCCACCTCCGCCCTCCGGGTTCAAGCGATTCTCCTGCCTCAGCCTCCTGAGAAGCTGGGACTAAAGGTGCACACCACAATGCCCAGCTAATTTTTGTATTTTTAGTGAGACAGGGTTTCACCATATTGGCCAGGATGGTCTCGATCTCTTGATCTCGTGATCCGTCCATCCCTCGGCCTCCCAAAGTGCTGGGATTACAGGCTGTGAGCTACTGCGCCTGGCCCCAGCTCTTTCTTAATGAAGTTTTCCTAGGCAGGCTTTTTCATGCCAGCATCTCTGGATCTATTTGCTACCCACCCCATTCTTCATTGCCTAGGAGTCTCCTTCCACTCACAGAACTGCCCTTTATGCCTTGCTGGGGGAATTTTTGAGTATCAGTTTGAGGGTGGGCACTATCACTGATATTATATATCAAGGGAAAAATAATTTCAGTTCTCAGGGGGCCAGAGCCAGAAAAGGGTAGTGGTTGGCCCCTGAATTTTGAGATAAAATATATTTAGAATCCAGTCTTTATTGTTCTATAGTGGTATTTCTCTTAGAACAGAATTTTCCTTAATGAAGCAAAGAACAAGTTCGTTTTATTTTTGAGTCCCCTTTGTCCTGTTAAATAAAAAGTATTTTATTTTCCCAGAGGAAAATATAATATTCCCTGAATGGTGATTAAAGGGTTTTTCCCTGGAAGAGGAAAAAGAATTTCATACCCTGATAATATTTACAATACAGTCAGATTTAATTAAGTTATCTAAATTGCAGTTAATTCAGACATTTGTTTCTAGATGCAGAAGCCTTTAGTCAGACTACTAGTTAAATTATTTACTATAGATGAGGGAAACCAGTGTTTCTCTTTCTCTCCTCAGTTACTTTTATGGCCATTGTTCCTTTCTGAGAGAATGTTATGTCCTTTGCAGGGAGCTGCCTCCCTGGCTGTGCCAAAACACCTTAAATGCCGCTTCCTTCTGATCCCACCCCTAGCACCGCCCACTCGATACTTCATAAATCACCTCATTTGCTGCCCAAACTGCACACAGGGCACACGTGTGTGCACACTCACCAAAGCTCATGCATCCTGGAAAACCATCTAAGCCAAATTAGAGGACAACCCAAAGAACTGATGAATAGAGAAAAGTGTACAGACCAATGCACCAACTCATTTATCATACATTAGCTCGCCTTTCTAGCTACATTTTCCTGATCTTAGTCATCAGCCTTTAATACTAATACACAATTTTATGATTATTATCCTTTCAACACAGAAGTTCTAGAATTGGGTTCAAGTTCTCCATTTCCATGATTATCAAATGTTTTATATAAAATTAAAGAACAGCTTGCAAAGCTGCAAAGCTAATTGTAATTAGGTCTCTCATGTTCTGCCTCACTAGACTTTTATCTCTGCAGTTTGCACTTTCACAGCTAATATGAAGTCTTTTTTGTGCAAATACCAACTGACTCCTTTTACTTTTCCATAGGAGGGGTCAGGGCTTTTGCAGATGATGCCTGAACCAAAAAGAGCAGAAAAAGAAGGTCATGATCAGAGGTGCCTCCTGGGGAGATGGAGACTTAGAAGGCAAGAACTACTCTCTAGAATCTAGACTGAAGTTCTGACACGGGTCTCGGGGTCATTTCTCTGCCCAGATAGAGCCATTTGATCTAGTTCTTATGCGATGAGCCTTGGTGATGGTGCTGTCGGGTGAGACAATACTGGTTTATTTTATTTCATTTTCACTATCTTAGAGCTCAAGGTGAGAACTTCTAACTCACAAATGTAATTGAGTACCACAAAAAGGGCTATTCCGGTTGGCAAGCAGCAAGAATAAAACAAGAGAGACAAACCACTATGCCTCAGGTCTCCCAGCCATCTGTCTCGGGGAGATTCTCTGAGGATCCTGAGAGACTAGAAGGTGCACGGATCCCTCCAATTGATACGGTTTTCTTTCAAATCATGAGCTCATCCATAAGCCTTAAAAAAGTCCTCCTCCAAGCTATCATTACATGACACCACTTCACAGAGTGCCCTCTCCTTCTTAAGAGTGCCCTCTCTCTTTTTGCATTTAGAAAAACCAAGTTTTTCTAAGCAATTAGATGCTGTATTCTATAAGTACACCAACTGGGTTTCAAATACACAGTTTCCTACTCAGTGATTATTATTTTCTTGAATTGCCTTTGACTGTTGGACCTACAGCTAAGGCTTGCACATAACCACGTGAGCTACCCGAAAGGCACTTGGCTTGATACAAGTTTCACTTAACTTTCCTAGTCCCCTTTCCTGATTTCCAAACTGATTCTTTGTTACCAGCCTGATGCATGGCCTTTCCTGAAATGAACATAGGTAAAGCGGTTTCTCTAAAGTTCTTAACTCAAACTCCTCTTACTATCTGATTAAGTCGCAGGTTTTCTCCCAGTGGCTCTTACCTTTTTTTTTTTTTGGTGCTGGGTTGTGGAGATATCATAGACCTACTCTAGAACTGCTGAACACTGTAGACCTTCCTGTCAGATAATTGTACATGCAAACAAACTCCCACTAGTTGCAGATTATTTTAATACCCTATAGTGTTCATTCAGGAGCCCCAGGTCCATCTATGAACTCCAGAGGTAGGATCTGGTTGACTGTAAGAATGTCTTTTCTTTCAATAAAAATGAAAATCTGCTCATCAGATGCTGAAATAGAGACAAAGTTCACATTGCAAACTAATTTGATTGTTTCAGATCTTATTTTAATGATAGTGAAAAGAGTAGTTCTCAATATTTGATCAGTTTAGATTCAGTATCCAGAGGAATGTCTGCATATTAATTTAATCAAGAAAAGCAAAAGAATGAAGTGGAGGGTCACCACTAGACTGTTTCAGAATAGCATTTGCAAATGTTATTGTCCTGATGAATGTGGTTCTTTCCCCTCTCTGGGTAATTATAAGCTGTTCATAAGAACATGCTGATCTCCTAGCATTTAAACGGCACTTCCTTGGTCTGATACTTGGAGAGTTTGTTGTTTTGACAAGCATCTGATCCAGGCAGTTTAATCCTGCTACCTACTTTTCATTTCTATTGAGACATAAAGAATTTTATAGTAATTGTTGGTTATTTAAAGGGCTATAATAAATAATCATATGAGCTCTTATTCAAATTGTGAGGTGCTTTTACTCTCTAATAAATTCAGGCAAATTAGCCAGTACAGAACAGTTTGCTTTAGATAAATAATGTATTGAAAATGTGGGTAATAATCCTGACATTTATATCAAATTTCAGTCTTTAGGACAAGAATGTGCTAACATATTATAAAAGCTGATTTATCTAGCATCTTTTTAGAATTTTCTGTACATATTAATATTTTTGAAACCACTAATACTGAAAATTGTGACATATATATGAAGTTGAAATGCAAGAATATTGGAACATACTATAAAGGCTGAATTATCTGGCATCTTTTAAGGATTCTCTGTGCATGTTCATACTTTTGAAACCACTAATACTAAAAATGTTGATATGTTAACATATGAAACTAAAACACAATGGGAATCATTGAGGATGAAATTATTATCTCAAACTGTTTATTTTCCTGTTTTATATTTTGCTTCCATTATTGGCAAGTTGGTAATTTATGCTTGATAGACCTGATGAATCTGTCACTCAGTGTAACAATATTACTACTAAATAAATTGACAGTGTAAAAACTTGAAAAATACAGAAAAGCACAAAGAAGAAAGTAAAAAATATAATTCTATCCCCCAAGGTGTATATATACTGAGAGTGATTTCTCTCCGCAGGGAAGTTTAACCTCTAACATGATAGCAGGAAATTTAACTTTTCAGTCATCTGTCATGTTACTTTATGCTTCTTCTTTTCATTTCAACAGAATCTTCTTTTTACTCACTATATTCTTCCTCCTCCTACTCCGTATAGACTACTTTTGTAGTGTTTATATGGTATGTAACATTTTTAAAAATTTTATAGTCAGTATAACATAGTGGTTAGGAGCTTGGGCTTCTGAATCTGGCTGTGTCAATTCCAAACCATTTTCATGCTGTGTGAAATTGAACAAGTTGCATTTCCTCTTTGTCCCAACTTTATCACCTGTAAAATGTGGATGCTATGATTACTAAGGTCCTGGGGAGGAACTATTGTGCTAATGGGGAGTATATGAATTAATACATGTAAAGTTGGTGCAATATCTGCCATTTAATAAAGATTAGCTGTTATATCAGCTATTACTGGGAATTTTAGTTGTGCTTTTGCACGAAAATAATTTTATTTTTTTCTGATCGTAAGTTTTATAATGCTTATGATAAACAACACTATGGAAAGAGGAAAAACACAATATCTTCCCTCAAAGAGCAGCATCCTCTCATTCTCTACCTGCCACCAACAGTTTAGTGTTATGAGTTTTGTTATAGCTACAACTACATATACACATATCTATGTGTGTGTATATATGTATACATATCATATATGCACATATATATGTATGTACACACACAAACTCACATAATTTATATAAGGTAATTTTGAAAGGCCTAATATTAAATGTTCTATAAACTAGAGCTTTTTTCATTTGATAAATTCTAGAGACCTTTTGTTGTCAATGAGTAAATGTTTACTTCATAAAGTTTTGTATATTTTTTCTCTATGGCTTATTCATATATATTTTTAATTGTATTGTTGGTATAAAGGAAAGCTGTTGATGTTGGCATTTCTGCCTTATACCCAGTTCCCTTCCTGAATATTCCAGCTAGTTTTAAAAGTTTTATTTAGTTTATTCTGTACGTTTTCTAGGTAGGCATCATATCAATTGCAAAAGCTTGTCTCGTTCTTTCCAACATCTATAGTTCTCATTTGTTCTTTTTTTAAAATTATACTTTAAGTTCTGGGTTACATGTACAGAATGTGGAGGTTTGTTACATAGGTATACACGGTCCATGGGTGTTTGCTACACCCCAAAACCAGTCACCTATGTTAGATATTTCTCCTAATGATATCCCTCCCCTAGCCCAACACCCCCTGCAGGCCCTAGTGTGTGATGTTACCCTCCCTATGTCCATGTGTTCTCACTGTTCAACTCCCACTTATGAGGAAGAACACATGGTGTTTGGTTTTCTCATCTTGTGATAATTTGCTGAGACATGATTTCCAGCTTCATCCATGTCCCTGTAAAGGATGTGAACTCATCCTTTTTTTATGGCTGCATACTATTCCATGGTTTATATGTGCCACATTTTCTTAATCCAGTCTATCATTGATGGACATTTGGGTTGGTTCCAAGTCTTTGCTATTGTGACTAGTGCCACAATAAACATGTGTGTGCATGTGTCTTTATCACAGAATGACTTATAATCCTTTGGGTATATGCCCAGTAATGGGATTGCTGGGTCAAATGGTATTTCTAGTTCTAAATTTTTGGGGAATTGCTGCACTGTCTTCCACAATGGTTGAACTAATTTACACACCCACCAACAGTGTAAAAGTGTTCCTATTTTTCCACAACCTCTCCAGCATCTGTTGTTTCCTGACTTTTTATTGATCGCCATTCTAAGTGGAGTGAGATGGTACCTCACTGTGGTTTTGATTTGCATTTCTCTAATCACCAGTGATGATGAGCATTTTTTCATATGTCTGTTAGCTGGATAGATGTCTTCTTTTGAGAAGTGTTTGTTCATATCCTTTGCTCATTTTTGGATGGGGTCGTTTGTTTTTTAGTTGTAAATTTGTTTAAGTTCCTTGTAGATTCTGGATATTAGCCCTTTGTCAGATAGATAGATTGCAAAAATTTTCTCCCATTCTGTGGGTTGCCTGTTCACTCTGGTGATAGTTTCTTTTGCTGTGCAGAAGCTCTTTAGATTAATTAGATCCCATTTGTCAATTTTGACTTTTGTTGCCATTGCTTTTGGTGTTTTAGACATGAAGTCCTTGCCCATGCCTGTGTCCTAAATGGTATTGCCCAGATTTTCTTCTAGGATTTTAGGTCTTATGTTTAAGTCTTTGATCCATCTTGAGTTGATTTTCATATAAGGTTAAGGAAGGGGTCCAGTTTTAGTTTTCTGCATATGGCTAGCCAGTTTTCCCAGCACCATTTATTAAATAGGGAATATTTCCCCCATTGCTTGTGTGTGTCAGGTTTGTCAAAGACCAGATGGTGGTAGATGTGTGGTGTTATTTCTAAGGCCTCCATTCTGTTCCATTGATCTATATATCTGTTTTGGTACCAGTACCTTGCTGTATTGGTTACTGTAGCTTGATGCCTCCAGCTTTGTTCTTCTTGCCCAGGATTGTCTTGGCCATGCGGACTCTTTTTTGGTTTCATATGAGGTTTAAAGTAGATTTTTCCAGTTCTGTGAGGAAAGTCAGTGGTAGCTTGATGGGGATGGCATTGAATCTACAAATTACTTTGGGCAGTAAGGCCGTTTTCATGATATTGATTCTTCCTATCCATGAGCATGGAATGTTTTTCAATTTGTTTGTGTCCTCTCTTCCTTGAGCAGTGGTTTATAGTCCTCCTTGAAGAGGTCTATTCAGAGATTCAACTTCTTCCTGGTTTAGTCTTGGGAGGATGTATGTGTATAGGAATTTATCCATTTCTTCTAGATTTTCTAGTTTATTTACATAGAGGTGTTTATAGTATTCTCTGATAGTAGTTTGCATTTCTGTGGGATCAGTGATGATATCTCTTTTATCATTTTTATTGCATCTATTTGATTCTTCTCTCTTATCTTCTTTATGAGTCTTGCTAGCGGTCTATTTTGCTGATCTTTTATAAAAACCAGCTCCTGGATTCATTGATTTTTTGAAGGTTTTTTGGTGTCTCTATCTCTTTCAGTTCTGCTCTGATCTTAGTCATTTCCTGTCTTGAGCTATCTTTTGAATTTGTTTGCTCTTGCTTCTCTAGTTCTTTTAATTGTGAGGTTACGGTGTCAATTTTAGATCTCTCCTGCTTTCTCTTGTGGACATTTAGTGCTATAAATTTCCCTGTACACGCTGCTTTAAATGTGTCCCAGAGATTCTGGTACATTGTGTTTTTATTCTCATTGATTTCAAAGAACATCTTTATTTCTGCCTTCATTTCGTTATGTACCCAGTAGTCATTCAGGAGCAGATTGTTCTGTTTCCATGTAGTTGTGCGGTTTTGAGTGAGTTTCCTAATCCTGAGTTCTAGTTTCATTGCACTATGGTCTGAGGGACACTTTATTGTGATCTGTTCTTTTACATTTGCTGAGGAGTATTTTACTTCAAATTATGTGGTCAGTTTTAGAACAAGTTCGATGTGGTGCTGAGAAGAACGTATATTCTGTTGATCTGGGGTGGAGAGTTCTGTAGATGTCTATTAGGTCCACTTGGTCCAGAGCTGAGTTCAAGTCCTGGATATCCTTGTTAAGTTTCTGTCCCATTGATCTGTCTAATGTTGACAGTGGGGTGTTAAAGTCTCCCATTATTATTGTTTGGGAGTCTAAGTCTCTTTGTAGGTCTCTAAGAACTTGCTTTAGGAATCTGGGTGCTCCTGTATTGGGTGCATATATATTTAGGATAATTAGCTCTTCTTTTTGAATTGATCCCTTTGCCATTATTTAATGGCCTTCTTTGTCTCTTTTGATCTTTGTTGGTTTAAAGTCTGTTTTATCGGAGACCAGGATTGCAAACCCTGCTTTTTTTTTTTCTTTCCATTTGCTTAGTAGATCTTCCTCCATCCGTTTATTTACAGCCTATGTGTGTCTTGCATGGGAGATGGGCCTCCTGAATACAGCACACTGATGGGTCTTAACTGTATCCAATTTGCCAGTCTGTGTCTTTTGATTGGGGCATTTAGCCCATTTACATTTAAGGTTACTATTGTTAGGTATGAATTTGATCCTGCCATTATGATGTTAGCTGGTTATTTCACCCATTAATTGATGCAGTTTCTTCATAGCATCTATGGTCTTTACAATTTGGCGTGTTTTTGCAGTGGCTGGTACCGGTTGTTCCTTTCCATGTTTAGTGCTTCCTTCAGGAGCTCTTATAAGGCAGGCCTGGTGGTCACAAAATCTGCCAGCATTTGCTTGTCTGTAAAGGATTTTATTTCTTCTTCACTTCTGAAGCTTATTTTGGCTGGATATGAAATTCTGGGTTGAAAATTCTTTTCTTTAAGAATGTTGAATATTGGCCCCCACTCTCTTCTGGCTTATAGGGTTTCTGCAGAGAGATCTGCTGTTAATCTGATGGGCTTCCCTTTGTGGGTAACTCGACCTTTCTCCCTGGCTGCTCTTAACAGTTTTTCCTTCATTTCAACCTTGGTGAATCTGACAATTATGTGTCTTGGGCTTGCTCTTCTTGAGGAGTATCTTTGTGGTGTTCTCTGTGTTTCCTGAATTTGAATGTTGGCCTGCGTTGCTAGGTCGGGGAAGTTCTCCTGGATAATATCCTGAAGAGTGTTTTCTAACTTGGTTCCATTTTCCCTGTCACTTTCAGGAACACCAATCAAACGTAGATTTGGTCTTTTCACATAGTTCCATATTTCTTGGAGGCTTTGTTCATTTCTTTTTTCTCTAATCTTGTCTTCTCGCTTTATTTCATTAATTTGATCTTCAATCACTGCTATGCTTTCTTCCACTTGATCGAATCAGCTATTGAAGCTTGTTCATGTGTCACGAAGTTCTTGTGCTGTGGCTATCAGCTCCATCAGGTCCTTTAAGCTCTTCTTTACACTGTTTATTCTAGTTAGCCATTCATCTAACGTTTTTTCAAGGTTTTTAGCTTCCTTGTGATAAGTTACAACATGCTCCTTTAGCTCGGAGAAGTTTGTTATTACCTACCTTCTGAAGTCGACTTCTGTCTATTTGTCAAACTCATTTTCCATCCAATTTTGTTCCCTTGCTGTCGAGGAGTTGTGTTCCTTTGCAGGAGAAAAGGCATTCTGGTTTTTGGAATTTTCAGCCTTTTTTGCTCTGTTTTCTCCCCATCTTTGTGGTGTTATCTGCCTTTAGTCTTTGATGGTGGTGACCTATGGATGCGCTTTTGGTGTGGATATCCTTTTTGTTGATGTTGATGCTATTCCTTTCTGTTTGTTAGATTTCCTTCTAACAGACTGTCCCCTCAGCTGCAGGTCTGTTGGGAGTTTGTTGCAGGTCCACTCTAGACCCTGTTTGCCTGGGTATCACCAGCAGAGGCTGCAGAACAGCAAATATTGCTGCCTGATTCTTCCTCTGGAAACTTCGTCCCAGAGGGGCACCCACCTGTATGAGGTGTCTGTTGGTCCCTACTGGTAGTTTTCTCCCAGTCAGGCTACATGGGAGTCAGGGACACACTTGAGGAAGCAGTCTGTCTCTTATCAGAGCTCGAATGCCGTGCTGGGAGAACCACTGCTCTCTTCAGAGCTGATAGGCAGGAACATTTAAGTCTAGAGAAGCTGTCTGCTGTCTTTTGTTCAGATATGCCCTGCCCCCAGAGGTTGAATCTAGAGAGGCAGCAGGCCTTGCTGAGCTGCGGTGGACTCCACCCAGTTCAAGCTTCCCTGCTGCTTTGTTTGCCCTGTGAATATAGAACTGTCTCCTCAAGCCCCAGCAATGGCAGACGCCCCTTCCCTGCCATGCTCCAGTATCCCAGGTCAATCTCAGACTGCTGCACTAGCAGTGAGCAAGGCTCTGTGGGCATGGGACCTGCCGAACCAGGCACAGGAGGGAATCTCCTGGTCTGCCGGTTGTGAAGACCATGGCAAAAGCACAGTATTTGGGCAGGAGTGTACTGCTCCTCCAGGTACATTCACTCACAGCTTCCCTTGGCTAGGAAAGGGAAATCCCTTGACCCCTTGAGCTTCCCAGGGGAGGTGATGCCCCGCCCTACTTCAGCTTGCCCTCCATGGGCTACACCCACTGTCCAACCAGACTCAATGAGATGAACTAGGTACCTCAATTGGAAATGCAGAAATCACCTATGTTCTGCATTGATCTTGCTGGGAGCTGCAGATCGGAGCTGCTCCTATTTGGCCATCTTGGAAGTGACCCCTTAGTTCTCATTTTTTCTTGTTTTATTGCGTTGGCCCAAACTTTCATTATAACACAGAATAATTATAAATTATTAATTTTATAATAAGTTTATAATTTTATTAATGAGTATAATAATAATGCCCTTTTGGTTTGTTTGCTAATACTTTAGAGTCATCCTTGGCTTCTCTTCTTCTTTATAATTCACATTCAGTCTATCAGCAAACCAGTTAGAAACACCTTCAAAATATATCCTGGCTCCAGTTACTTTGCAATATCTTTATCACTACTGCTTACATCAAGTCACCATAATTTCTTACCTGGCACTGCAGTAGCCTGGTAATGGTCTGTCTACATTTACCCTTTCTTCCATTCAATCTGTTGCCCCTAAATACTCAGAGCAACCCTTTTAAATGTAAATCAGATCTTATTACTTCCATGGTTCAAGCTTTCCAGAGGGTTATAATCACTTTTAAAATAAAATCTAAATTCTATGAGGTTCTATATGATCTGACTCTCCAGCCTCATTTCCTAAAACTCTTGCCTGTCCTGTTCTCATTCTTGTCAACCTGATTTTGTTCTTGTTCCTTGAGCACACCAACCCTTCTTTTGCCCTTAAATTTGATATTTTCCTCTTTAGAGAATACCCTACACCCATATAATCCTGTGCCTCCTTCCTTATTTCATTCAGGTCAGTGCTCAAATACCTTAGAGAAGTATTTTCTGACCACCTATGTACCTCATCCATTGCTCTTTGTCCTTCTACTCAGGTTTTAATTGTCTTCCTAACAAGGAAATATGCTTAACATTATATTGTATAATGCATTTTTTTGTTTGCTGTGTGTTTCTTCCATTAAAATGTGAGCTCTTTGAGAGTTTGTTTGTATTTTGCAAGTTGCTTCATCCCTGATGAAGATGTCAGCACCTAGAACATGGTAGTTACTCAATATATACTATTTTTAGGATGAATACATAAATGACTACAATACTTGCCAAATGTCCCTCATGGAAAGTTACACTTAAATTGGTATTTTAAAGACTGAGAAATCTGGCAATTCTATTAAATTTTGTTGAAGACCTTTGTGTTTCACATGATTATTTGAGTGTGGCAAATTTTTTTCCAAGACATTGATATTAAGACCTTGTAGAATCTTGTTATGGTTCTGTTTAACTGTTGAACATAGGCTTGGTAGGAACTGCTTCCATTTCTTCTTTCAGAGGAATCTCTCTCTCTCTGTCTCTCTGTGTGTGTGTTGTGTGTTTATGATATCCTAGTCAGATTTTGCAGCAAAGGCATTTCTAGCTTTAAGATTAAATAATTTTTAAGTGTATACTATGACCTGAAGCAGATAAAATTTAAAAATAAGATTATAAATTATGTCCTTGAAGGCTTGAGTGAAATTTAAAGTATCTGGATCTGGTGTCTATGGTCAAGATTGTAATTCTGATAATTTTCTGTGTTTTTTTTCTAGGGTCCATTAATATTTCATCTTTCTTATAAATACTTAACTTTGAAAATTTTTCTGAAAAGTCGCCCATTAATTTGGATTGTCTAGGGTGCTATAGTTTTTATGTAATTTTCATTCTCATTTTAAAAAACTTTTATGTAAATGCTTTTGTGATGCCATTCTCATGACTAATATTTATATATTTTTGTCTTCTTGTATATATCCATATTTTGGCCCTTTGGCAGACATACCAGAGTTTTAGTACTCTATCAGTCTCTATGACTGGATTTCATTTTTTATTTATTAATTCAACTATTTATTTCTTTTGGTGATAGATTTGTTTCTAATTTATTTCTTTCTCATTTCACGTAATCTAATCATTCTTTTGTGGGGAGAATTCATTTTTACTTTAGTTGAATTATAGCATAAAACAAAAGAATCTAGGCATCTATGTTTTAGAATGTGTTGAAATTTCCATGTGATGGAACATGCCCTGTTTTGTAAATACTGATTTTATAAATGTTGCAGAGAACTTAAAGATCACATTTTATTTCTATTTATAATCAAGCTAGACATTATGAATGTCTTTTTAAGTTTTTGATATTACTTTAAATTAGTAATACAACCACATTTATTGTCTTTTATTTCCAACAATTTTTTGCTTACACATTCTTATGCCATGTGAACTAAAATGTAAAGATTTATGGCCGTTGCATGAGATTTATCTGCATCTGTGGTCATGATTGAGGCTGGCCTACATTTGTGTCCTTTTTTATACTGCTTTTGTTGGTTTTTGGTAACAAGGTTATGTTGGTATCATAAAATAAGGAAAGATCAGAGAGAGCTCTGTCTTCTTTTTCCTGTTCTCTAGAAGGCTTTGTGTAACATTGAATTTTTAAAAATATCTTTGATAGAACTTGCTGGAGAAGCTGTATGAAGTCATAGTTTTCTTTGTGGGAAAGGTTTTATTGCGCATTCAATTAATGAATTCAATTCCATTTCTAACTGTACTTTCTTAAATAAATGTTTATATTTGCTCTGGCTTCCAAAATCACTGTCAAGGTGTCAGTTATAGTCTATGCTACTCCTATGAATTTAATCTGCTCCTCTGCTGCATTTAAGATTTTCTTGTTGTCTTTTCTCTTCTGCAGTTCCACTATCATGTGAATTTGTTTTTTTCATTCTGCAAGTGCTTTTTTAGAACAATTGAATAGGTACTTGTTTCTTTCATCAATCTGAGTTCAAATACCAGTTTTCTTAAGCATTGCTTCTGCCTCATTTCTCTTTCCTTTCCTTCTGAAACTCAAATTTAGTGTACATTGCACTGTCTTTTGAGGTCTGTTATCCTCTCCCATATGTGTCCTATATTTTTGTTTCCTCATGCTTCATTCCACATGGATTCTTCTGAGAGATCATCTAGTTTATTAATTTTCTCTTCAGTAGTGTTAAACCCTATTAACACTATTGAGTTCTTAATTTTTATTATTAATTTAATTAAATCTATTGAGTTCTTAATTTTTATTATTGTATTTTTCAGTTCTATTATTTTTAGTTCATTAGTTTTTGAATCTTCAGTATCACATTTTACTTTCTCCACATTTGCTATAATCTTAAATCCAGCTGATATTTAATTGGTTGTAATAATTATAACTGCAGTAGTTTCTACATTTGATGATTCGCAAATATAGATTTTCTATGTTTCTGTTTCTATTGACAATTGTTTGTACTGATTTGACTATTGTCCTCTTTTTGTCTCTTATTGTCCTTATAGTCTTTCGTTGTTGCCTAAACATTTTGAGAAATTATTTATAAGAAATAATTTGAGACTTGGAATATACCTTCTTCCAGATATTTGGAAGAAGCTTGAATGACAGGTTAGATCATTTGAAAAAGAAATTTTCTTTTTTGTATTCCAGGTACCTAGGAGTGAAAGCAGTTCCAGATTAAGGCTTGAGGACTTTATGAGCTACCTTGATGATCTGCCAAATTACCTCAGTTTAAGAGTATAACTCCTGAGTGTCCCTGCCACATTAGGGTATACATTACATTAGGTTTTTACCTTTGTTGGGCATTACATTCTGACTTGTCCTTCCCGGTCCTGAAATTTACCCAAGAGGTCAGCTTGCCTTCAAGCTGTTTCCACAAGTATAAGCATGTCTGCCAGAGTAAGAATGACATCCAGGAAGAGGGGATATTCTTCAGGTTCTCTATTTCTGGTGCCTTCAGGACCTTGAACCTCACACCTTTTCACCTTAAAGAACTCCACCCCTCTCAGGTGCTTTTTCTACAAAGGCAATTACTCCCTGAAAAGGAGGGCTCTAGTTCATCTCTTTTCATTCTATTGTCTTCGCAAAAAATTCCCTAATATCTTAGGTCTTTGATGTTAAGTAAGATCTTTTCTGACTTTTAAATCAAGTTTTTCAGTCGTCTTCAGCAAAAGGGTTAGTGCAAATCACCTAGTATACCATTATCACAGTGAAAGCCTGTGGGTATGAATATGCATGTTTGTGTGTATAATTGGATTTTTTAAAAACTTCTGTTTTAGTAGGAGCTATTTCTTCGGTTATGCAACTTACTATTCTCTTTCTAAATTGTGAGTTTTCATCTTGTATCTGATAATTTTTCATTGGCTGCTTATATAACAGACTAATCCGGATAGTTGAGTACAGGTAAAAGATCATCTCCTTTTTTTTTTTTTTTTTTTTTTCTGAGATGGAGTATTGCTCTGTTGCCAGACTGGAGTACAGTGACACAATCTCTGCTCACTGTAATCTCCGACTCCCTGGTTCAAGTGATTCTCCTGCCTCAGCGTCCCGAGTAGTTGGAATTAAAGGCATGCATCACCATGTCCATCTAATTTTTGTATTTTTTAGTAGAGGTGGGGTTTCACCGTGTTGACCAGGATGGTCTCGATCTCCTGACCTCATGATCCACCCGCCTTGGCCTCCCAAAGTGCTGGGATTGCAGGCGTGAGCCACTGTGCCTGGCCAATCATCTCCATTTTTGATGTTGTTGACCTTCACCCCTGTACAGGTGAAATCTTCCTGTGTGTATCAGATAAAAACAGACAGACTTTCCAGCCTCTGGAGCTGTGTAAATTTCTGTTGTTTAAGCTACCCAGTCTGTAGGATTTTGTTATGGTACCTTGAGCAGAGAAAGACAGTTGACAGGCTGGGTTCAAGTGATTATCCTGTCTTAGCCTCCTGAGGAGCTGGGATTACAGGCATGTGCCACCACACCCAGCTATTTTGTATTTTAATAGAGAGAGGGTTTCTCTCCCTTGTCTAGAATTATACAGTAACTGGTGCTCCTACAGTTGGTAAGCTCAGAATCATCAGCCAGTCAGTGTTATATGCAGAAGATACCCATGGACAGAACCCTGGAGAATACCAAGGGCCAAAAGAGTAGAGGGAGAGGGTGAAAAGCCAGTTTAAAAGCAATTGTTCCAACCATTGTGGAAGACAGTGTGGTGATTCCTCAAGGATCTAGAAACATAAATACCATTTGACCCGGCAATCCCATGACTGGGTGTATACCCAAAGGATTATAAATCATTCTACTATAAAGACAAATGCACACGTATGTTTATTATAGCACTATTTACAATAGCAAAGACTTGGAACCAACCCAAATGTCCATCAGTGATAGATTGGATAAAGAAAATGTGGCACATTTACACCAAGGAATACTATGCAGTTGTAAAAAAGGATGAGTTCATGTCCTTTGCAGGGACATGGATGAAGCTGGAAACTATCATCCTCAGCAAACTAACACAAGAACAGAAAATCAAGCATTGCATATTCTCACTCATAAGTGGGAGCTGAACAAGGAGAACACATGAACACACGGAGGGGAACAACACACACCAGGGCCTGTCGGGGCATGGGGAGCAAGGGGAGGGACAGCATTAGGAAAAATATTTAATACATGTGGGGCTTAAAACCTAGATGATGGGTTGATGGGTGCAGTAAACCACCATGGCACATATATACCTATGTAACCTGCACATTCTGCAAATGTATCTCAGAACTTAAAGTAAAATAAAAAAAAAAAGAAGAAGAAGAAGAAGAATACTCAGAGGGTAGGATGCTTTCTAACTAGAAAGGGTTCACGGTAAAGCACAAAACATTTAGACATCATCAACAAGTTTTCCTATGCTGTGTTTTGTTCTGTTTTAGTTTTTCTCATTTGATGTAGATTATTATTTTATTTCTAAATTGAAGTTTTCTTTTTCTTTGAGTAATGGTTGCACAGAGATTTGAGGTAAAATCATACATTCAGCCAATCAATAAATGCAATTGTTCTTCACTATCCTCTCCCAATACTCCCTGGCACCCACTAACCTGCTTTCTGTCATTCTAGATATTTCATACAAATGATGTTATACAATGTGTGCTCTTTTGTGTCTGGCTTCCATTACCTAGCATAAGGTTTTCAAGGTTCATCCAAGTGAGAGCGTATATCAGTACTTCATTCCTTTTTATGGAGTGAATAACATTTCATTCTGTGTATGTACCACAATTTGTTTAACATTTGGGTTGTTTCTACATTTTTGCTATTGCAAATAGTCCTGTTATAAACAAGTGTTTACATGTAATTGTTTGAATACCTCTTTTCAGCTATTTTCAGTGTATACTTAGGAGTGGAATTGCTAGGTCATATGGAAATTCTGTGTTACACTTTTTGGGATTCACTAAACTGTTTTCCACAGACCAATTTTACATTCTCACCAGTAACATATGAGGGTTTCAATGTCTTGACATCTTTGCCATTACTTCATATATATATATATACACACACATATATATGTCATAATATTTTTGATAGAGACACTTGTGGGTGTAAGATGGTATCTCATTGTGGTTTTGATCTTCATTTCTCTAATGACCAATAATATTATGCATATTTTCATGTGCTTGTTGTCAGTTGTATATTTTCTTTGGAGAAATTTCTACTCAAGTCCTTTGTTCATTTTTTAATTGCATTGTCTTTTTGTTATTGAGTTGTAAGTATCTTTATATTCTAGAGAATAAACCCTTGTTAGATATATGATTTGCAAATATTTTCACGCATTCTGTAGGTTGTCTTTTCACCTTCTTAATAATGTCCATTGACACAGAAGACTTTATAAATTTGATGAAGTTCAGCTTATTTTTTTTCATTGCTTGTGCTTTTTGTGTCCTATCTAAGAATCTATTGCCAAAATCTATATTTACCCCTACATTTTTTCTGAGAGTTTTATGATTTTTGCCCCTTGCTTTGCTCATTGACCCATCTTGCATTAATTTGTGCACATGGTGTAAAGTAGAGGTACAACTTCATTCCCTTGAACGTGGATATGCAGTTTTCCCAGCACCATTTGTTGAGAAGATTAATCTTTCCCCCCATCAAATGGTCTTAGTGCCCTTGTTGAAAATGTGTTAGTCATAGAAGTATAGGTTTATTTCTGAACTCTTGGTTCTATTTCACTGGTCTGTATATTTATCCTTATGCCAGTACCACACAGTTTTGATTGCCATAATTTTATGTTTTGAAATCACAAGTGCAGGTTCTCCAATTTTGTTCCTTTTCAAGATTATTTTGGCTGTTTGACTAGTTTCAAGATTGTTTAGCTTGCAATTCCATATGAATTTTAGAATCAACATTTTTTTTTCTTTTGAGACAGAGTCTCACTCACTCTGTGACCCAAGCATGGAGTACAGTGGGGCAATCTCTCTGCTTAATTACCTCCGCCTCGCGGATTCAAGTGAAACTCCTGCCTCAGCCTCCCAAGTAGCTGGAATTACAGGCGTGCACCACCATGCCTGGATAATTTTTGTATTTTCAGTCAAAATGGGGTTTCACCATGTTGGCCAGGGTGGTCTTAAACTCCTGTCCTCAAGTGATCTGCCGGCCTTGGCCTCTCAAAGTGCTGGGATTACAAGAGTAAGCCACTGAACCTGGTCTGAATCAACTTTTCTATTTCTGAGAAAAGGACTGATGAAACTTTGATAAAATTGCATTGAATCTTTAAATTGCTTTGGCTAGTACTGCCATCTTAACAGAATTAATAGTAAATCATTAACATGGGAAGTATTCCATTTATTTAGGTCTTTTAAAATTTCCTTCAGCAATGTCCTATAATTTTCAGTGTACAAGTCTTTCATTTTCTTGGTTAAATTCATTTCTAGGCATTTTACTCTTTTGGATACTATTGTAAATAGAATTATTTTTTAAACTTCCTTTTTTGGATTATTTATTGCTGGCATAAAAAACACAAGTGTGCTGTGTTTTGCTCTTGTACCCTGCAACTTTGCTGAATTAGTTTATTATTCTTAAAGGATATTGGCCTGTAGTCTTCTCTTCTTGTGGTATCTTTATCTGGACTTGGTATTGGTGTGGCCTCATAGAATGAGTTAGAAAATGTTCCTTCTTATTCTGTTAATTTGGAATAGTTTGGGAAAGATTGATGTTAAATCTTTTTTATAAGTTTGGTGGAATTCACCAGTGTAGTCTGGTGCTGAACTTTTCTTTATGGGAGGTTGGTTACTGATTACATCTCTAGTTGTTACAGGTGTGTTGAGATTCTCTATTTCTTCTCAAATCAGTTTAGTAATTTGTATATTTCCATTAATTTACACTCATACAGGTTATTATATATAATTTGTTGGCATATGATTTTTTATAGTATTATAATCCTTTTTATTCCTTTAAGGTCAGTAGTTATATACCCAGCTTTCATTTCTGAATTTAGTTATTTGCATCTTCCCTCTTTTTTTCTTAGTCTAGCTAAAGGTTTATCAATTTTATTGATTTTTTTAAAGGATCAACTTTTAGTTTCATTTATTTTCTTCATGATTTTTCTTGTCACTATTTCATTTATCTCTAATCTTTATTATTTCTTTCTTCCTGTTAGCTTTGGCTTCAGTCTGCTCTTCATTTTCTAGTTCCTTAAGGTGGTAAGTTAGATTATTGATTTGTGATGTTTGTCTTTGTTAATGTAGGCATTTGTGAGCTACACATTTACCTCTGAACACTGCTTTTGCTGTATTCCGTAAGTTTCTTTAGTGCTATGTTTTTGTTTACTTTTTTATCTCTAAATATCTTCTAATTTTCCTTGTGGTTTCTTTTCTAGCATATTGATTGTTTCAGAGTGTGTAGTTTAATTTCTACATGTTTGTGAACTTTTCGATTTTCCTTGTTACTGATGTCTAGTTTCATGAAGCTAGAACCATGTTTTATATGGTTGCAATCCTTTTAAACTTACTGAAACTTGTTTTGCAGCCTGACATATGGTTTATCCAGGAGAATGTTTCATGTACACTTGTGTATGTATTCTGCTAGAATTATGTTTTGTGCATAAAATAAAGTACATGGGATTATAAAGGAAACTATGATAATAGAATAGGAAAATTATTACAAGGAAATGTAGTTATTAAAATATTTTAAAATGTGTGATATAGCAATATATGAGCTTTTAAATTAAAATTTGAAATAAGCTACCATAATCCCAAAGTAGTAATGTGCATAAACAAGATTTCAAGATTCCTGTGTAACCTAAGTTGCTATGAAAATATCTATAATTTCTGTTGGTAATAGTCATAAGTACTACCAATACTACTGTGGTATTATCGGTATTAACAAAAATAAGGATGTCATTGTTTTCCCCACCTAAGCTCATAGATACACTGTATTCTATCCCCAGATTTTCTGGTGGTCTAAAAAACCTAGATTAAGAACCCTTGTTTAATGAGTTTGTCCTTCGGTTTGAAAAACATTGTTCTAACCCATTAGATAAATAAATAAGATTTTCTGAGTTAAAGGAGGGAGAATAGGTAACCTCTTATAGCCTATCAGAAGTCATCTCCAACCTGGAAAAGAGACTGATTGTCCCCTCCTGGTGGCAAACTGGTATCAAACAATGCGAGTTCATCCTCATGTCTGAAGACTATACTGATGGAAGGAAGAAGCTGGAATCTTGCCTCGGCTGCTGAGGTCATTGCTTACGCTGAGAATATTGCTTTAGGGACAAACCCTTAGGCATTTTGTAAGACTAGAAGAGAAAGTCTTATTTCTGAGGCTTAATTAGTATTTGTGAAACACCAAGAGGTCTCTGTAGAAATGGCCTTGGGTAACAGCAAATTAGTATTTTTAATTATTATCATTAAAAATGAATATTTACAAGAAATTGGGCTGAAGGCCATCTGGCCCAAACACATTCCTAAGGGAGGCCATAAGCACTAAAGGAGGGAGGCAGGAGCATGGTGCAGAATGGATGGAACTATTTATAGCTTCTCAAAGCTTTCGTTTAGGTCATCAACTAGAAAGGGCATTTAAAAGTTAAGCTAAGCACCAAGAGACCCAATGGAAAGAATAAGTAAATATTGTTTGTTTGTTTTTAATTTTTGAGAAACATCTTCATATTTTGACATTAAAATGTGACAATATATATTTCTTCCTTTTTCCCATGTATATATTCTTCACTGTTTCTCTTAATTGAAAGATACAAAGCAAACATTTAGACATAATTCTGTTTACATGCAGCCTTGGCAGGTCATTTTCTTTTAGGGGCTCTCTGTGAATATTTTCTCCTTAGCTGTTTGCTTGGTATTGTACTGATGAAAGAATGAATATTTAAAAAGTTGTGTAGTATCTGAATTCTTTTAAAGTATAACTAATTTATTTCTGTAATTCAATATAATGTTTTAAATATAGGATTGAATTTTCAGGTATTAATTTTAGTATTCAGATAATTTATTCTATCAATATTTTATAACTGTGGCTGAACGTGGTGGCTCACGCCTGTAATCCTAGCTACTAGGAGGCAGAGGTGGTAGGATCACTTGAATCCAGGAGTTGGAGGTTACAGTGAGCTGTGATTGCACCACCGCACTGCAGCCTGGGTGACAGGGCAAGTCTCTGTCTCTCAAATAAAGAAATAATCTTTAAAAATAATTTATTAATTATTATAAAATATAAAAGCAAATCAGAGTTTTGTTATTGATTCAACATATTAATGAAACAATGTATTGAATATTGCTCTTTATCATCGGTGACAGAGAAAAGAATGTTGTACTACTTGATGATAGTGACAGTTCAGTGAAAGAGGAATCTCTCCTACTTTACATTAGGTATGTAAATTGGTACATCACCTTTGAAAAGTAATTTGCAATATAACCCAAGAGTTTTAAAATAGTCATACCACTAAACTTCATAATACTACTTCTGAGAATGTATCCCTCCCAAAACTGTAAATACAGAAAAATCTTTCTTTGCAAATATATTTACCATAGCATTATTTATTAAATAAAAGAGTGAAACAATCTAAATATTTCATAATAGAGGTCTGGTTGTATAAAGGATATAATATTGATTTAGTAATTAAAATAATATGTATTCAGAGTTTTAATAACATGAAAAATGCTCAAGAAATTATGTATTATATAATAAGTTTATAGTATATAACAAGGCTTGTAACACAGTGATAAAAGCCTAAGTTTCTTAGCAGTGTCCTTGGTCAAGTTATTTCACCTGTGTCTCAGTTTCCTTATATATAAAATAGAAATAATATTCCATTCCCTGAAAGAAAATGGAAAAACAAATAAATATAAAATGAAAATGATGGACTGTAAAATGACAGTACCTACTTTGTATAATTACCATGAAAATTAGGAGTTAGTGTATGTCAATTGCTTAAACGGTACCTGACACTGAGTAAGTGGTCCGTAGACGCTAGATGCTGTTATTATCATCATCCACTGCAGGGTTGTCACAACAGGCTCAGGAAAAGAAACCAGCAGACACTGGCAAAGAATATACGTTCTTTAATGTGGACAAAAGATGCCACTTACTGCACAGAGATGACTCTGCTAGGAAAGGGACACAGAAGTACTCTCAGTTGGAGGACCAAGCTTCTAGTGCCTTCTCCCTCCGCAGGGGCACCCTGCTCCATAGATGCCACAGACAGTGTGAAGAACCACCAAGTCATTCAGCAGCCTGGTGGACCCTGCTGGCCCCTCCCTGCTCTTCTCATCAGTCAGCCAGGGCCTGCTGGCTCACCAGTTTCAACACTGGTGGCAATCCCAGCATACCCTAACTGATCACCAGGAGATCAAAAACCAAATTTAGGTCAGTTTTCCAGGCTTTAGGGTTTTGGAGTTTATTCCTACAACTGCTTGTTAGGTGAAAAAAATAGGATCCAAAATTAGGATATAAAATATCATCACAAATACTCTATAAGTAATAATCCTGAATAGAAACCTAGAATCAAATTAAGGAAGCCAAAATATACCCAGATGTTGCTTTGGGGTAGTAAAACCATGGGTGATTAATTTTGTTCTTTTTCAAATTTTCTGTTTTCCAAAATTCTAGAATTTAAATGCACTATTTTATAAACAAAAATGTAAACTAACAAGTAATAATGGTGGTGAGGTTTCTACATCATGTGTGATCACTCTCTTTTTTTGGCTTCACTTCAGGTATAGTGTTTTTCATGAGGAATCTCTGTAACAGGCTGATAAGATATAGCCAAGGCAAATTTGATCACTATCAGTATACATTAGGAAATGCAGTTGAAGCTATCAGAAACACCTGACTAAACCTGAATAAAAAATAGAGAGAATTTATTAGTAATTAACCCAGCAGTGGGGCTGTTTTCAGGGTGGAGGTTAATTCAACAGTATAATAATGTCACTAAGAAACCCTTTCTCCCTACCCTCCCTCACTCCTTTTCTTTCTTCCTTCCTCTCATTCTTTCTTTGGTTTTCTTGTTCTTTCCATCTCTGCATCTATAAGGTTGGTTTTATCCTAAGCCTGCCTCCTCTATGTTTGTCAGCAGCACCAAGGCTACAGGTCTTCTCATTCACATATACACCAAATATCCTGTTTAGAGCAACTTAGGTCTGATGGTCATTCCTGAACCAATTACTTTGGCTCAGACAATGCCATACACTAGTGACTTAGGCTCGAATTTCAGGCTCATTTCTGAATCCATTACTGTGCTAAAAGAGGTAGGATTTTCCTTATCGGTGCTGAGTGCAGCCCTATTTCTAAATGTTCAAAAATTGTAAGCAAATATAAAAAGCTTAAACACAATTCTCGGAGTTCTCTCTTTTTCCCTTTTCCTCCTTCTACTCTTTCTTGGGATTCAGTTTCTTTCTGGGGGGATAGGTACTAATGTGTCCTACTATCCTCTGGAAAGGATATAACATCTGTGTCGTCTGTCCTCAATGACCTCCATAGAGACACAGCCTGTCCCATCTAGTCCCATCCCTGGGCACTGGCAACCACTGCCGATAGCTCTAGTCTCACCCAGTGCCCCTAGTCATGTGGTCCTTGTATTCTGTTGCAACTTCAGGTCCTTCGAGTCTTCCAGTTTATCCTCAGCCACTTCTGTGCTCCTTTGAGGAGGCCATGGCAACCCAATTAGGTTATGTGGGACTTTGTGAAGGTATCTCTAGGTCTATCTACCCAGTCATCTACTACCCTCAGTCATTACTCCCTACACACAGAGTCCTGTTGGAAATCACTTCCAGTATGAGATGCTGGTTACCTGGGCTATGCCCCAGAAAGTCTGGTGGTGATTCTTCCAAAAATGGTGTTTTTTGTCCACTCCTCCCAGGTACTCAGCCCTCCTACTCTCTTCATAGTCAGACGCTCCTTCCCCTTCTTACAAAACCATGAATTCTTTAATATTTTATTTTTGGGGAAACTATGACCTCTTCCTTCAGGCTTTGGCTCTTGGTTTCCAAGCCAAGTTCTGAAAATTCCCCAAACCTTTTTACTCTTACCTCTTTCATAAAAGTTACTTTCAAGATTATTGTCTCTACTATATGTTTTTAAAAGTGTACTTTGGAGTTAAAAGCATGGAAATCAACTCTTTGTTCTCATTGAGTACTTTTCTGTTTTTTTCTTTCCAGAGGCAATAGTCTCAGCCTCCAGACCTTATTTTAATTACAGAAGGACTTTAGAGTAAAATACATAATTAAGGCAATTACATTGGAGAATATTTCAAAACGTTGTCTCGCTACTATAATAAATGTCAAGAATGATGCAGACATTAAACACTATAGCGGTCTAAGGAAAAGAGAAATTAACTTATAGCAATGGAAGATCAGATATTATTCATAAAAGTAGTGAGACTTGAGGTAATTCTTAAAGAATAAGTAGAAGTTTGATAAGAAGAAGAAAAGGAAAAGAGAAATGGAGTTATTCTTGGTGATTTGCTTTTATTGTAAGGGATTATATTGTAGAATATTTTCTCTGATGAGCTGCTCCTTTCACAAAGCTCTGACAGGAGTGGATCCACATATTGTTAAGCATAAATGTGGATTACAAATGACATTTCCCTTAAGAGGGTACTTCACATAATTCTCATCAACTTCAGAGAATACTTTAAAAGCACATATTTGCTGCTCTAAGGTCAATGAACTATCCTGAATTTTAGTGCTATCCACATGACTGTGTTGGACTGGATCAGTGTCTCTCAAAATGGGGGATCACAAGAGTTTTATTTCATTTTCCTTTAGATGATGGTGTAAAAATACAAGCGAAAGCTAAAATTTGTTATTTTTAGTAATGACTTTTTTGGAAAATGTTTTCCAAAAAGTAAACTTTCCTTTATTAAATTTTTTTTTTTTTTAATTTTACTTTGTTTTCTAACTGGGACCTATAGACTATTCTTGAGAGTCTTTACATTACTATGTAAATAAGGTCTCCAATAGCACTGTTTTCTTCCAGGAGTGATTCTTGCTGATTCCTAAAGTTTGAATTGCAGCTTTACTGTTTATTAGCTCTGTAACCTTGGACTTCTATTTAATCTTTGTCTTTGTATCCTTTTCTGTAAAAGGGAAATGAAAAACTTTATCTCACTATTTCTTGTGATGACTAAATAAAGAAAATTAAAACCTGATAGCTACCTTCATTATGGTTAGAATTATTATTTGATAACATAAATGTCCATATTGTCATGTCTCTCATCACATGCCTCCCGAGCACATGTTTCTTGGGTCTTTTCTCTGTATACAAAAAGCTCTCTTGTAATTTATTTCTACCCTAATGCTGGTGCCATGAAACACCCTTTTAGTGTCTGTATCTGGACTTGCCATTCTCCCCATCTCCCTGGTGGTCACCTTTCTGGGAGGTGAGAGCTGTTTCCAGCTACCCACTCATATCTGCACTGAGGCTCTGGGAACAAGCCAGCATGGGAGCCAAACTGACATAACTTGCCCCATTGGCTCCAGGCAGCACTTCTGCCAGACAGGAGTCTGAGTCCTGGGTAGCCTTTTGGCTGAGAAGTTATTCAATAGAAACCTACAGAAGACTGTAGGATTAATCTACTCGGCACTGAACAGATTTGAGTCCATAGAGTAAGATAGGTTTTGTGCTGCATAAAACTACTTTTGCTTATTTGACTAAATCAGTGTAACTGCTGAGGTTTGTTAAATGACCAGGAAATGTAAAATGCTTTACTTACATTATCTCAAATACCCCTTCAAAAAAAAATCCTTGCGTGATATGAATTACTATCCTTATTTTAGATTTGAAAATGCCGATGCTTGGCATTAAATGGCACCAAACAAAAGTACTGTCCATATCTGTTAAACTTGAGGCATAGTCTATTTCTACCATTTTGTTCTACCTTCCTAAAAATTGGAAAGTATCTATTAGAACTACTTTTGATAGAGGGTAGGCTGCTGATCAAAAGTAATCTTAGCTGGGTTGCTGATCTCACCTACCATACCTTCTTTTCGTACTATTGAACTTATAATCATGCTTGACTTTGCATAGTTATTAACGATACATTTGTAAATAACTTATGTCTCCACCTACAAGATAAATTCCTTGGGGATTAGCACAATACAATGAACATTTATTTGTTCATTCCAAAAACATTTATTTAGGACCTACTATATTCAAGGTACTGTATTCGATAGATGCTGCTGCAGAAAAAATATAGAAGCACAAGGTATCTAATCATAAGGAAATTCTCCATCTAGTAGGAGAGCTACCTGGAATAACAGTTATAATGGAAGAAATTGAAGAAAATGATAGTTATTAGGGTTTTGGAAGTAATTAGAAAAATGACAATGGTGGTTGGCAAAAGAAAGAAAGACAAAATAAAGAGCAATATTTTATTTTGTTTAACACTGCATCCTTCTTAGAGAAATAAAAATCAAAGGAGATTTTTCCTAGGTCTTGTGATACTACCCTTGAATTTGAGAGTTCTGAGGCAATTAGAAGTAGAGCATTCTGGAGAGTTTGGTGCCTTCTGGAATGAGACCATTGCAAACAATTTACAACTAGGCCTAGGTTTAGAACAAAGTTTCTCTGAAGTGCCTCAATAATATAGCTTCCATAAGAAGGCTGAATAAAGTACCCAAGCAGGTGTTACTCTGCATTTCAGGGGCATTATTTGTTGCACTTAGGTGAGAGATAATACAAGCCACTGTGGAATTTCAAATGTGAGAGAGAAAACTTCTGGTTGGAAAGGACCAGAAGAGGCTCCATAGACAAGAATATGAAGGCAGATAGAACAATCTTAGCAAAGCCCAGAGACAGTAAACTTGGATATATGTCAATGTACTGAAAACATTTTGCCAAGAAGACAATTCAATTTGGCATTCTTGCCATTGAGCAAGTTGACTTTGGAAAATTGGCCTGCTTCTGAAAGCAGGGATAAATATACATCTTGGGACAAATATAAAAAGGGAGAAGAAATCAGTAGACCATATTTATTGCTCTCCTACTAGGTATCAGAGACTCTACTTCATGTTTTATATGTATTATTTCACCTTTTCAGCAAGGCTTTATGGTAGGTATTAATTATACTAATTTTTAGATGAGAAACGCTGAACATCACAGTCAGTGCACAGTGCATAAAGGTGTGGCCCAAGATCTCAGTTACTTAGCTGAAGGGCTGCGATAGGAACATAGATTTACTTGGCTTTAACTCTCTGTAGTTTCTCTTTAATACACAGCCCAAGTTTGTGTTGAAGTAGGAAGACTTTATGAAGGGAAATTGGTGAAAATTGGTTTATAAAGGCAGGTAGACGCCAGAGCTTGCATGCTAAACCAATGAGCTTGAACCTGACAGCTCGGAACCACTGATTCACTGGAAGAAAGAGAATGACAGTACATTATGTGGGCTTTTTTTTTTTTTTTAAATGTACTTTAAGTTCTAGGGTACATGTGCAAAACGTACAGGTTTGTTACATATGTATACATGTGCCATGTTGGTGTCCTGCACCCATTAACTCGTCATTTACATTAGGTATATCTCCTAATGCTATCCCTCCCACCTACCCCCTCCCCACAATAGGACCCAGTGTGTGATGATCCCCTTCCTGTGTCCAAGTGATCTCATTGTTCAATTCCCACCTATGAGTGAGAACATGCAGTATTTGGTTTTCTGTTCTTGCGATAGTTTGCTGAGAATGATGGTTTCCAGCTCACGAACTCATCCTTTTTTATGACTACATAGTATTCCCTGGTGTATATGTGCCACATTTTCTTTTTTTTTTTTTTTTTTTTTTTTTTTTGAGACGGAGTCTCGCGCTGTGTCACCCAGGCTGGAGTGCAGTGGCGCGATCTCGGCTCACTGCAAGCTCCGCCTCCCGGGTTCACGCCATTCTCCTGCCTCAGCCTCCGAGTAGCTGGGACTACAGGCGCCCGCCACCACGCCCGGCTAGTTTTTTGTATTTTTTAGTAGAGACGGGGTTTCACCATGTTAGCCAGGATGGGCCACATTTTCTTAATCCAGTCTGTCACTGATGGACATTTGGGTTGATTCCAAGTCTTTGCTATTGTGAATAGTGCTGCAATAAACATATGTGTGCATGTGTCTTTATAGCAGCATGACTTATAATCTTTGGGGTTTTTTGAAAATAAATCTTATAATCATGTGCACAGGGTTAAGGAGACCACATAAAAACCCATTGCAGTAGGTCTAGTAGCAATAAAAATATATTTAATAACTTAAGTTGTAATGCAAATATTAGAATAAAACAGATTTGAGAGAGGTAGAATGGCAGACAATAGAAATTAGGGATTGATTGGTGGTAGGGCACTAGAAAAGGAAATGAGATTGTAATGAAAGCATAACTACTGAGGAAGTTTGGAAGTTATTATAAAGAGTAGATTCAGAAGGAATGATGATATATTTCTGACATGTAGAATTCCTGGAATCAATTGTATACACAGCAGAGATGTCCTCTTGGCAGGTGGACTTGCCCTTGGAAAAAGTTTTGGCTGGGATTTAATTTAGGAATCATTTACATAAAAAGAAATTAACTGTTATATACTTCATTTTGAATAAAATTACTTAGAGAGGGAAAGTATAGTTAGTAAATAGAGTTAGACTGAGCTCTGCCCACTGAAAGAATTTCCCTTCATTACTGTTCTTTAGGGCTACTCCTGGTGGGAGGGATATAGACAGTTGCAACCTCTTTTCAGCTAGAGCCAACATAGTGGGCCAACCCATCTGTGAAACAGGCTTGAGGTTTTTTCCCTCCATCAGTTGGTTATAAGACACCTTTCATGAGACCATAGATGTAAATTATTGGAGGAGGGTTGGTGCAAAAAAGGTAGGTGTCATAGGATTCTGGGCCACCTTATCATGCAACTTCTTTAGGCCTTTTGGCCCCACTCAAACTGAACGTGAATGTACCATTTTTGCAGTGCAGTAGATTGCTACTGAGCCTACCCACCCTTATGATTTGGTGAATCTTATAATGTCCAGCTCATGATAGGAACTTGGATCACACAGTCACTTGATGGTCCATCATCAAGTGCTTCATCTTAATCAGGGCAGACTAGTGTGCCGGAAGCTGTTTATCAAATGGCAAGTAGTTCTCTGCCTTAAAAGGTGTGGCTTTACTCCAGAATCCTAAGGGTCTGTGCTGCAATTCTCTTTTTGGGGTTGAGACTTCACGTAGCATCCTTAGCCCTAATAGTAGAACTCCTGTCAGAATGGCAGACAGCTTGTACCACAACCTGAACCTGAGGCAGAACCCCTTCTTCTATGGAACCCCCTCAAAATTGAGAACTTTTCAAGTCTTCAGAAAAATAGATCAGAGAGATTTTCCCAAGTAGGGTACATGTTACCTTCAAAATCCAATAAAATCTACCAAGTGCTGTGCTTGCTTTTGAGTGTTAAGGGTTTTGAGTTGCAACACTTTGTCTTCTATCTTGGAGAGGATGACCCTGCCTGCCATTTGACCATTGGGCCTCTGAAGTATTTGCCAGTGACAGATTGCTGATTTTTTTTAAGATTGTATCAGTCAGGGTCTAATCGCAAGATGGAAATCACACAATGATTTGAACAAGAAAGTTTAATATTAGAAATTCTTGATTATAACAGGAGACTATAAATATTTAAAGAGAACTCTACAGGATAGCCTAGGGTTGAGGGAAAATATGCAAGGAAAAAATAATCTTGTTTGGTAGGAGCAGGGGGTAGTCTCCTCAGCAAGGCTGGGATTCAAATTCTCAGAAAAGGTGCAGTTAGTTGCAGCTTCCTGGATGGTAGAGAAATTCACTGACTTGCCTTGGCCAGAGATGGTCTACGATCTCTGAGCAAACAGGAGATACCTCTCTGGGATGCAGGCAGGCCAAGGCAGGCTGGTGGGAGGGCTCACATAAAGTGTTAGGCTCAGGAGCCTGCTCAGCATGGAGCGGGGGTTCCTTCCTTGGGATGTATGTTATCTTTGTGGTGGGATACCAAGAGAAATAAACCTCCAGGCTGTGGATGGGTCAAGGGAGTCAGGGCATCAGGAGCTTGCTCACTCACAGGGTAGCACAGAGCCTGAGGTTCTGTGTGTACATCCAGAGGGTCTCAGCCACGTGGTCTCTGTGCCATGGCTAGAGCTGGGGCTGCAAGTTCCCAAAGGGATTGTGTGTACTGGGGGTGCTGCTATGGCAAGGCACTGCTGGGCACGCACACATACATACACACACACTCTCTTCTGCTAGTTGCACAGTAGGAACAAAAAGAAGCAAAACAGCAGCACAACTGGACCAGGAAGAGAAACCCTTTTCTCCTGAAATGTCCCTCCAGTGCCCTCTGTTGACAAAGATTAACATGCTTACTGCAAAGGAGAGATTCTTAAATGTTTCCAGTCCACTACCACAAAATAGGTTTATAGGTCTAAAAGGGTAGATAAAGCAATATACTTGTAAGTGACAGAGGGATTCAAACACTACCCTGTGGCATGCATATTTTTTATTGGTGTAATTTTTGTTTGCTGATCATCAGGTCTAATAATGATGTCATCAACTGTAGTGAAACAGCATAATATTCTTTGGTATGTCAAATTGATCAAGGTCTCTATAGATTGCATTATGACAAAGAGAAGTAGAGTTGTCATAGCCCTGGAGCAACATGGTGAATTTGAACTGGTATCTTTACTGCATAAAAGCAAACTGCTTTTGATTTCCTTTACTGATGGTGATTAAGAAAGATACATTCACCAGCTATATAGCATTCACCAGATCTATGGCTGCCTGCCAAGTGCCAGAGTCTATGTTGATCTCTCCAATGAGGATAGCACATTCAGCACAGCAGCTGTGACTGGGGCTACTACTTGGTTAACTTTATGGGTGCCCACTATCATGTATCATGCTCTAGCCGGTTTTGCAGAGGCCAAACAGATAAATTGAATTAAAGTCCCTGATAGTGATACTAATCTCTGCAATTCTGGAACATGACATTGTTTCTAATTTTCTATGTAATTGGGGGTGGGGTGGTTATAAGGCTCACATTTGGCTCTTTCTACAAACATGGTTCATGCTTTACTGGTCAGAGAACAAAAGTAAGAGTTCTGCTAGATACTAATGATATGTAGTTCAATTATACTTTTAGGGACCAGGAAAATAACCACAGGATGGGTCTGAGGACCCAATGGAAATGTATTTAGGGTAGAAATACATTTACTACCCACCTTTCATCAGTTCACACTTAACTTTTTTTTTTTTTTTTTGAGACCGAGTCTCTCTCTGTCAACCGACTGGAGTGCAGTGGCACGATCTCAACTCACTGCAACTTCTGCCTCCCAGGTTCAAGTGATTCTCCTGCCTCAGCCTCCTGAGAAGCTGGGACTACAGGCACACGCCATTATTCCCAGCTAATTTTTTTGTATTTTTTTAGTAGAAACGAATTTTTGTCATGTTAGCCAGGCTGGTCTTGAACTCCTGACCTCAGGTGACCCAGCCGCCTCGGCCTCCCAAAATGCTGGGATTACAGGCATGAGCCACCATGCCTGATCCATTCACACTTTAATAAAGGGATGGTGATCATGTTTTGGTTCCCGTAGTATCAGTGTTATACCCTGTGTTCCATAGTCCTTGCAAAGTCTGTATATTATCTTTGACCCAGTGCAGTTACCTGTAAGTGACTTTAGGTGTTTTCAAGGAAGGATAATGATAATATTTATTTACGCATTTATGGTGTCATTGTGTTATCTCAAGTTTTCCCAGCCTCCTCATCAGTCAATGGGTTCTCAGTCTGTGAACTAACTTAGATCTGGAGACTGAATGAGGAATCCTGATTAATTCCACTGCAACAAGTGACATTATATTCTGCTCACCAACCCCTGGTTTAAAAGAAATAAGCAACACACTAGTTATGTATGTTTATATATGTATTGCTGCTAGTAATGCTAGGTCCTATGGGTCTGATTGCTATTCTGGTCTGGCCTTGTTGCCCATTATGATAATTCTGTCAACCTTTCCTCTGATGCTTAAGTGTCACCCACCTTACTTTTGCCATTCTAGAATCATATCCTCATTGATACTGCAAAACCCATTCCCACGGTCACATCTCTTATAGTAAACTGTGTCCTACAGGGGACAACTCTCACTGTGGTCTCAAAGATGTCAGTGTTCTCTCACCAGTGCATTCCTGATTACCTTAATGAAAGGACAATTCTGTAGACCTTTCTGGAAATAGTCAGGGGTGAGTTCTCTGATTGCATATAATAAATTCATTCTAACATTTCTACCTCCTCAAGCCATCTACCCTCAGTAATCTGCCAAGACAGTTTCAGCATCTCTACCTTATTTAATATTGACCATCACTGAGGCCAAGCTTCAGTGAACCATCCAGCAGCATATTAGGACTGGATCCATGGGTGCCTGCCAGGACATTGAACATCAACTTGATTCCTCCCTATACTCCAATCCAAAATCCTCATGATCCCCTCCCATACATAATCTACTCATTCCTCCTGATACACACACACACACATACACATACATGTATATATGTATGTGTGCATATGTCAGCCAGTCTCTTTGTTGTGTAAGTTATTTACTCCTAGAGAAGGAACTGTGATTTTCCTATCAGCCTTTGCTGAAGTTTCTCCTATCTATCCCATCTCAGTTTATCACAGCTGAGAAAAATTGTGATGCCACCACATGCTGGGGATTACCACCACCCACTGACCACCAACAATGGGATCCGCATTGCTATTTGACTGGTAGGAGATCTAGCTCCAAAAGCCCATTGTCATATCTTTATACAGCCAATGCTGATACCTGCTGTTTTATCATACCTTGGTCTCCCTTAAAGTCCTGCTTGAGATGAAGACTTGTATACGAGCGGTTTAATTTGGAAGTGATTCTAAAGAGTGGGAATGAAGGAGTTGGGCAGTGAAGCAGAGAAGAGAGACCATATAATATTGCATTATCAAGTTGGCCATGTTGCAGGTGACTGATGCTTGATCCTGTATTTGTCAAAAGTAGCCTCATGGTCATTTATTCTCTTGAACTTCTAGGTTACATATGTGTATCAGGAGTGTTACCACACCTCAGTGTCAGAGAACCACTGGAACAGGAAGCAATAGCACACAGTTCAGGTTGAGGTACTGTCATAGCATGTGTGAAGCTGGCCGAAGCCAGTGTGGAATGGGTGGTAATGGTAATGAGTATAGTGAGAGTTGGAGCTGAAAGATGCTAAATGTTGCATAATAGTTGTGCAAGTCACCAAGAGAGCCCACAGCTAATGGCTCACACCAGGATGGATGGACCGATGGATGGATTAGGACTAAATGAAAAATTTAAAAATCCCAATTTCTCTGTTTCAAGTCTTGGTTTATAAAACCAAAACGTTATGCTACATCATTCCTTTCTGAAAAGTGAAATTTTGCTAATTATAATTTATAGAAAACTTACTTTCGTGTTCTAACAACTCTCTGTCAAAGGAATTGGTTATTGTACAGCTTTATTTACTCCATGACTCAAAATTATTAAAGAAATTGGAATGTTTAATTCCAACACTTGATTTAGGCCTGAAGGAGCTGAAAATTAAGTTAATCTTATTGTCTGATTTATATTCTTATCACTAGTGAACTAGCTGCAAATCTATTTAATTTGAAGAATGTTAGTAATTATATTTATTAACTTATGTCTATTTGAGAGCTTGCATATTACCTTTTAAATGCTTCATATAGGCCAACAGTTTTACCCAAGGCAGACAAAATTGGGACAATATTTTTCAGAGGTAAATAGCAATTCAAAATTAAATTCAAGGTCCATAACATAACTAGGCTTAATTATCAAGGCCAATTCCAGCATTCAGCTTTACTGCTCACAAGAAGCAGTGTAGTAACACAACAGCAGGTTTTTAAGACTAGATTTTCCTTACAAATTATATATTACCCTGTAAGAAACCAGCATGTAAATTATAAAGCTCATGCCCTGAGTCCAAATTGCTTTGTGTATATGGTGAGTTTTATATATTTTCCTCAAATATTAGAAGACATGAGGCAACAATTGTTTGGATCATTCCTCTATAGGAAGGGCAGGCAAGTGACACTACAGGCCTGTGGATGTAATGAAGACAAAGGCAGATAAAGTCATTAATTCATTTGTCAGAGAGACCCACTAGGGACCTATCATTCATGCCAGGCTAGGTGCTAACAGGGATATGGAAAGTGGGGAAGAACTAGCTGTCTAGCAGAGTCAACCATAAAACACACAGACAGGTGTAATACGAGTATGATGGATGCCACAGTGGAGTGCAAAGTGACTCCTGGCTCAAAGAGTGAAAAGACAATATGAACAGGTACAGGTGTGACATTGGGAATGGATTTACAGATAGCCTAGAGTCCAAACTGAACCCTGAAGGGATAGGTTGGATTTTGAAAGATGAAAATAGAGGTGGAAAGGCAACAGGTGGAGAGCACAACTCTGCTATCCTTCAAGTTTCAACCCAAATGCAGCTTCTTTCACAAAAGACTTTCCTTACTCCTCTCAAGTTACAGGACCTCACCCCTCTTAAAACTTTTTGTGCCTCTTCTCTAGCACATACAGCTTACTCTCATAGGTTATTGTTGCATGCATATCATAGTGCACATTTTGCAAATTCATATTCTCTTCACCTTGTGAGATTTTTTTCACCAGTGAAGTCCTTCTTTCCACCTCTTGCCAAAGTGCCCTTCTGTGTTTGCATACCAACACAAGAGAGAAAGAAGGAGAGAGAGGGGGAGAGACCGAGGGAGAGAGAGAGAGATGGAGCCACCATGATGCACAGAAACCACAGTGCTCCCACCCCAGTGCTCCACATGGTAAATGGAGTGACCCACGCAAACACAAGGCTGCCTTTCAAAGGTGCCTTTGTGAAAAAGCAGGTTAGCAGTGCAGAAGCAGTGCATTTAGTTTCCTTTTCTCTATTGAAAAAAAATTTAAACACATTAAAGTGAGGACCAGATAAACTAAAAGTATTTGTTACTTCAATAATAAACACAGGATAGCTCATATTTGTAGAATGTGTCATTTTCTTAGAAACACAGTTCCAGGGGGACTGTGCAGGATCCCCACTGAAGTACTCCAAAGGTTATTTTTTTTTTCAAATGACCATTTATTAAAATATGTTCGGAGAATACTGGGAACTTATGAACAGAGAGATAGGACGTAGTAACTGAGACATGAATATTTCATAATTTATAAGTTCTTAGGAAGGTGACACTGGGTATGAAAATGGGCAGATAAAATTGCACTTTCCTGTGTATTAAGCACAGTTGGCAGCTGAGGGCGAAGTGGGCCATATGAAATGAGAGTCAGTGTTCAACTCTGTTCCATGTGTCTAGTAAAAGGTTCTGTTTTTAAAGGTAAAACTCATTTCCCTTTCTCTGGGAACGAGTGTGTACCAGGAAATGAGGTACAGCACTATCCAAGGTACAATATAGCCTGATGATTTGAGTTTATTCATCAAAGTCTACCCTCTTTTGCTGCCTCTTGATAGTTTCCTGCCTCATACAAGCCTAGAAACAGGGGCACTTTCTGGTGGAAGAATCTGGTTTTCTGCAAATTTGGGCAGTGACTTGGTGAGATAAGCTTATATTAACGTGAAACCTAAGTGAACTTTGTTTAAGCTGACCTTGTGTCTCTTTCCATCAAGCATATATTTTTTTTAATATTAGGTGTTGGTAAATTTCCTCCTAAAAAGACAGTGGTACTGGCTCAAAGTGACTTAGTCCAGACATATTTTTCGTACTTGAAGAAAGAGTTAAAAATGTAAATAAAATAGCCCTTCATTTACTGTCTCATTTGTGTTTGATGAAGCTACTCTTTAGATTCTGGAAATTAAAGTGATTCTACTAGCAATGACTACTTTATAAAATAAGAAGCTCAGCAGTTTAATAGCCATGACCATGAATGTGGAACCTATCCAGCGAACGGCTGCATTTGGCTACTGCCCCTTGGCAGAGTCTTTTTCCTTTATAGTTGGATGAAATTATAATTTTCCTTTTAAAAAGGTTCATTTTCATTGTTTTTGGCAGGCTCCCTCTCTCTCAGAAAATTATTCTCACGTTATCTCTTTCTACTTTGTGCCTTGCATTGATCTGAAGATTTCTCTTTTCTGTTGCTTTGGTTTTATCAAGCTTTTTTGTGCAGGCTACCTAGCACAGAGCTAGGTGCCATTTACCTAGCCATTGACTAGACGCTCAGTTTATTGTTGTTGTAACTAATAAGGTCTTTCTGCATGGATTAGAGATGAACCTTTGGTTTCATTTTCAGTACATTCAATTTGGGTTTTCGAGTTCTTGCTTTGCCACTTACTGTATTTGAAAGGTTGGACCAGTTACAATTTCTCTGAGCCTGAGTTCCTCATCTATAAATGAGAAAACTCACGCTATCTCATGTGGCGTCATGAGGCTTAATAAAATGATGAATGCAGTAATGCTTTGGATTCTGAAAGTGCAGTACACACAGTAGCTATTAGTATGGAAAGAAAATCCAAACCTCAGTATGAATTATTTATGTGTGTTATCCACTTCTTTACATATCAGTGAATCAGGGATCTACCTCTAATGGGTGGATAGAATGAATGGAAAGGAAGCTCTTAGAAGACTTGGTAAGAGAAATCTCTCTGGCTTTCAGAGCCTCCTGGTGAGTAGGGCCATTGTAATGCTAATTCACAAGAGGGGTGCTGCCCCAGCTCTCTTCTTGCTTCTTGGCATGAGTTTTTGGAACAATCTCTTTTCTTCCTGCTGCTGGCTTTTTGAACAGGCTGTCCAGGCATTTTCAATTTGGCAACCAATGCAATAAATTACTTCTCTTAAAATAACTCAAATCACTTGATTTGGCTTGCCCCTAAGCCTTTTCTCCTTTGATTCATCCTGTCAAATAAAAAAGGAGATACACACACACACACACACACACACACACACACACACACACACACACACACACACATATATATATGTGGATCCAGCCTAGTCCATCTTCTCTTGTACAAACCCCCATATGGTCAAGAACCCAAGTGTTGCCTTTTTCCAGAACAGCTTACTCTGCCCAAAATTCTTAGCAGTAATGTCTAAGCCCTTCTAAGGATTGAATGCAACCCCTGGAAAAGTTTTATTTGCAGAGGTATGTAAGCTATCCTTGTGTAAATTCCTCTAGGGGTTAAGCCCTAATGATTGTGGAAGAAATAAAATGGAAAAATCAGACATAACTGGAGAAGATTGCACTTGACATAATTTCCTAGCAACCTCCCAGTTTTCAAGGCAATGTTTATTTTATGTGCTGCTTTTCAAAGTGATGTCTTTAATGTTATTGCTATGTAACATGGCTAATTTTCTCAGTAACATATGTAGCCCAAGGAAGATCTATGATAAGTCTGGAAAACACAAGTTGTCAGTAATTGCATAGTGCCTAGTTAATTACATTTTAAGCTAGAAACATGTTTTTCTCATTTGCTGTATTGCTATTATATTTATAAGCTACCCTGCGTCTCTAGAATCTTGTTTTGATCTCTTTAGAAAAGGAATATTAGTCTGAGTCTCTGTTATGTTTTCCCTTTGTTTTTGTTCATTTGGCTCCCACTTACATGGCTCCTGTACATTTAGCTTCATCATTCAAACATTTATTCTGAAAGCCATAGATTTTTCATTTTCCTGTTTCCTTCTGCTGGAACATTGAAGATTGTCACCTCCTTCAAATTAAAGTAGACCTTTTCATTCACAAGGGAATCTTCCCAAGGTCTTCAAGAATCCTCAGTTGATTAACTTCAAGGAACATTTAATTCCCCCCTCCACACAACAGTTAACTATAGCTGAAAATTTTAATTGAACTCTTCAGACCTTTAATAATTCTAGATATACAAGCTCAAGTCATTTGTATGTATATAGCTGTAGAAACAAAGCCAGGAACTAAAATAAGCTCAATCCTGTATTACATTATATTCTTTTGCTAGTAACTTAAACCAGCAAAACTGCTACAGTGATGATAAAAATGTGCTGACGTGTGGACAAAGATGAAGATGAAGATGAAATGTACTCACAGAAGCATGAAGTTCGGTCACAGCAGCTCACTCGGGAAGGTGACCCTGAGATCTGGGCCAATCTACAAGATATCCAAGGAGATGTTCTGCCTTCAGCCTCTTTAGACTATAAATCATCTTTTTCCTTCTTGGATAAGCACATTTGCAAAAGGCATCTTCCCTTTAATATATGTCTGTTTCCTCTCTTTAACTCTGAAGACAGGCTTTGCAACTAAGTGGTTTTCTCCTATTAATTTCATAGTATGGAATACCTCCTAAAGTTTACTCATGGAAAAGGTTGTGTCATTCATAAGAATCAGTCTCAAAGTCTCACTGGTTGCTTCATGAAATGTTTTTACAGGCTTTTTGCTTCTTCTAAAATCACTTTCTAGTTAAAAAGTGTTTTTTTGTTGTTGACAAAACCAAATAACTGATCAGCTTTGATGAACATTTCTTTTTCTGATCCACATCTTTGGCACAGGCAGTAGCACTCACTAAAATGATTTCATGGATCACTTTTCTTGTTTCTACAGTTTTTGTGTAGCTGTTCATGTTGTATCAGACATGAACAAAATGAGGTGGGAGCCACCTCCTAACAACTTTTTAATAAAATTAATAGACTTTATTTTTGGAGCAATTTTAGGTCATTAAAAAATTGAGCAGAAAATACATACAGAGTTCCTATGTACCACTCCGCCCCTGCATAGTTTCGCTATTAACATCTTGCATTGGCGTGGAACATTTGTTACAATTGATGATCTGATATTGATGCACTTTGGTTAGCTAAAATCCATATTGTGCGTGAGGGTTCTCTCTTTGTGTTGTACTGTTCTATGGCTTTTAACAAATACATAATATCATATATCTACCATTGCAGTGTCATACAGTTTTACTACCCTAAAAATGTCCTATGTTTTACCTATTCCTCTTTTCCCCACCCTTAAACCCTGGCAACCACTGATCTTTTTAATCCTCTCTATAGTTTTGCCATTTCTTGCATAACTTTTCACTTTTAAAATTTTTTACTTTCTGGCTGAGAAGCATGCTTTTTACTTATGTTATTTTCCCTTCATTTTCCTCACTGAACTAGCAGAAGATTTTCTTTTCAGAAAGAATATAAATTTTACCACCAAAAAGTTATTGTACAGGCAGCCAAAGTGTAGGACAATGATAGCCAGCCTGAAGTGTAGGTGTTTAGAGACAACCCAGGCCCACTCACTTGCCAAGTGACTCCTTCTTGCACATTACACTCTGAAGCATAAGATTCAAACTAATTCCTTTACAAAACAATAAATTGCTACATGGCATGGACCTTCAGGTGCTCTTGAGGACCCTCTAAACCATGAGGGTTAAATCCACAAATGCCAAAATGAACTAAAACCAGTATATTTGAGCATGCCACTGAGGCTAGTTCCTCTAACAAGATCACAGAGGTTTGATTACTGCCTCCTCACCCACAGCTGAGCTTGATTCATAGGCTACTAAATCAACAGCATCTGATGGTAATGGTGACTCCAACCTAGGTTTCTTATATTGGGAGCAAACAGGAACCAGAATCTATGCTTCACTGCTCTCAACCATCCTTGTCCCAGGAAGACTTGAGCACCTTCCATTCTTCTGTTCTTCTGTGGCCTTGTATGTTGTATTGTGGGTTAAGTTTCTCTTAAACTATTATACCTGGTGAATTCAATTAATTCAAGCAACATTCTCACTAGTTACAGGTACTTAATAGTTTGAGTTCTTTGGATATCTGGTCAAATATAGGGCTCATATTTATTTTATAGAGATATCAAAGAGACAAGTTTAATGCATAGCTTGAAAACACACTAAAATAAACAGCCTTAGAGTGTACCACTCATGGACGGCAGAAACTATATATATATATAAAATATATATGTAACTTTTGTTTTAAAAGTGGGCTGTTCTTATTATTTGTGATTCATGTTCATATTTTATTACTTATTTTAGTGGTTTTAAAATAAATTTACTGTATTTTCCCATTTCACAAAATCAGTAACATTGATTAAATATAGGCATAGTTGTCATCTCCTATTACCGAAAATTCAGAGAACTATCCAGATTTCTTTATTTTGTTGGATTTGTTGGATTTGAGCTAATCAAATATTTTGCTTATTGAAATGATGGGTTTATTGAAATAGACTAACCCTGTTAACATACTTTTTAAAGGTTGTATCAAGGAAGATGTAATAGAAACAGATAAAAAGCACTTTGGAGTTCTCTGGGTCCTTGATAGAGAAGACTTTCTGTGGAGTGACCTTATTGGAACATTCAAATCCTAGCAGCAGAGTTACCTAAGTTATGCTGATATTTAGAGCAGGGAAGCTGTCAGGAATCAGGTATTGTCCTGAGGATGGGAGTTGGAAGGAGGCAAAAAAACCATTTGGCCTGGGCCTTATATTTACCAAGGAACCTCAAATTGAGAGACTATCTTGAAATAAGTTTACTCATGCAGCAATAAGAAACATGGCACTGAAAGATATTCATCACACACGTATATAGTGTGTGTTTTGTAACCTGTTTTGGCATATCTTCCATCTATCAGGAGCCCCAAAATTGAATGGCCAGGAGCTCTTCTGAGTTATAGGAGATGCAGCATGGTACCTTATAAAATTAATAGGTATGGATTGTTATAAATTTATTTTTAGTAATAATTTTTCACATGACATTCTGTACAGAGTCCCAAAATATAAGACAGATAGAAGCAGAACTATTCTGTTAGAATCAAAGGTCATTGGAGCCCCCTCCTGGCCCCTGAGGTTGTATCTAAGATACATCTGAGGAAACTTAGGACTTCAGAAAACAAGATTTTGAAACCACTAGACTGACTTAACCCCCTTGATTTACAGATACCAACATGTACGCTCAAAGAAGTTAGGTATTGTACTCAACATTGCCCAGCTGGGGAGAAGCAGACCTGCAGATACACAATTATTGGGTACTTTTCCAGCAGTAGGAATTGCTGAATAATAGTTTCACTTTGATCCTGTGTTATTCTGGATTCAGAAACCCAGAGTCCTCAGGAATAATGATATATGAAAAGCAGTTATCATGGGCCCCAAAATAAATCCATATGAAAAATGTAACCCAACCACTCATATTACAAAACCATTATCTCTAAATAGTTAATACATATCACTATCTAGTTCAGCCATCATTTAAAACATGCTGTAATGCAATTATAATGTTAAACCATATATGTGTGTGTACGGACTCAGGGCTGGTCATCTATACTCATCTGTGAATATAAGTATAGGTAGTCACACCTGAGTCCACATGCACAAGAAAAAGGCAAGGAAAGGAACAGTCCAGGGTGTTCTTTGAAAACTGCAGTCATTTGGTAAATGTTTATGGAATAAATTCCAAATCCTGAGTTCATGCTAAGGCTCTTTGAGATCATCTAATGCTTTCCAGAAGGGGCTTTTCAGCAAAGTGACATCCTTGCAGCTTTTTCCCAGATTTTTTTTTTCATTTCCTTCAATTCCTTCATTTCTCTTCTTAGTGAACTTCTACTGGCCCTATGCTATTACTATAACTTTCTGCTTTTGAGCCATGGGCCCTTGAGATCTTAGAAAAAGAAAAAGAAAATAGAGGCTTCTCTGGACTATATAAATTTGGAAGCTTATTGATCTGATTTTTCTTCCCCCCTCAGGAAGCCAGCTGTGTAATGTCTCAAGCCTAGCTTAAGGAAATACACTTTTTTACAAAGCTTATATCATCAGACCTGCAGTGTCTTGTTAGCTTGCCTTTTAGTTTAGGCAACCCCTCACAAGGTAACTTTGACATCAGAGATCCCAGCTTCTTAATCGAAATAGCTGAAATAGCTCATGCCGATTACATTATTCATTGTTTAAAGTGTGCAATGATAGCAAAAATCATCCATTCTCCCTTAGACTATAATTACTGATCTCAAATCTGCTTTACCTGGAAATTAACCTCTTTCTGACTTACATTTTTTGGGGGATTTTCTGATCCCATTCCCTCTTCTGTTTTTGGCTTTAGCTTTCCCATGGTGGTGTTGACCATTCTGACGAGTCCTGCCTCTCTGTGAGTTATGTGCTACAGAAAGTCTTAGAGTGAGTGAGAATTTTGGAAGTAGGTCCTATGTCACAGGAGAACTCAGGTGACGATTCAGAGCAAAGAGGTGAAATATCAGTAGAAATAAAAGTAGCTTACATATTAGCCATTATGCTAAATTCTACAATACTCACATATTTAGCAAAGTGGGCACGATATGTTTCTTAGCAACTGCCTGCCGCAGGCAATGTGCCTGCCCATCTTCACGGCAGCACAAGTATGACTATGAAATGAGTTGTAAAGCACTGAAGAGAGAAGAGATAAGGGACTAGGAGGGGGCAGGGATAATGAGCAAATGAAAGCAACAGACCAACAGTATATGTGGATGTTTATTATGGTGTACTAGAAGGATAAGTCCATGCGCACTCCCTGTGTTTTTTTGTTCCATCTCTGCACTATACTGATTGTCTGCTCTTTACCTGACAATGTCCTGCTCATTTCCTGTCTGCTCCTCAGCTGGACTCTTTGTATTTCTACTTTCTGGAGATGCTTATTAGTTTAGTTTCCTTTTTGCCTAGACAGGATAATGCTGTGTTTTAAGGAAAAGGTAATACAGTTTAAAGACAGGTTCTCTAAGTGCCCTACCTTCAGATTTTACCCATAATTTATTTTGGAATATTATCAAATCCTTATTACCACTGTCAAATCCTTATTACCACTCATTGTTGTTTGTTTGATGTTCTCATCAAAAATATTTTATTTCTCAGTAAAATCTGAAGGATGGCCACTTACATATGTATTGATAGAGTATGTATCTTGTTTAAGGTATGTATTTATAACCCCAGATCTGAAAAAGTTGAAACTTCTGATAATGTATAAACTGTAGCTATATTGTACTATATTATAATACCACTATATATAATTATACACTTATCATAACAATGAATATCATAATGTAATTTTGCATATATAATACATAATTATGTATAATTCATATATAATTATTATGCATAATTTATTATACTATATTATCGTTCACAAGCTGGCAGGCACTGTAATTACATTCTTTCTATAATCTAGATTTACTCAGGGTTCACTGACTAAATTTATACACTGTGAGTATAAATCATGGTTATAGTTTAGATTATCTTCCTTTATAAATGTTCTTCCATAATCCTTGGATTATGCTTCTGGGAAAGTCTTGTTTCCTATATAAGCATGTATTATGTTCATGTTTTGATTGTGTTCCTTTTAATTATTCTCACTGAACTATTTAAGTATTACAGCTGAAAAAGACATTGGACAGTGGTGATTGAACTGTGGGTAAACTGAGGCTCAAAGATACTGAGTGAGACATCAGCCATGCCACTCTGTGATTTTATCATTTCGTTTTTCTTTCCTCTGTGCCCCCAACATACGCAGACCTCTGTATAAATCCTGAGGCTAAGGGGTATATTCAGGAATATCCTCATTCCCGCCCAGAGAATGAGTGATTGCCAAGAATAGGGGAGACAAAATAGATTAAGGATGACCTTCATATTCTGAGCGGGAAAGCAGCTAAGCCCACTGGCCCCTTCTTCCAGTCAGTCTCCCACCTCTGGTCTTCTCTGCACACTGAGGACTTCCAGCCCTCTCCATTGTTGTGTCTACCCTGAATCTCCCTGCAGAGAGGCTTCTTAAGGGGATGAGCTATTTCCCTGAAGAGCCCTGTGAAGACAGAGAAAGCAGAAGCTCCACTGTATGTCTCTGTGCAGTTCAGACCCAGCCTTTGGTACTGCCTTTCTGTCATCAGTTGGCTGTTTGCCTCAGCACAGTGGAAATTCATCGTAGAAATGAACTCTGTCATACATAGCAATTTAGAATACAGCCTGAAGCTCCCAGTGATAAAGGAGGATGGTTTTATGCCCATAAATATATTTAAAGCTGAGGTGAGTTGCTACTAGAAAATCATTGTTTTATATGTAAATCTCTACTCCTTTATCATGATTATTATAAATAAATCTTTATATATTCAGGCAAAAATCTGACTTAAGTTGCACATCCAGGTTAATCTGAATGTAGTATAACACAATTGCTCCTCGCTTCTAAATCAAACACTGTAAGATATAATGCTTGATAATGTTTCATTATTATGTCAAAACGTCCATTTTTTTCTTTTATTAAGGTAAATTTAAACCAAAGATGCTTTGTCCCATCACACACTGTCTCATTCTATAATATTTTTATGTGCTAATTGTGACTCATATAGTCTGCTTACAGAAACTCTCCCTTTTCTTCCTGGTTGTTAGTCAAAGGAAGGAATCCAGTGTTTCTTTGATACAAAGCTCTGAGAAAGACTTCTATTTTCAGTTGTGTATTTCCCTTCCTTGAAGCTCATGGGAATTGTGGAGAAAATGTTTACCCATTGTTACTCCACCATCTTTTTTTTAAATGGAAGTTTTAACACGTAAATAGAAACAGATCCCCTTCTTCATACCCCAAAACATGAATGAGTAACCATAAAACAGGATAAGATTCAAGGACAGTCATATAACTGATGTATTAAATGGGTGAATTTCATAGAGTAAAATCAGCATACCCTGTCCTTCTTTCTTCCCTGGATCTGGATGTTATCACAGCCATGTCCCAGATCTTTTTTTGGTTCTATAGGGTATTAGATTAGTGAAGGTTAAAACAAAATTCAGTCCAATTTAAATGAAATATTCATCCAGGCTGGGTACATTGGCTCACGCCTGTAATCCCAGCACTTTGGGAGGCTGAGGCAGCTGGATCACGAGGTCAGGAGATTGAGACCATCCTGGCTAACATAGTGAAACCCTGTCTACTAAAAATACAAAAAATTAGCCAGGCGTGGTGGCGGGCTCCTGTAGTCCCAGCTACTGGGGAGGCTGAGGCAGGAGAATGGCATGAACCTGGGAGGCAGAGCTTGCAGTGAGCTGAGATTGCACCACTGCACTCTAGCCTGGACAACACAGCAAGACTGTATTTAAAAAAAAAAAAGTTCATCCAGTCCCAACCGCCTCCCTCTCCACCAGATCTGGCCCCAACTAGTTATCCCACAAGCAGGTTTGGAAGGGTAGGGTGTATGGTTTGTTCCTCTCTATCCTTCATGTATCTCCTTCTCCATTCATTCCAGAGAACGCATAAGGATAGAGATAGTGACAGCTAAAAGAATAGTGTTGTTTGTTTGTTTGTTTTTAGTTGATGCTATCTTTTTCAGTTCATTTAGCTGTCAAGTATCTTCTGTCATGGAAATCATTGAAATGTTAGCTTTTTCATGAGGTTCAAGAGGAAATACCCCATCCACAGATCTCTGATGTCCCCACATTGCACAGATCTCTGATGGAGTGTGAAAGGCTCCAGCTGAGCCCTTTAGAATCCTCCCATGCTCCTGCTGTCCCTGTGGGTAGAAATAAAAGTAGCTTACACATTAGCCATTTCACTCAATTCTACAATTGTTTCCCATATCTTTGCATAGAGAGATCCTTTTAGGATGCCTTTGAATCTAGATACCTTCTTTAGCATTGAGTTGATTGCTGGGAAAGTCTTGCTTTTCCAAACCATAGAAGTGCAATTTAACCTCATTGTTCTTCTTTCTCCTCACCTTATATTGAAGGTTTGTTCTACTCAATTTTTCACCTTAATCTTCTCTATATAAGGAGTCTTGTGTTCATGTGTGCCCCCAAATTCCAAGACTCCCAAGTGATGCTAAGAACTCTTTTGTGCCCTTCATCTTCTGGTAGTAGCATGGGCAGGTCGCAGGTCTACATGTTTCTAAAGGCTCAGGAACTGTGGTACAGGTTGGGGGTTAAAGGATATATAGATCTCCTTTTCTGGAATACAGCTCTACTGTCTATGAGTAGCTCTCTTGGAGCCTCCTCACTTGACTTGGTGGCAGGGAATGAAAGCACAGGGAAGGAAGGGTAAATTCCAGTGTTCTCAGCCATGAAAAATCCTTCATTGTTCTCTCTGTAATGGACCTTTTGCCCTCTCGAACATCAGTTCTCAGGTATAATGGTCACTGGATTTGTTTGTTTGTTTGTTTGTTTTGAGAGGGAGTCTTGCTCTGTTCCCCAGGCTGGAGTGCAATGGCGTGATATTGGCTCACTGCATCCTTTGCCTCCTGGGTTCAAGTGATTCTCCCATCTCAACCTCCTGAGTAGCTGGGATTACAGGTGTGTGCCACCATGCCCGCCTAATTTTTATATTTTTAGTAGAGATGGGGTTTCACCATGTTGGTGACCTCAGGTGATCCGCTCGCCTCGGCCTCCCAAAGTGCTAGGATTATAGGTGTGAGCTACCGCGCCCGGTCATTACTGGATATTTTACAGAAGCTGTGAAGATGTATTTAGCTTCTGTCTTCAGAATGTGGTAGAAATTATTACCCAGTTTCCTCAGCTTAGAAGTTTTCAATAACATTCTAAGACAACTGGAAGTTCTCTCCCATATTCTGTTACAGTAAAACTCACAAGCTGCAAATAACATAAAGACACCAGTTTAAATTTTCAATTTCTTGGCTGTATTTCAAAATTAGTTCATTTGTAGAATCTACTGTAGTAAGAGTTCCTCAACCAGAAAATGACAGAATGTTGGGGCTTAAAGAGACATTAAAATTCTTCTAGACCAACCATTTCACTTATCGGAAGACAAATAATGTCTAGTAAGTAGAAAAATAAAGGCTTGGAATTGTTTGTAATGATCTTCGACTAAAAACTAGGATTTTTCTTAATGTATCATCTGAAGTCTATTTAGAAGGTAAATTTTCAGAACCTGACGGAGACCCAAATCTCATGTAGTCATATCTATTTATTTTATAAGTGAAAACACTAAGTACAGTTCAGAGATTATAAATAAAATATTTTCATTCCCAGTACTCTTTTCGTTGAACTTCAGGACATATTGCATGCATACACATGCACATATGCATACACTCCCCTGTACACACACAGACACACACATACACACATACAATTTGATTCCAGGACAGCTGAGTAACAGAGTATTTTAATTGATGCTGCAGCTAAGGGTGTGAAAGGTTTGAAAGTGACAGAAACTGATCTCAATGAACTTTTGTGGTCTTGTACAGTCTCTCCCTTGTTATTTATTTGAAAGGTTAAGTATAACTTTATGTTTTGACAGTAATATATTCTAAAACATAAAATGCTTCTTTTTTAACTTTTAGTATAGGTTTGAGGGTACATGTAAAGGTGTGTTACATAGGTAAGCTCATGTCACAGGAGGTATTATACAAATTATTTCATCACCCAGGTATTAAGCCCAATACCCAGTAGTTATCTTTTCTGCTCCTCTTCTCTTCCCACCCTCCCCCTCAAGTAGACTCCAGTGTTTTTTTTCCCTCTTTGTGTTCATAAGTTCTTATCATTTAGCTCCTGCTAATGAGTGAGAACATGCGGTATTTGGTTTTCTGTTTCTGCATTAATTTGCTAAAAATAAAATGCCTATGCTTAAGTGAGTCCATGCTCCTACTGGAAAATGAGGAACCCCAGTTTACGTTAGAGTTACCTAATTTTAAAGCTACCATAAACCGTAAAGCTCCTCAGTAGGAAACTGCAAAGCGCAGTGGTTAAGAGCATTGTCCCTGGAGTCACATTTCCTGAGTTTAAACCTGTGTTTGTTACTACCCAGCTGTGAAACTTCAATAAAGTTGCTTGATGTCTCTGTGCCAGTGTTTTCTCATCTATAAATTAGAAATAATAAGACTGTACTCATTTCATTTTGGTACCATCATAAGCACCAAACACTGCACTTATCATGAGTTCACATTTCAAGTTCAGCCACTTAAGCTCTTAAATTTTCAAAGGTAATAAAACTTAAAAAGTAATGAGAAAAAATATTTATTTTGCTATGTATAGTATAAATTGCATTAATTTAATAAAAATTCACATCTACTGTAAGATACGGTATGATTTGTTCTTTTCTGTTTGGAAAACATAACAGAAACCATGTTTAGTATAGAGAATAAGTATCATGATATAAACAATCAATTTTTTTATTTTTTATTTATTATTTTCCTTTTCTTTTTTTTTTTTTTGCTTGGGAGATGGAATCTCGCTCTGTCGCCAGGCTGGAGTGCAGTGGCCCGATCTCGGCTCACTGCAACCTCCACCTCCCCGGTTCAAGCGATTCTTCTGCCTCAGCCTCCCGAGTAGCTGGGACTACAGGCACGTGCCACCAGCTAATTTTTGTAGTTTTAGTAGAGATGGGGTTTCACCATGTTGGCCAGGATGGTCTTAATCTCTTGACCTCGTGATCTGCCCGCCTTGGCCTCCCAAAGTGCTAGGACTACAGGTATGAGCCACTGCACCCAGCCTATCAAATATTTTAATATGTGAAACAGTGATATCTGAAAGCACATTGTGTTCTATAAGGTCTTATAAAATGTTAAATGTTATCACTATTATTATAAACCCAATCTTCCTAGAATCTAATAGATTAACTAACAGGTATTCACAGAGTATGAGCTAAAAAGCAATACATCAAAATAATTGTTAATTTGACCATCTTTTTGTCATCTTCATTAAAGAACAACTCTTATTATGATGTATTCTTCATATGTTGTACCAACACCTATGAAATATAAAGTAAATAGTATTGTGGTAAGCAGAATAATGCCCCCCTCCCCGTCCTAATCATGAGAACATGTGGGTATGTTACTTTATATGAAAAAAAAGGTCTTTGCAGATATGATTAAAATTAAGAACCCTGAGATATTGGGCTTATCCTAAATTACATGGGTAAGCCTAATTTAATCATACACATCCTTAAAAATAGAGAACCTTATTGGCCATGGTCAGAGTCAAAAGCAGATGTGACTATGGAAGAAGGAAAAAATAATGTCATCTTGCAGGCTTTGAAGATGAAAGAGGGGAATTAGAGCCAAGGAATATGGATGGCCTCTAGAAGGGTGGAAAAAGGCAAGGAAACAGATTCTCCATGTCAGCCCTGCTAACGTCTCGATTTTAGCCCAGTGAAACCCATTTTGGACTTCTAATCTACAGACTTTTACTATAAGAAAGTAACGTTGTTTTAAGCCACTAAGTTTGTGATAATTTGGTACAGTAGCAGTAGACAAGAATCCAGATTTTGGTACCCAGAAGTAGGATGCTTCTATAACAAATCCTTGAAATGTGGAAGTGGCTCTGGAATTGGGCAGTAGGAAGAAGCTGGAAGAATTTTCATGAGTGTTACAGAAAAAGCCTAGATTGCTTTTAACAGGCTGTTAGCAGAAATATGAATGTTAATGGCTCTGCTAGTGAGAACCTAGAAATAAGTGAAGTACAGGGTAAAGAAAACATAAATGGCCTTAGAGAATACCTAAGTCATCATGAACAGACTGTTAGTAAAAATATGGATGTTAAAAGCACTGTTGATGATAGCTCAAAAAGAAATAAGGAACTTGTTATTGCAAGCTGAAAGAAAGAGGATTGTTCATATAGAGTGTCATAAAACTAAGCAGAATTGTATCCTACAGTTACGTGGAAGGCAGATTTTTTAAATGATGAGATTTCCAAATGAAGTGTTGAAGGTACAGCTTTTTTGTTACTTATAGTAAAATGCAAGAAAGATAAATGAAGAAAGGAAAAGGAGTCAGGATGTGATGATTTGGGAAATTCACAGTGTTGAATATATAGCCTGGGTTCTTTTTGCTGCTTACAGTAACATGTAAGAAAAGAGATATAAATTGAGGGAATAAAAAAGAACCAGGATGTGATGATTTGGAAAATTCTCAACCTATCCAGATTGCAAAAGATGATAAAATTAAATTATTTACTGTCAGAAAAGCATCCATTAGAGAAAAAGCTGAGAGTGTGGCTGCACAGCCTTTTGCTAATAGTTCAGAAACTATTCAGACTAAGAGTATTCAGTCACACAAAAGGCACTTGAAAGGGTTTAAGAGTGTGAATTACAGATACCCTCAATTAAACCAGGAGTGTCTAGGAAGCTTAAAAGCCTTAATCATCAGCCATCTCAGCAAAAGCCAAAAGGAGAGATGGAATTATCTTGGAAAGACCTGTGGACAAGCTTCTTATCTAATGGAGTAAATTCCTATGACATACACCGACATAGTCACCATCTGGTGATTCTACAGTGCTTCAAAGGAGAGAAACAGGAAGCAGAGTTCATGTGAGTCTGGATCTGTGCCCGGGTCTGGCATGCACCTGAATTCCCCACTGGAATTGCATCCCATCTGGTTCTGTGAACTCAAGGGAGGAGGAATAGAGTAAATTTATAGGAGTACTTCTGGTTCCTGGAGTCCACGTGGGTCTTATGGCAGTACTATATACATCAAATGTTGTCTAATACTTCCAGTGAGGTCTGGGTCTGTGGTCAAACACTTCAGGTTTTTGGTTTTTGCAGTTAAATGCATGAATTCTCATATTAGTGACATAAATCAAAATTACAAAGTAACTTCAGTTTGGGGTTTTCTGCCAAATGAATTATGAAAAATATTAACACTTTCAGCTTTCAGAATTTGGAAGATTTTGAAATTTGGGGATTGCAGACAGGTGTGTGTGGTGTTTGTGAGAAGGAGTGGGAGTTTGATACAGACTGAGGAAGAGGGTGAGAATATTTTAGAGGGATGGATTAATTCTGCCTAGGTACATGTGAGGTTAGACCTAAAGTAGTGGGTACATTTTCACAGAGGCCATGGGGATAGGGAACATTCCAGATTGAGGAAACATCATGGACAACGGGGCAGAAGGCTGAAAGTGGAAGGTGCGATCTGAGGGCAGTAAGAAGGATGAAGTGGCTGGACCTTGGGTGCTCAGGTGTGAGTAGTAAGTGATGGAGCTTCTGCTGGATTGGGAAGGCAAAAGAGTGTGGCTTTTGTTCTATACCAACATGAGCCCTCAGAGGCTTCCAGATAGGGAGTACCATGGCCAGATCTGCCTATGGGCCCATGTTCAAGGGTGAGTGCCTCTAGAAAACTGCTTCTCCACAATCCCTCTGAAAGCCTGTGAAAGACCAAACCTTGCCACACTATGGTTAGAATTTCCTTTATGGACCCTGATTTCAATTCAGCTTTCTCCATACATCAGGTTGCCTTCATAGACTTCTGGACACACTGAAGCATTCCAATAAAGGATTTTTATGAGAAAGTTCCGTTTTAAAAGAAATTTTACTTTTTTTTCAATCTATTGTATATTCCAAATCCTTGGTCCTGTTTTTGCTTTTCCATTTACTGTAAGAGAATATGGCTATAGCAGCCATTTTTCAGGGATACACCACATTCTGTTCTGTTGCTAATAGTGGATTCTGACTTGGAATAGAGAAGATGCTTTTTAAAGGCTAAAGGAAAACAGCCAAAAATGAGGTACTTTTCTACCTCCTCCACCTGGCTCCTCCTATCAAATATTGTTCAAAAAGCAGACAGATTAAAGGTGCTATGAACAATCACTGTCTCTAACACACAGACGTAAATGAGAGGTGAAGTGTGATGAAAACAGGAAACAAAAACAATGTTTTACATCAATAAAATGCCACATTTTCCCTGATCCCAAATGAAAACAATTCTTAGTTTTGATGCTGTGAGAAGTAGAGAAATGATCCCAGGACTTACCCTGCAAGACAAATTGTGAGCATTCAATTGAAACAAAGTCTTAGTGTGTACTAGAGTATCACTGGTTTTAATTTTCTCATCTGCCTCACTCAAAATCAATATTTAGAAATTGGTCTTCTTCAGATCAACCTATGCGGGAGCAGAGTGCCACCCACAGATTCCCTGAACCAAGCTGCCCTTCTGGAATGTCCTTCACTAGACAATGGGATTTGGATAAACACTTTTGGTGCATTGCTTTTTGATCTGTTAACACAGATGTCATAATTACATCACTTCAAAGCACAGACAAAAGTCAAATGTCTTTTCTGAAAAGAAAAAAAAAAATGCTGAGTTAATTTTAACTATATCATAAGAGCTGAGAAATAACTGGCCAGAAAAAAATTGTGTAGGACACAGAAGGTTAGAATTAGATAAATTATTTAAATCCATATCAAACTAAATTTGTAAAATGAAAGGCAATTTTCTGATATTGGCAGTGAGTCAGTCATCATTGCATTCTAAGTGTTTCAGTCTGTGCTTTCTCCTTCTGTGTTATGTCCTCTTTGGGACCAAAGATGAGACAGAACTTGGGCAAAGGCATTTTTGATATTCACTTTTAAATAGAGTGTTCAGGTAGTCCGATTTAGTAAATCAAACAGATATATGTAAATATACAATGAGGACATGACAAGCAGTTAGTACTCTTTTAATTCTCTTCTAGAAATACTACTATCTAAATCAGCTAGTCTATTAGTATGTGCTTGACATATTTATGCTCACTCTGCTTTCACCAGAAAACCTGTGGTTATTACTAATTGAAGAGGCAAGTGGTCTTTTATATAGAGGTCGATCCTGAGGTCTTTGGGCACATTAATAAATGTTATGTACTTTATTAAGGCTCATATTGGTTTCTGTGGGAACTCTTAGAACCTTTTATTCTACATCACTGTCATGTAAAAGTCAATTTATGAGTGGGTGGCTTTTGTTTTTTTGGTGAGTCTGTGGTATAACCAGAATCCTAATTGTGTGGAGTGTTATGACTACAATTTATAACTCCAGGTATGCTAGCTGCTGCTGAATCATTCTTAAGGCTCTACCCTAGATCACGCTAGGTGGGTTCCTTAATGGGTCTGAGGCAGATCTACAGCAGCACACATACCATGGGTTAAGGAATAGATTTAACTGAGGACAGAAGAAACTGATAAAGCCATGAAGTAGCAGGAGAAGAGAAGGCAGAGACTTTGCCCTACCACCCACCCCCACCCCCACTCATCTTCCTACTTTCCTGAGATGCTTTGCTAAATGTACAGGAAAGCTCATATTTCCATCTCTCCACTCTCATTCTCCTTTGTTACAGTACACACGTTGAGTGCAACATTGTCAGTGGAGGGGATAAAGATCTTGGTACCAAGCAGTCTGTTCAAGTGATGGTTGTTTATAGGTATGGTCCGGGAAACCAGCTGCCCAGTGCCTGGTCACCTTGAGGCCCATGGGAAACTGCTTCCCCCTTCTTCAGGGAAGAAGCCACCTTTCCTGTGGGAAGCTGAACTTTGGGGCAGCCCTTCCTTAGGGAACACCTTCCTCAACCCCACAACTCATCCCAGCTAGATTATTGTTTAGGCAACCCTGAATGAGAACCAGGGGTCACTTTCAGATCCTTCTGATCATTGCTCCTCATACTGCCAGCCCTAGAATAGCGAATGCCAAAAGACAGTTATGAAAGATCCCTTTAGCTGGCCAAAAAAGTGCATATTTCTGCTTTCTACAATCCTTAATTATGTTCTCACAGTCCTGTTCTCTGTTCATGCCTGCCCTCCTTACTTATTGCCTTCCTTATTCCTTACATTGAATGTTCCAACAGCCTTGTAACCAATGTGTCTATGTCTCCTTCTTTATATTCCTAGGTATATGTTCTTTCTATAGCCTACATTTCCTGATAACTCTCTTCTTCATGGATACAAATGGTATTTATCCTTGAATGGCCTTGGTACCTTACACTCATCAGCTGATGATGCGCAGCTCCCAGCCCCTTGCCAAGTCCAGCATGATTGATGGTTAATATTGAGTGTGAATTTGATTGGATTGAAGGATGCAAAGCATTGTTCCTGGGTGTGTCTGTGAGGGTGTTACCAAAGAAGATTCACATTTGAGTCAGTGGACTGGGAGAGGCCAACCCACCCTTAATCTGGGTGGACACCATCTAATCAGCTGCCAGTGTGGCTAGATAAAGCAGGCAGGAGAACGTGGAAGGACTTGACTTGCCGAGTCTTCCAGCCTTCATCTTTCTACCGTGCTGATTGCTTTCTGCCCTCAAACATCAGACTCCAAATTCTTCAGCTTTTGGACTGTTAGGCTTACACCAGTGGTTGGTCATGGGCTTTCGGGCCTTCAGCCACAGACTGAAGGCTGCACTGTTGGCTTCCTTACTTTTGAGGTTTGGGGACTCAGACTGGCTTCTCCACTCCTCAGCTTGCAGATGGCGTATTGTGGGACTTTACCTTGTGACCATGTGAGTCAATACTCCTTAATAAATCTCCTTTATATATACATATATCCTGTTAGTTCTGTCCCTTTGGAGAACCCTGACTAATACACCCAGCTCCCTCAAGAACTTGGAATTCCCAGAAGTTCTCTTCCATCTGTTCTTCTTCCTCTGCCCCTACTTACTACTGCTTCTTTGCTGGGCCTGGTGGCCCTGATGCTGCTGTGTCCTGCACTTAGGGTGACATTATTCCTCCTGTTGCTCTGCTGTGCAGAATCTTTCTCGGCAGGCCACAACCCTGAGCCCCCAGGAGAGCACCACCCTCTAATCTAGGTTTGCAACAGTGAAGGGGAAACTCCCTTTCTTTCCCCTTTGAGCCTGGCTCTCTTAGACACCAAGGCCCCTGTGTGTTATAGAATGTGTTGAAATAGCCCATTCAACTGCTTTGTACCACTCATTCTCCTGTTACAACCTTGACCTTTTTCTAGTTGCCTGAAATAGAGGCGAGTTCCAGTATGAGATATAATGCTGATGCCGCACTCAGATTCCCCTCCAGCTAAGAAGTGGGCATTGTGTCAAGCTTACTGAGCTTAGTTCAGGAAGTTCCTGGGATGAGATCTGTCCTCAGGTACTTCCTGCCAACAACCTCCATAATTCACATGCACACTCTCACTCCTAACGGAGTGCTCCACATGTTTTTCAGTTATGCCCCAGACCATTTTTGAACCCCTAGCAATGCCCAGACTTAATTTAGATATTCATTACATTTCTGAAAGTTAGACTGTGTAATTTTTCATTTAAAAGACATTCAGTTGTATACAACATATCACTCAGAGCTTTTAAAATGGCTCCTATGATCATACAACATTTTTTTTGGGGGGCCTCATTTCCTGCCACCTTTAAACACTCCACCCACCCTCTAGGTAAGAGTCCAACGTGTGCCATTCTCAACATGTTACACTTCGCATACCTCCAAGCCTCCACAAGGCTGTCCTCTTCCTGGAGCACACTGCTCTCAATCTATTTGACAAATTCCCACTCAACCTTTGGAGTGTAGTTCAAAAGCCAATTTTTGCAAAGAATTCTTCCACACCTGTAGTTCCGTTCTCCTCTGGCTCCTGTGGGCACATACCACACTGAAGGACTTGCTACTCCTGTGGTAATTGCCTGTGAGCAGAATCTTTCTCATTAAACCATAGCTCCCTGCCAGATGGGATGACCTTGACTTACTCAATTCTATATCTCAAATGAATGCAAAGAAAATGAGCAGGGGTTCAATGTTTATTAAGTAGATGGCAAAGTGTGAAGAGAACAACTATACATGCATCTTTAGTTACAAAGGAGATCCACCTTATCACTGTGAATGAACTTCTCGCTACATTTTCAGGTACTCTAGTGGACCGTTTGTTCTCCATCACTGGTTGAAGCGCTGCAGAGCCAAGAGGAAGTCTGACAGCTCTGTTGCAACGGTTGAAGGAATAGTCAAGTTTCTGAGTATAAGCGGATCATAAGGCAGAATTTTGAGCCATAGATAAGAACAAAAGGTAGGGTTAGAAGGAAGAAAATGAAAAATGAATGAAGAAGTTTGAGAGGAAAAAAGAGCCAGTAGAGCTCACAGTTTGGAGACGTGAGAAGAGAGAACTGAAAGCAGAAGATGTGGTGGCCACAGGAAGGGGCTGCTGCTCTGTGAAAGTTCTGTTTTCCCCTCTTAGTGTGAAGAAGGCAATGTGACTTGGGGTAAGCTTCACATAGCAGTGAACCAGCCACATGCAGGCCATGGGGACATGTTGGCATTTTCTTAATATTAACATCAGGAAACAAAGAAACCTCATTAATTTGGATTTTGCTAGCATAGAATTTGTAGTGTTAAGGGGATGTGATAAAATGTAGCTTTACACTCTATGCAGAATGCACTATGCAAATTCATAGTATAAATAATCTACTTAAGAAAATCAACTGCTTTCAAGTACCCTCAAGTACTTTTGAAGCACTGATTACATAAAAACAGTGATTAATTTTCCTCATTAACAAGTGACCAAGTATGTTCTCTATAAACATATCATCAGTCTATTGTTGGTTAACTTATTTTAAATTATAAATATATCTGTAAGTAACAGGACTGATTTTCTTGAAAAATATTCATTTTTTTCTCAACTGCAACATGATCTTCTACTCAGATGATGCCCTTTGATGGATTTACCCTGTTCATTTTTAAATATGTATTGAGCATCTGCACCTGAAAGACTTGTGCAACTAGCTGGGGCTGTAAGAGAACCAAGCTCAGACCTTCCCTCAAGATGTGCAGAGTTTAGCTGGAAATTTCTATGTATCCAAAATATCTATAATATAAAAGATAAAAACCAAAAGGTTCCATGAAGGAGACATAGATGTGAATTATTTGGGACTTCAGAAAAGACAAATATTACAGTAATTTATTCATTTCATTTGTTTATTCTTTTAAGTCTAGAATTTTTAATTTCAAATGCCATGTAGATTAAAAGTATAGAATGTTCTCTGTCCTCAAGGAGTTTACAGTTAGTATCAGGGTTGAGTAGAAAAGGATGTGTGACAGACACAGACTGATAATTAATTAGTGCAGAAAGCGGATGGCCCACGGCCTGCATAGGAGGTGCCAATGCCCACACTAGCAACAAGCTGTGTCTTGAGAGACAGTTAGGAGTTTTTTAGACAAAAGAGAACTCCCCTCCACTAACCTCAACCCTTGCAAGGTATTAGAACCAAGTGAAAGGAAGTAGCATTAAAGATTCTGGGAAAATTTAGTAACTGGCAAGGTTAAATGATAGAGAAATGCATAGAGCAGTGATTTGGCCAACAAAGCTGGGAATAGATTATGAACTGACTTAACTATCACAGTAGAGCTTTGGTAGTTCATTTAGGGTTGATATTTAACCAAATCTGAAGAAATTAAGATCTTGAGGTGGTCCTGGGCTTCTGTCTGGCCACCCTACAATTACAGAACTATCTGTATATGGACCCAGCAAGCCACGAGCACAAGCTGTTTGTTACCACACTTGCTGAAGTAACTACTCACACACTTTTTGTTGGTTATGGGGTGAGGACATCAGCTGAAAGCCAGGGAGGGGAACTAATACTTGTTTTAACTGCTTTAATATATTGAATTAAACATTCCCAGAGTTCAAAGAACCAGTCTTTCCTACCTCTCCACCTGCTTATTCAAATGCTACTCTTTTTTGCCTACTTTCGCTGGTGTTTAACCCAAAATATAACCTGGGAAGGAGTCCTCTCGGTATCAGTTCACCTAATTGCTCCTTGGGGAAATTCCATTTCTTCCTGCCTGGATTTACACAATACCTGGTTTCACCTCACAATAGTCTAGGCATTGTTAACCTTAGTGGATGCATTTTTACCAATAAAAATCATGTTTATTTGGCAACATACAGTGATTCATGCCCTCTAAAAGTTTACAATCAGAAAGAATAAATTCCGATATAGAGCACATGAAAGAAGTGGAATAATTGTTTGTTTTAAACTGAGTAACAAAAAAGGAAGAATGGAATGTGAAGATAAAACACGGGAGTTGGGAGGGCGGAAACATGGCAAACCTGCCACCAAATGAAAATAGGACAGGCTAAAACCTTACAAAACGATAAGGTTGATGTGAACACAAATGAGTTTTCTTTATCCTTTTGTTTGTTTATATATGACTTATGTTCTGCATTTCATTCTGCCATTTTCTCTCTTGTTGTTTATATTGAAGGTCATTTTAAAAATAATGTTTCTTGTAAAACTTACAAACAGACATCCTTTGTTGTTTTGGGCAATTTATTACGTACAAGCAAAGTCTATTTGATTTGTCTGGGGTGTCATAGGGACTGGCTTCCAATATTTTCTATGTAGGTGACTTTATGAAGAGTCACCAGCTAATGTAGTTCTACATTTCTGTAGATGGCAGTTACTGTTGTTATAATGTTAGTAAAAAAAAATTGAATTTACCAAAAATCATTCAAAGAATTTCTTGAAATGTTCTTATTTTAAATGGTTTTCTAGATTTATAAATAAAATAAGAAATAAAATGTTTATAAGTTTAAGGGGTTAAGGAAAACTACATTTTAAAAGTTCTAAGTTAATAAATTCAACATGAATTTCAAATTCAAGGAACGAAAAAGTTTTTTAATAGACAAAAGTTCGCCTTACACATAGAAATGCCATTATGCTTAACTTTAGTTATCTACTCGTAACTGTCAACTATACTCAACTGAAACTGAGCCCATTGTTTTTTTCTTCACCTTCTTTAAATTACCTTAATTTTATCCCAGTCATTTAGGGTGGATAACTTGTAATCCTAATTGATATCACTCTTCTTATCCAGTAATGCAGCAATCAAGATTTCTTCACATGTTTTGTGGGTTCAATTCTATTTCCAAAACTTCTGCTATATTTAAAGCACTTATTATTTCATGCCTTAATCAGGGAATAATCTGTGGATTCTGGGCCAGTCTTTTTACCAACTCTTAATGGGTTAGTTATTATTTTATTATTTCCCTTCTCAAATGAAGAAAGCTTACCTCCTAGAGACCTCCCCAGACAACTCTGACCCACTGTGTGATATCTACTCCATACGCCTGATATATATGTGTATGTGTGTGTGTATATATAGGTATATATACACATATATACACACACATATATACACACATGCATATATATAATGCCATTTATTACATGTTGATAATTTTAATAAATTTAGTCATTTTATGACTTTCAACTTAAAGTCAGAAGTATAAAATCACTTTTACATTTTGTACTCTATTTTATGGTTAAACTTAAATTTTCTAACATTACTGAAGTTTCTCATACATTCCAAACACTTAAAAAATCAAATATAAAAATGTTCTTGTCCTGAACACTAAAGTACTAAAACTATACATTTAATTGTTTTCATTTCTGTGTTTCTAAACTATCCCATGAGTAAAAACTACCTACCGGGCCGGGCGCGGTGGCTCAAGCCTGTAATCCCAGCACTTTGGGAGGCCGAGACGGGTGGATCACGAGGTCAGGAGATCGAGACCATCCTGGCTAACACGGTGAAACCCCGTCTCTACTAAAAATACAAAAAATTAGCCGGGCGTGGTGGCGGCGCCTGTAGTCCCAGCTACTCGGGAGGCTGAGGCAGGAGAATGGCGTGAACCCGGGAGGCGGAGCTTGCAGTGAGCCGAGATCGCGCCACTGCACTCCAGCCTGGGCGACAGAGCGAGACTCCGCCTCAAAAAAAAAAAAAAAAAAAAAAAACTACCTACCGATTCCGATTAAGAAACAAAATTGACCCATGTGAATTATGTAAGGTTGATTATTAACCAGTGATGTTTGAAGAGGACAAATGCCCTGAAATTCATGTGTTTCAAGGGTGATTCCACTTGTGCCACTTATGGGCACATTGCATATTTTTTATGCCCTATATGACCACTGGGGACTCAGATTACCTCCCCTTCAGCTGTCTGTTTTCTCCCAGATTCCAGTTCCCCTTATGCACAGTTGTATTCCTACAAAGGTTGTAACAAACATCCTTTACTACTAGATAGGATTCTGCTTCTCTTTAGCTTTCAGGACACTTAAAGGCCGTAAAATACTACCTACTCCTTCGCAGAGGGAAGCCTGCATTTCTTGCATAATGACAGCTAACTGCCTCACAAAACTAAATGCTTTCTGAATTCCCTATTTTTATCTTACTTTCTTACATCGTTTCTGTTGTGTTAGGCCCTAATTCTGAGAATATTAATGTCATCCATTGGGTTGTACATACTCCACGTGCCATCATTTGACTCAGCAATCTAAAAAATACAGACCAACTACTGACAAATCTAGAGAGAGATTTGGGCTGGTCTTCATAAAATGTGCAGTTTTCATCTATTAGAATGAATACATGTGGAAATAAGCAGAACAAACAGTAGAGTCTGAGTGTTGCCAAAGTTCAGGGCTCAAGAGAAATAGAGAGAAAAAGATATAGAAAGAGTGGTTAGAAATATGGGAAGAGGTACAGAATCACATGGAGCCCTAAGAAGCAAGAATGAAAAGAGTTTAAAGAAATAGAGTATGATGGATAGTTTCAAAAACTATGAGGTCACGTGAGATTAAGAATGAGAAAAAATCTTCAAGATTGACTGGAAGAAACATAGTTGAGCCTGGTTTTGATTCAAGTTATGTTCCTAGTATTACTGTCAATCTACTCCCTCAAAAACTAAATGATGAAAGTGATTGAAAATTGATCCCTTGAAGACATTCTAAAGCAACTAATTGATGTGGTTCAAAGCTGAAAGATGGTCATAACTGCCTTTAAGTACATGAATAAGGAAGATTAGTTGTTTACCTTGTTTTGCAAAGTGCTTAATGGAAACAAACATGTTTAAAACACAGGACTACAAGAAATAATCATTAAACAAAAAAAAAACATGTTGGGATCTGACAGAGTATCTGGCCTTGGACATCTTCAAGAAGAACATAGGAAATTATTATAAACATATGTATGTATGATTTGTTCAGGAAAGCAGAAAAGTGAAATGATATCTAGGTTTTTGAAAAAGCTTTGTTATGAATTCTCTTGTAAAGGAATTGAGTATTATATTTGAGATGCCTACTAGAATAGCTAGAACATGAACAGTGCTCAAATAATAGTCATCTTGTCGCCAGTTTTACTTATTCATTCATTCATTTCTAAGTTTATGTGCATCACTGTACTAGGAATGCAACATTGAACAAGATACTATACCAACACTCACAAACCTTGCATTCTAGTAGAAGAGGCAAATGGAAAAGATAAACACGTATGAATACAATAATTAAAATTTGTTTATCGTTATGAAGAACCCAAATAAGGGACAGTAGTGCAGAACACTTGAATGGGGTGCTGGGGATGGCTATTGCAGAAACAAATACCTCTTTGAGAATGTAATATTAAGCTCAGGGCTGAATGATGAGGATGTGGCAACCATTCAGAGTAACAGAAAGCACTTTCCATGGAAAGGAAATAGCTTGTCCGGTGATCCTGATACTAGAATGAAGTTGGAGTTTTTAAGGGGCTTGTGTAGTAAAGGTACACAGAGCCAGGGGAAGAGAGGCACAAGAAAAGACTCAGAACCCAGACCATGGAGAACTTTCTGGGCCATGGTAAGAACTTTTGGATTTATTCTAAGTTTGATAGGAAGCTGTGGAAAGATTTTATACAATGGAGTAATATGATCTGATTTTTGACATTTTTTTAAAAACACCTCATCTTCTGTGTAGTGAATATATTGGAGGATGGCAGGAGTGGAAGTAAGAAAACTACAAAGCTGATGCAGTGGTAAGAGCAAGAGGGGATGATCACTGGAACAAAGATGGAGATATCTGAGATAGATTTTGTGGACAGTGTTGATGGGACCTGTTGAAATATTGGATATGATGGGTGAGGAAATGTATCCCATAAGTAAGTGGGGGTTATAAATAGACATAGAAAATTTAGGAGGTAGGCCAGGTCTAAGAGGGGTATGGGATGAACAGCTGAGACAGTATTTGAACTTATTGAGGTTGAGGTTCCTAGAAGACATTCAAGTGGTGATACTAAAATAAAAGAAAGGTGTCCCATGTAGCTGGTGAAAAGAACATTTACACGCAACTTGCAGTTATTTACAGTACAACCTGTTGACATATAAAAAACTGAATCCAACCTATTTAAATATCAAGAGCACAAAGTTTCTTTACTGGGCTTAATCAGGACAGGTTTCTTATCTTGCATTCTCTATGGCAGTATAGCTAATGGTTACTTTGTTTTTTTTTGTTTTTTTTTTTGTTTTTTTTGTTTTTTTTGTTTTTTTGAGACGGGAGTCTCGCTCTGTAGCCCAGGCTGGAGTGCAGTGGCCGGATCTCAGCTCACTGCAAGCTCCCCCTCCCGGGTTCACGCCATTCTCCGGCCTCAGCCTCCCGAGTAGCTGGGACTACAGGCGCCTGCCACCTCGCCCGGCTAGTTTTTTGTATTTCTTAGTAGAGACGGGGTTTCACCGTGTTAGCCAGGATGGTCTCGATCTCCCGACCTCGTGATCCGCCCGTCTCGGCCTCCCAAAGTGCTGGGATTACAGGCTTGAGCCACCGCGCCCGGCGCTAATGGTTACTTTGAATGAATATTCAAAGTTCAAGAATGTAGCCAAAGTTGTTCTTATTCTTCGTCTTGCCACAGGCTGGCTGATTTGTGATAATTTCAGGTTGGTCTTGGTGAATGACCACAGTCAATAGTGTTTTCATCCAAGAAAAAATTCCCACTCTTGGCTTGTATTGAATTTTACCCTGTAGAACTCAGTATGAACTCATAACTTCAGTCCAACTAGATTTGTCTTTCTGGGACAAATAATCTCACATATTAAAAGTTTTCAACGTTTTTGCCTGCTGTTAGTCATTAGGCAAAAAAACATAATGCTATATGTCTGGATTGTACCTTTAATAAAGCTAGTCATTGGGAATAAAATACTAAATGCACTGAATTTGTCTCAGCTAGAGAGGCTGGTTATATTTTCATTTTTTGTCAAAAGCTTTGAAGTCATTTCCTTGAGCAAAATCAACCAGCTATGCACTTTGAGTACCTTTTGCAGGACATTTTATGAGTAGGATTTTTTAAGGTGCATTAAGCCAACATTGTGCTTTAACGAGTATATTTTAAGTCATGCTTTCCTTTTTATTTTTCAAGCCCAATTTGGTAGGTGAATACAAATTATTCAAATGCTATTTCTGTCTTAAATCTTAATACTGAAAACTGGTTGGAGCTAAGAGGACTTGAATTAGTAATAAGCACAGGGAGGTGAGGATAAAGATCTAAGCTGCCACTGATTTCTTCTAAATATGTACACATATGTAGGGACAAATAAATAGAGTATTCTTATTGCATATGTAAAAAATTTTGAATATCTGGGGGCACGTCAAACTTGTGTTGCAAAAGTCCTTTCAATATCCTTTAGTAAGTACCAAATATAGGTCATTCTCATGACACTCCAGAGAGGTATGCACCATCCTCACTTTATAGATAAAAATGTTGAAACTTAGAAAACATAGGTAATATGCCAAGAAAATGGATGGATCAAGATTTAAATTCAGGTCTTCCTTCCTACGTAGCTCTTCCTATTATTCTACATCACCATATGGGGAGGTTTGGTACCAGAATCAGCCCACAGAAGTGGATATAATCCATGAGCAGGGTAAAGAATAGCACTGCAATGATAGCTTTGGAAAACTCAGCATTATTCTTGGGTTTAGGGTTTCCCTATGGAAGTGGAAGCCTGTATTGCCCTGTCCCCAGGCCCTGCAGCCTGATCTTAGCAGCCTGGGACAGCACCTATACTAGGCTGAAGATGGGGTGGCTAATGAGGTAAGAAGTAGATATCTGTTGATTTTCAGTGCACCTTGTCTTAGAAGTTACTGAAGGATGTGTTCCAGCAAAATGAGGGAGAAAACCCAGAAAAAGAAAAATGTGAATTCCTGGAATCAAGGAGGGTCTCTTTGACCTTGGGCCATTAAAGAACCCTGGGAATTATGTGGTCAGTCATTGGTGGCAGCCTTTGCTGTTGCTCTGTGCTTAAGACCGTTGGCCTACTAAGAGGTAGACAACTCCTTTGGTGGTTTTTCTCTTTCTTTGCCAAATGCACATAAGAGGAATCATCACAAAGGTTCCCTAAACAACAATACTTGATGTGGTTCCTCAGGGTCACCTCGACAGCCATCTCAAGCTGGGGAGTTGCGGCCCCCTAGTACCATGTTTGTGAAGGCCACGGTCTTGTCCACACAGAAAACCCTGGCCCCCTTTCCAGGCTTCATTTCTGGTTACTGTCAACCTCTACACCCTTGCTAGATAATGCAGTTTCAGTTCCTCATGGTCCTGGCCAGAAGATGCAAACTAGTATTATTAGATGAGCTCTGAGCAGCAGACATGCTCTACCCATACTTCCTTGTATTAAAAATGAAAAAAACTACAAATATTTAACAACTGGGAGAGTTTAACATAAAATACTGGATTTCATGATTCTCTTTAAAATGCAGGAGATAGGCTGAGTGGTGTGGCTCATGTTTGCAATCTCAGCACTTTGGGAGGCTGAGGTGGGCGGATTGCTTTGGCTCTAGAGTTCGAGACCACCTTGGGCAACATGGAGAAACCCCGTCTCTACAAAGAATACAAAAATTAGCCAGGCATGGTGGTGTATGCCTATAGTCCCAGCTACTTGGAAGGTTGAGGTGGGAGGATGGCTTGAGCCCAGGAGGTGGAGGTTGCTGTGGGCCAAGATCATGCTCCTGCACTTCAGCCTCGGCAATAAAGCCAGACCTTGTCTCAAACAAACAAACAAACAAACAAACATAAAATGCATGATATATGGCAATATTGGGCCCATAGACCTCCATGACAACAGAAGGATGGTGCTGAATTGAACCAGTTTCCTTTAGGAAGAGTGAAAACAACAGGCAAGTTAATTTCTCACTCATCCTGCCACATATAGCAGAACTTTAGCTTGGAAAAATGAAAAACTTGCCTATGGATATATGACTCAAGTCAGGATTTGAATTCAGGACTTTCTGTCTCTAAAGTCCAAACGCTTTCTATTGCACAATGAAAGACTGTTTAAAAATAAAGTAGAAGCCAATTTTTTTTTTACCAAAAAGGTTAAAAATGTTAATTGAGTCTATCAATTTTGTTGATTCCATCTCCCAACATTTTTCACCTATGAAAAGAGAACTCCAAATAATGACTTGAGTAAACATGAAGCAGATTGTCATTGTTTAATTGTATTCCATTTAAGTCTCCCCAATCTTCCCCTTGACAACCAAATTACAATGTACTGTATAAATATTTTCATAATTTGTAGCCCACTGACTATGTGCCAAATGGCTGTGATCTAAAAATTGTTATAAAATATATGTGTGTATATACTATAGATTATATATATATATTCACACACACATAGACATGCACATTTCCCTTGCCTAATTTTCTTTTTGAAGTAGCTGTCTTCCATTAAAATTATCAATAGCCAGAATATAATCTAGATTTCTAGAAGAAAAAATGGTATATATTTAAGGTATAGAACATGATATTTTGACATATGTATACATTATGAAATAGTTACAGCAGTAAAGCGAATTAACATTCCATCACCTCAAACCACTATGTGTGTGTGCATGTGTGATAGGAACACTTAATATCCACTCTCTTAGCAAACTTCAAATACACTATACAATATTAATATCAGTAGTCACTGTGCTGTAGTCTCCAGAAGTTATTCATCCTGCATAACTGAACCTTTGCACCGTTTGACCAATATCTCCCCATTTTCCCTTGCTTCAGCCCCTAGCAACTGCCATTCTACTTTCTGTTTATGAGTTTGACATTTTTGATTCCACATATAAATAAGGTCATGCATTGTTTGTTTTTCTGTGTCTGGATTATTTCACTTGGCATAATGTTCCCCAGAGTCATTCTTGTCAAAAAGGGCAATATTTCCTTCTTTTTAAAGGATGAATATGATATTTCATCATCTATATGTATATACCACATTTTCTTTATCTGGTCATCCATTGGCAGACACTTAGGTTGTTTCTGTATTGTGGCTGTTATGAGTAATGCCTTCATAAAGCTGGAAAAATATTTACTATTAAAAAGACTGACTCTATGTGTTAGTATAATCAAATACAGCTTACTGTAAATCTCCAGCATTTGAAGTGCTATCCATAGGAATGTAAAAGTTGTTCAGTGTGCTGTCAAGAAGGGAAATTGGTACATAGACACTAAATTCATGGAAGATGAATCTCATGCAAGCCATATGGTGTGTGCATATTAGAGGTAGGGTTGATGATTATTTGTGGAATGTAGAGGAAAGATTCCCTCCAGAAAGATTTCATAGACTTTAGGTCACTAACATTTGTGACCTGAAAGTAGGCTTCCCACAGTAAGCCTTAACAAAATCAATTACAGTAAATTCTTAGACATCTAGAATTGTTCATAGAAAACCAACATTCTAACATAAAGGTTATGGCCCAATAATTTTTAAAAAATAATTTTGAAGGTAAATTCTTCTTGAATATCATAAGTATGTTCTTTCTTAATAGACTATGGTATACATAATTTAGTTTTCTTGATCACTTAGGATCACCATTGAAACATATATTAGCCTCATCTTGAATTCAAGGATGGCACTGGGGCTTATTCAAGTATAAATGACCACTTGCCCCGATGTGGTTTTTTCCCCCAAACTTTTAAGTTTAGGGGTACATGTGCAGGATGTGTAGGTTTGTTACATAGGTAAATGCATGCCATTGTGGTTTGTGGTACAGATCATCCCATCACCCAGGTCTTAAGCCCAGCATCCATTAGCTATTCTTCCTGATCCTCTCCCAATGTGTTTTTGTGTGTGTGTGTTTTTTTTTTTTTTTTTTTTTTTTTGAGCTCTTATGCTGTGTTAAGTTCTGTTTATAAATACACCGTTAGTTTCTCAAGGAATCAATTGTCACATCTTCATTTCTTGCTACCTTTAATTTATCAAATTCAATAAGCCTTTCTTCTTAGTCTTAAAGTTTTGATATGTAGTGGGTCAGGAAATCAATCAGGATTACTGGGAGTCTGAAGGCTTGCTTATGAATAGCCAACACAGGCTTCTTGACATTGATTTTATCTCCAAAGGGCTGTGGTTTGTTCTGTCTTTGGCTAAATTATGGAATGATGGGATGCTTGGTGAGAGAGTGCTATATAACTGAGTTCTTGTCTATATCTGATTACTGAGATATACTATTTTCCAAGTTCTAATAAATATGAAAGCATAAATGAACATAGGTAGAAATGAATGAAAGGTAGCTTGTGGCCTGAATACATCTTTCAACTGTGACTTAATTAAAATAAGAAGTAGGATTTAGAGGGAATTTTAGGTGCATGTAAGACCCTCAAGTTTTCCATAAAAAATAATACATATAGAGTTTTAGGGTCTACTTTACTGGGGGTTGGATACAGAAAGGAGAGAGGGGCAAAAGAATGAAGTCAGAGTGGCAGAAAGAATGCTCATCTCTCCAAGTGGGCTTTGGACAAAGACTCAAATACCATGGCTACTAGGGGACAAAGATGCATGGTGTGGGGAAACCGCAGGGTGTGGCGAGGGAATGAGTGGTACAATCCTAAAGACAGCAGTGAATCCCTGTGGTGGGTAGAGTATTTATAACCATCTGCTTTTTGTATAAAGTGCTTTGAGAAGCTGTCTGATCCCTCTGATGTCTGATGGGCAGGGATGCCTGATAGTCTGAGTTTCTTCTATTTATGTGATCCTAGGGGAGTTTCTCTTCCTCACCTATACCTGGACATCTGAGAACAGAGCACCTTTCTCTTCACCCTTTGGTAAAGGATTCTAGTTTATATTTAGTTCTTTAAACATCCACTGGAACTGAAACTAACATTATCTTCCAATTCTCTCTCTGTTAACCCAGAGATCTCGAGTTTAGCCTGCAGAAGTGCTGAACCACCCAGAGTTGTTAGCCAAAGTGTGAGGTTGAGGGCATGGTCTTCAAGACTGCCAGGTTGGCCCAAACTTCTGACAGCAACTGCAAGGAGTTTGGGTCTAACTACAAACTAAGGAGCCGAGTCACCAAGACTTCCCTCACTTCTGACATCAACTGCAAGTATGAGGGGTTCCCAAAACCATCCTCAGGTTCAATAATTTGCTAGAAGGACTGACAGAACTCCCTGTAGACTGTATACTCACAGAAAAGAATGCAGATGGAAAGGAAGAGTGGAGGGCAAGGTCTGGGAGGGCAGCAAGTGTCTTCTGTGTCCTCTGGATGTGTTACCCTTTACAGCATCCATGTGTGACCATATGCATGGAGTATCAACAACCTGGGAAGCTCTTCCAAGCTTCAGTGTCCAGAGTTATTAGGGCATCATTACATAGACATGATTGATGGATTTATTTTCCATGTGGCTGAACTCAGTCTCAGCTGCCCCCTTCCCAGGAGTCAGCTGATATGTGACCCAAGGGACTGACCGTGAGTCATCTCTTTAGCCCAGACAATAAGGTATGGTCTGAGGAGTCCATCATGAATAACAAAAACACTCCTATCACTTGGGAGAGTCTACGGGTTTAGAGGTTACCTCCCTGGAGCCAAGGACAAAGGTCAGACCTTTCTTGGCCAAGGCTAAATTCTTTACTACACATGAAAAAACCCAGATTGTAAATTGCCACAGAAAAATTACAGCCCATTTAATTTTGATTAATTGAAAAGGAAAGTCAGGGTAATCTATTAGACTAGGTGCTGCTTATTTAGGCAGAACTTAATCAAGAGACAATACATATACACTTACATTTTGACCTAGAAATATCCCTGCTAGGATTTTACCCTGAAGATACACGTTCATCAATTTGAAAACACATATGCACAAAGTTACTCATTTCAGCATTTTTTGTTCTGCAAAACATTGGAAACAACTTGAATGTCCCAAAATAAGAGAGTGTTTGAATAAACAATGCTACATCCACACAGTGATGTACTGTGTAACTGTAAGAGTGAGAAAGATCTCTATGGATTCATATAGATACATTTCCAAAACATCTTGTTAAGTGAAAAAAATAAAGGGTAAAAGAATACACTACTCTTTGTGGAAAAAAATATACATGTGTCAACTTCCTGGTACAAAAGAAATACAAGCAGGATAAAACAGAAACTAATAAAATTGGTTTTCTACAAGGCATGGATGGGAAAAGGGCAAAAAGAATAACAGAATGGCAATGGAGTAGGGACCTTCCTGAATTCAGATTTCTCTGAGTATACCTGTTTGCATAACTCTGACACTTAGAATCATTGCACTATTTCACAAACCCCAAAAGACAAATGAATGCTAATTAAAATCAACCAGGATGTAGGTGAAATAAAAATAGAATACAAATAGCAGTGAATGAAGCTAGCTGTATTACAGATAAGAACAACACTGAAGGAGTTGGGGGGCAGAAAGAACCTACCTACCTAACTTTGAAAAACATTAATTATGACGTGTGTTAGTCTGTTCTTGCATTATTAAGAAATAACTGAGACTGCATAATTTCTAAAGAAATGAGGTTTAATGGGCTTACAGTTCTGCAGGCTATACAAGCATGGAGGTAGCATCTGCTTGGCTTCTGGCAAGGCCTCAGGGAGCTTTTATTTTTTATTTTTCTTGAGATGGAGTTTCGCTTTGTCACCCAGGTTGGACTGCAGTGGTGCAATCTCAGCTCACTGCAGCCTCCACCTCCCGCGTTCAAGCGTCTCTCCTGCCTCAGCATCCTGAGTAGCAGCTGAGACTACAGGCATGTGCCACCGCACCTGGCTAATTTTTGTATTTTTTTTAGTAGAGACAGGGTTTCACCATGTTGGCCAGGCTTGTCTCCAATTCCTGACCTCAAGTGATACCCTACTACAGCCTCCCAAAGTGTTGGGATTACAGGAATGAGCCACCGTGCTCATCCCTCAGGGAGCTTTTAATCATTGCAGAAGGCAAAGACAGAGCAGGCACATCACATGGCCAAAGCAGGAGTTGGGGGCAGGGCGCATAAACTTAAATAAACACAGATCTCTTTAACACTCACTCACTATTGTGAGGACAGAACCAAGCCATGCAATGATAACACCAAGCCATGAGAAATTTGCCCTCATGATGCAAACACCTCCCACCAGGCCCCACCTCCAACACTGGGGATTACATCTCAGTATAAGATTTGGCAGGGACATAGATCCAAACTCTGTCAACATGTACTATAAGGTTAAGGACAAACAGAACTGGACAGAAACATCATTTGCTAGTGAGTAAATTTGTTTTCTGTCTGGGAATGTACTAACTATTCCGTAACTAAGATTGAGCAAATAAATAAATATATTGTGAGTAATGAGGGCCAGATTTTTCGTTGTTAAAGAGTAACAAGGAAAAGAAAATAGCAAAACTGAACTCTGTGGTATTACATTAGAATTGGGTGTATGAATATGAATTTACTTCTAAATATATATACACATAGATAGGCATAGATATTAAATATAGCTGTGTGTGTATGGGTTCATATACATGAATATATTTGTATGTCTGATAGCTGAAAGGGCCTGTAAAAATGACATGGCAGTAACAATGAGTATACCTTTGTATGCATATCTTGGTTTTTAAATTCATTCTCCAAAAAAAAAAGAAAGAAACTAGGCATACCTGGAAAAATAGTTGACTCCAGGGCTGGGACAGAAAAAATACTAAGTTAAGCCTCGAACATCTTGTGATGCCAGAGGATGATGAACTGCTCAAAAAATAATGGGGCCATGCCAAAAGGACACAGGGGCCAACCTGAAGGAGCTCTTAATGACCAAGGCTGGAATCATTTGAGAAAAAAATAAATAATGATAATGGATTATCACTCATAGAATAAAACACCCATTACCTTTACACTGTTATAATAATATTTCATTGAATAAATAAGTACATTCGGAGGTAGGGACATGTCTTTCTTTAAATATAATTTAGCTAATCAACATAGAAGATACTATTAAAGGAGGACATCACCATTAGGTAAACACCACAGTTATAATTGTTACAGAAAATAATCATTGATTGGTGCTAAAATTACTGGGTGAAATTATGATGAGTAATGGTATGTTTGCATAATCTCAAAGAATCTAATAAGATATTTATTAACTGTGGAGGGAGAAACAATAACTTTACAGTGGAGAAATCTGGAAGACACCATCATCACCAAGTGATCAAAGTTAACATCACCAGTATTAAGAAAACCCTAGAATGGTACTCATCAATTGCATCAGATTCCACCACTTATGGGGAAAGCCCACTTACTAGGCTGCCTGCTTTATGTGTTCTCCAAAGTCCAGATCTTGGGATAATCAAAATACTGAAATCTAGACAAGGAAATATGAGTTCTTCATCATGGAACTATGTTTAATAACCTAGACAAAACTTTCATTAATCTTATTTCAATGGTTTGGTATACTTCACATAATTTATCTTTGGGAACAAAGTATTTTGTTTTCTATGTCTTTTTCCATTGTCCATGTGACCACTAAAAACAGTGTTTTTTTAATTCTTAATAAAATAGGTAATATATTTAAATAAAAACATTACCTTTACCTTGGCTAAAAACACAAACCAAAAGAAAAACCCCATGAGTAAATTAGTTCTTCATAATAATGGGAAATAGTCAGGGATTATATGTACTGCTTCAAAGCTATCCTCACCTCTAAGTGACCCTAGATAACCATCTATGAGACAGTGTTGAACTATTGGCTCAGCTTTCCCAAGAGAGTGGGAAGCCTCCCACTCCCTTAGCTTCTCTTTTGAAGTGAGCACTCAAGTAAGTCTGATCCTAGTATTACAACCACCTGTTAATATCAAGTGAGACCCTTGCTAACTACACAGTGCCAGCCCATGTATGTCTTCTTGACCGCTGAGTCCTTTCAGATGTGCGCTTCAAACAAGCCAAACCACATGCAGCAGACTGGGTATTGAGTGCACTTTTGCTGCTGACTCTCAAAACTGAGAACATATATTTTCTAAATTACCACCGACAACCTCTACAAAAGGCTCGGTCTCACGATGCTGTATGTATATGTCTGAGATACCAAAGGGTGGTAGGAGAGCTAAGAGGTTACAAAGAAAATTAATTAATGGCCACAAGTAGCCAGTACCAGTCATCTTCAGAGAATGTTTTAGTCCCACTTTTTTCTCACTGTTAGGATCATTTCATGACAGTGATTTTTAACTGTAGAATTCAGTACAAACTATACTTGATCCTCTACTTACATATCATTAAGAGAAATCTAAATTCCACAATTAAAATGCCACAGCTTATTCATATACTAAAATTCTTATTAGGACATTCATTGAACCATGATACTATTTGGATTTACAAACTCTCTGGATAGAGACTGCCAAAAAAACATCTTGAATCCTCAATTATCTTAAAATACATAGATGATAGTCACTTACGCCACCTCGAAAAACTTTTTCTTGTTCTTCCTAATCTTATAGATCAAAGGTTGCCTAACCAATATTCATTTTAAATTGATACTTTCATTTTAGCATTCAGTTTTATTTGGGCATTGCTTGCATCAGTTTTTAACAATTTTCTTAAGATATAATTTATATACACCATACAATCTACCTATTTAAAGTGTATAAATCAGTAGTTTTTAGTATGTTCCCAGAGTTACATAACCATCACCACACTCCAATTTTAAAATATTTTTGATCACACCAGGAAGAAACACTGTACCAATTATTACTTACTCCAATTTGCTGCTTTCCTTCCCCCCCAGCCCAAGACAACCAATTTTGTAACTTTTGTCTTTAGCTTTGCCTGTTCTGGACATGTCCTATATATGGAATCATGTAACGTGTGTTTTGTGACTGGCTTTCCTTTATGTGTTTTCAAGGTTCATCCATGTTGTATCATGTATCAAGACTTCATTGGTTTTACTGATGAATAATATTCCATTTTAAGGGTATACAGGTTGAGTATCCCTAATCTGAAAATACAACATTTGGAATGTGCCACAATTTGAGACTTTTTGAGCACCAACATGACACCATAAGGAAAATTCCACACCTGATACCTTTGCTTTCTGATGGTTCAGTGTACACAAACTTTGTTCCATGCACAAAATTACTTATTGTATAAAATTACCTTCAGGCTGTGTGTATAAGGTGTATATGAAACAAAAATGAATTATGTGTTTAGACTTGGGTCTCATCCCCAAGATCTCTCATTATGTATATGAAAATATTCCAAAATTCAAGAAAATAAAAAATCAGAAACATTTCTGATCCCAAGCATTCTGGATAAAGGATACTCAACCTGTACCACATTTTATTTACATACTTATCAGTTAATGGATTTTGAACTGTTTCTACTTTTTGATTATTACGGATTATGCTGCAGGGAACATTCATGTAAAAGTTTTTGTATGGATGTACAAAAACTTTTTTTCTCTTGAGTACTGACCTAGAAGTAAAATGCTGAGTAAAATGATATGTTTACATTTAATATTTTGAGGAGTTGCTAAACCGTTTTCCAAAGCACCTGTCCTATTTTATATTCCCACTAGCAGTGTATGAACGTTCAAATTTCATCACATCCTTGACAACACTTGTTATTGTCTGTCTTTTTAAATGTAGGCATCCTAGTGGGTGTGAAGTATCTAATTGTGGTTTCAATTTGCATTTCTTTAGTGGCCAATGATGTTGTGCCTATGCTTTTCATGTGTCCATTGACCATTTTTATGTCTTCTTTGGAGAAATGTCTATTCAGAGATTTTGCCTTTGGCTTATTTATTCTTTAAGAATAATTTTAAAATTATTTTTATTTGTGTTTGACACAGAATTGTACATATTTATAGGGTACAGTGTGATGTTTTGATGCATGTGTACACTATATTATGATCACATCAGGATAATTACCATATCCATCACTTTAACATTTATTGTTTCTTTGTGGTGGTAACACTCAAAATCTTTTAGTTATCTTGAAATACATATTACATATTTATTAGTTTTATAATTGAGTTATAAGAGTTCTTTATATACTATGGATACCAGTCCTTTTTCACATCTGTGATTTGCAAATACTTTCTCCCATTCTGTAGGTGGTCTTTTCACTTTCCTGATGGTATCCTTTGAAGCACAAGTTTTTATTTTGATTAAGCCCAATTTGTCTATGTTTTTCTATTGTAGCTTATGCTTTTAGTGTTATATCTAAAATACCATTTCTGAGGTCACAGGTTCACAGTGATTCACTCAAATGCTTTAAGAGTTTTACAGTTTGTTCCTTACGTTTAAGCCTTTGATCTATTTTGAGTTAATTTTTTTGCATGGTGTAAGGAAAGCGTCCAGGTTCATGTATTTGCATGTGAATATTCAGTTTTCCTGGCACTTTTTGTGGAAAAGATTGTTCTATCCCCCAGTGAATTATCTAGGCACCCTTATTAAAGGTCAATCAATCTTAAATGTAAAGGTTTATTTCTGAACTCTCAATTCTGTTTCATTGGTCCTACATATCTATATTATGCCATTACCACACTATCTTGATTACTATCCCTTTGTAGTAGCTTTCTACTCAACAAGTGTGCATCCTCCAACTTTGTTCTATTTAAAGATTACTTTGTCTATTCTTGGCTACTTGCATTTCTGTATGAATATTAGGGTCAGTTTGCCAATTTCTCCCAAACCCTATTGGCTAGGATTTTGATAGGGATTTGATTGTATCTGTGGGCCAATTTAGAGACTACTGCCATTTTAACAATGTTAAGTATTTTGCCTTGGGAACGTAGATTGTATCTTCATTAATTTGTGCATTCTTTATTTAATTTTTTTCTTTTTTAGTTTCAGAGTATCAGTTTTGTACTTTTATTGTTACGTTTCTAATTACTGTATTCTTTTTGATACCTTTACAAATGCAGTCATTTTTACATTTCATTTTTAGATTGTTCATTACTGGTGTATAGAAATACAGTTGGTTTGTATTGATGTTGACCTTATATCTAGAAACCTGCTGACCCTGTTTATTAGTTCTAAGAGCATTTAGTGAATTCCTTTTGATTTTCTAGATCCACAGTCATGTCCTGTATAAAGAGATAGTTCAATTATTGCTTATCTATCTGAATACCTTTTGTTTCTTTTTCTTACCTAACTGTACGGACTAGAATTTCTAATACAATGTTTAACAAAAGTGGGAAGAACAGATATTGTTCTCTCATTTCGATCTTAAGGGAAAAGCCATTTAGTCTCTCACCAGTAAGTATGATAGTAGTAGTAGATTTCTTCATGGATGTCTTCTATCAGGCTAGGGAAGTCCTATTCAACCTCTTCCTGGTATTCTTACTTTGTTGAGTGTGCTTATCATGAAAGAGTTTTGGATTTTGTCAAATATTTTTTCTGTGTCCATTGAGATGATTATATGGTTATTTTGCTTTATTGTATTGATAGTTTGTATTACACTAATTGATTTTATGACACTAAACTATGTGTTGTTATGATAATTCCAACTTGGTCATGGTATATAATAACTTTTTATGTTGCTATATATGGATTGGTTGTATTTTGTTGAAAATTTTTGCGTCTATATACATAAATGTAGTTTTCTTGTGATGTCTTTCTTTTCTTTTCTTTTTTTTTTTTTTTTTTTTGAGACGGAGTCTCGCTCTGTCACCCAGGCTGGAGTGCAGTGGCGGGATCTCAGCTCCGCCTCCCGGGTTCACGCCATTCTCCTGCCTCAGCCTCCTGTAGCTGGGACTACAGGCGCCCACCACCTCGCCTGGCTAGTTTTTTGTATTTTTTTAGTAGAGATGGGGTTTCACCTTGTTAGCCAGGATGATCTCGATCTCCTGACCTCGTGATCCACCCGTCTCGGCCTCCCAAAGTGCTGGGATTACAGGCTTGAGCCACCGCGCCCGGCCTGTGATGTCTTTCATTTTGATATTAGGTTAATACTAGCCTTTTAAAATGGGTTGGGAAGTGTTTTTCCTCCTCTATATTTTGGGAAATGTTTGTGAAAAATTACTATTAATTATGTGTTAAGTATACTATAGATTCACCAGTGAAGCCAACAGGGCCTGGCCATTTCTTCATAGAAAGTTAAAAAATTTCTAATACAATTACTTTACTTTGTACAGGCCTCTTCAAATTTTCTACTTAATCATGGGTCAGTTTTGGTATTTTCTAGGAATTTTCTCATTTTATTTAAGTCATCAATTTGTTGGCATATACTGGTTTACCTCATTCTCTTATAATCCTTTTCATTTCTGTAAGGTCAGTAGTGATGCCCTCTATTTATTTCCAGATTTTAGTAATATGCTCTTCTCTCTCTTTCTCTTTCTTTTTTTTTTTTTTTTTTTTTTTCCTGGTCAGTCTACTAAAGGTTCATCAATTTTATTGATCTTTTCAAAAACTAATTTTTATTTTCAATGATATGTTCTGTTTTTTATTGTCATTGTTAACTTCTAGTCTTTATGATTCTTTCTGCCTTGTTCTCTTTTTTTCAGTTTCTTAAAGTAATACGTTAGCTTATTGATTTGAAATATTTTATCTTTTTCCAATTTACATATTTCTGGCTAAGAATTTCCCTTTATGCATGGCTTTAGGTGCATCTTGTAGGTTTTTGCATGTTGTGATTTTGTTTTCATTTATCTTTAAATATTTTCTAATTCCCATTGTGATTTCTTCTTTGATTCTTATTTAGGAGTGTGCTGTTTAATATTTACATATTTCTGAATTTCCCAAGATTTTGAAAAATTTGTATAAATATATGAGGTACAAGTGCAATTTTGTTACATGCATAGATTGCATAATGGTCAAGTCAGTCTATTTTGGAGAATGTTCCTTGTGTATGTGAGAAAAATGTGTGTTCTGCTGTTGCTGAGGAGAATGTTCTGTAAATGTCTGTGAGGTACAGTTGGTTTATACTGCTGTTAACATTTTCTGTATTCTTGTTAATCTTCTGCACAGCTGTTCTAACCATTAGTAAAAGTAGAGTATTAAAGTCTCTAACTATTATTATTGAATTGACTAATTGTGCTTTCAATTCTGTCAGTTTGCTTAATGTATCTTGAGATTCTGTTTTTATGCACATATGTATTTAAAACTGTTGTATTTTACTGATGGACTGGCATTTTGTCCTTATAAAATTGTCTTCTTTGTCTCCAGTTACATTTTTTTTTTCTTAAAGTCCATTTTGGCTGATACTAATGTAGCCACTCCAGTACTTGTATGGTTGTTGTTTGCATGGTATAACAGACAGTAGATATGTATTTATAGAACTTATTATACTAACCTATTTACCTTTTCTGGTCCTCTTCATTTCTTCCTGTGAATTCAAATTACCATCTGGTGTCATTTCTGTACTTCAATATGTCTTTCTCCTACCTCAATCCTTTGTGCTGTTATTGTCAAATATGTTAAATTTCTATATTATAGACCAAACAGTATAATTATACATTCATTATTTTAAGGTATTTCATTTAATCAGTTAGGAGAAATTCAAAAATATGAAATTATATTGTTTTTTGTAGTTACCCACATAATTACCACTGGCACTCTTTTCCTGTGTGTGTATAGATTCAAATTACTATCCGATGTTATCTGCTTTCAGCCTGAAAGTTTTCTTTAGCATTTCTGGAAAGGCAAGTCTGTTAGCATTACATTCTCTCAGTTTTTATTTCTCTGGGAAAATACGTATGTTGTCTTCATGTTTGTTAATGTTATTAAATATTTTCTTAATTGACAGATTTTTTTTTTTTTCTTTCAGTGCTTTGAGTATACCATCCCACTGGCTTCTGGTCACTATCGTTTAATGAAGAAAAGTCAGTGGTGGATCTTATTGGGGTTCTCTTGTACTTGGCATGTTATTTTTCTTTACCTATTCCAAAATTTTCCCTTTTTGACTATGATGTTTCTGGGTATGGATTGCTTTATGCTTATCCTAAAGTTTGTTGAATTTCTTGGAGGTGTAGATGAATTTTTTTTATCAAATTTGGAAAGTTTTCAGCTATTATTTCTTTGAATATTTTTTCTGTCTTTTTTCTCTTTTTTCTCTTGGTCTTCCATTTCATGTCTCTTGGTGCATTTAGAGGTGTCTCACATTTCTCTGAGGTGCTGGGGGTTTTCTTATTATTATGCTTTCTTTTCTTGTTCTTCAGATTGCATAATCTTCATCAGTGTATTTTTCAGTTCATTGATTCTTTTTCTGATGGCTCAAATCTATCATGGAATTTTTCATATGGTTATTCTACTTTTCAACTCCAAAATTTCAATTAGATTCTTTTAAATAATTTCAGTTTATTTATCAATATTCTCTGTTTGATGAATCATTCCCATCATACCTCCCTTTAACCATTCTTTATAGTTCAGAGTTGGGTATGGAGGCTGGTTCAATTAGATATACTAGAAAATTGTTTGAAAAGTTGGGGCAGAGGATGACCTTCTACCCTCTGAATGATTTGGGTATGGATATGAGGCCTAAAACTGCTACAGCTCTTTTTGCTACCATGAGGTAAGTTAACCTGAGGATTAAGCCAATATATATGAAGGAGGAGAATAATAAAATATCTAAGGAAACTGAAACACTGGTTGAAACACTCATGATGTCTTAACCTCTGAATCAAATAGCATTGAAGTTTTACCTAATAACACTTTCAGTTATATGAGCTAGGAAGTATTCCTTGTTAAGATAATTTAACTTGTGAAAGTATCCAGTAGTTTCAACTAATTAAACAGGTTTTAGGAAGGACTCATCCTAAGTAGTGAGAGAAACACATTGTATTAAATAGTAAGTTTTGTCATTAAATTTGTCTAGCATATATCTGTTGTGCTTTTCCCCGACATTTTACTTAATGTATATTGTTTTGTATGACCTAATTATTGTACATTAATAATTAAAACAGTAGAACAAAAGTGTTAATGGATTTACAGCCATAAGACAAAAGAGCAGTAATCTGGAATTAAACTCATTTTTAAGACAACCCTGGCTTAGAAGATAAATATGAATATGCAAACCTTGATAATTTATTTATCACGTTATCTAGAGTGTTTGGTTGCTGGTGACATTGTTATGTTTAATTTAACTTAGCAAATTGTGATTCTTTCCCTTTGTATGAGTAGGCACCAACTCCTGGCACTAAAACAATTATTAGGAGACTGGGATTTACAAATATTCCCAGAAAGAGAGAGAATAATATAAAGTTAGATGAAGAGTAGTAGATTTTTTGAGCCTGTTTGGCAAGAGGTAGATAAGAATAAGGCAAATATAGGAAGAGGGAGTTCATGAGTAACACATGGAAAGAGAATTTACAGGGCTGTGATCAGGAAACGAAAAAAATGGGTCAATATATCTTGTGCCCTAACCCTGGATGGAAGAAGAAAATAATTATGAAAATATACACTGGATTTCAAAGAGAAAATAAACCTTCAGTTTTTAGCCTCCCTATGTTTTAGCACTGAGCAACCAGAGAACTTTTGAGATTACCAAGTGTAAGCTTTGACCTCAATATTTAGGGCTAGTTTTAATGTCTTTGGTTCCACTTTTGCTAACTCTTTAAGCCAGCTGTGGGGCACACTGGTTTTTCTCTCCTTGTGGCGTGCAGCCTGGCTTCCTTTCTCTGGTTCTCTCACTCTTTGGCATAAAAGGAGAAGCAATGAGAGGACCAGTCTGCCAGAGTAGGAGCCAAGGAACCAAGCTGGATGCCTGCAAGACTGCAGACAAGTTCCTCTGAGCTGCAGGGTGGAGAATTTGAGCCTGCTCCTTCTCCTTTATTATTTGAAACAACTAAATGGCATTTGCCAGTGTCAATATTACCAAAAATTAAGAATCTACAGGTTGACAGCAAAGTAGATAGAAGAGTGTGTCTGAATACATCAGTATCTCTATTTTTTTTTTAACACATTTTAATTAAGTACCTTGGACCTGCAGGCATACAGCACTGCTATTTCATCTACATTTGGACCATATCTTCACAAATCATTCTGTTGATCAAGTGAAGTCAACAAGAGGACAATAGTTAAGAATCACAGAAACCAAAAAGCCAGTGAGGAGATGTCTGTGAGGCCCTTCACAGGCAGTTTCTAGTAATGAGAGGCTACTATATTCTTTGGCTGTGAAGAAGAGCAAGCAGCGTGTAAAACAGACTCACAGAAAAATTCAGAAGATTGTATTTGAAGTCTGGCCTCTCTTTGCTACTCACTAGCTGTATCACCTTGGGTAGGGCAGGCACTGAATTTCAGGTATTATCTTTACTTGTAAAATGGAGATGATGATAAAACCTTTTCCTGCCTTCCATGTGGTTTGTTGTGAGATGCAAATAAAATAAACACATGAGAAACTACTTTATAAAGTAGAATGTGCTGTCTGCTAAGTTTTATGACTTTCTAGATGCGAGTGTTGTGTTTCTAGCTGCCAAAGGATATTTGTTCATGAAATCCACAGATTATTTTAATAAGACTTAGCATACACAGTGATTTCTACCTGTTCACCCATTTAATTAACACAAGTTAAGTTCTAGCAAACTCAGTGTGAGTTTTACCTTTGTCTTTTTTTGCTGGCATTGCAGAGACTTTTATAGATATGCTAACTATCTAAGAAACTGTAGGAGACAAGGGTGAGAATAGGAAAAACTGAAAATTTAGGAAGTGAATGGATAGGCCCTAACACAATAATTAGCCCCTAAAAAATAGAGGTATTGCTAAAAATTTATAAGACCCTCACCAATACGCTCATTCATATCTTGATACTTTATAATCATAATGCGGAAGTATGAAGAACCACATATAATAATTATGATGTTTATGTTTTCTTCAAATTAGTAGATTTCTTATGAAGTGGGGCAATGTGTGATTTAAAAATAATAGTGTTTTTAGGGCCTTTTAATTGTTATGTTTCCAGAAACATGGAATTGTTATTGTGCTAAGGAAATAATTGATACTATCCTGATTCCCCACTTGCATTTATTGCTAAGGACAGTAAGTTCAGAGTGGCAGTGTCTCGTCACAACCTCTCTGTTTGGCACCACCAAATATTGTAGTTGACTTAACCAGGCAAAGAAAAAAATAATTATCAGAAAAACATTTACTTTGTAGGTCAACATTTTCCTTCAGACCACACAATGTGGGAAACAGATGCCAGGGACCCCTGGTCTGATTGCCTTTGGAAATATACCAAAAACACCCAAAGTCAAGAGAACCCTGCTTTTTAAGGTACAACAAAAAGACATAGCATAGACAGTCCTATAAAGAAGAGAATTATAAACAATGGCCTAATATAAATTTGAGTAAAATAAGGGATTGGAGTGCAAACAACATGAAGTTTTTTCCCAAGCTCCTGTGGTCTGAAAAAAGACATTCTTCTAAGAAAATGTGTGTGTTTGTGGATGGGTGTTTGTGTGTGTGTTCACAAGCTTGAAATTCAACAAATATGGGAAAGCAATTGTTGTAGGCCATAAGAAAAAAATAGGCAATTTTTATTAAAAGGTGATGCTGGAAATAGATTTAATTGATTAGATTTGAAATACATTTTGTGGATGAGTATGACCTCTGGTGTTAATCTAGGGAAATTCTCTCACTTATATGCCTTAATGGAACAAAAAGAAGCAAATTTAATTTTCTGAAAGCTTATCACTGGAAGTCATGGCCCTTGATCTGCGTCTTTTTTTACCCCCAATGTTTCTTCATTTCCTTCCTCTCTTCTCTCTATAGTCACAAGTATAAATAAGTATCTCCTATGTGCAAAGGACTATCCATGTGGAAGAATATTGCCTTTGTTGCTTCATTTAACTTTACATGTTACATGTATCTCTACAATCCTGTATAGGAAAAAAAAAGAAAAAATTACGTCATATACATTTTAAATGTCTACATATAAACATAAAATTTGTTGACTTTATTAAAAGAGGAATGATGAAAATAAGAACTTCTTAAATGTGCCTGTTATAACCTAATAGTGTAAAATGTCTTAAACAATGAAGTTATGATTCAGACTAAAAATGAAACACAAAATTATCTTGTGTTTTTTCATCATAGTAATACAAGTTTATCACACTCTCAATATACAGATATTTATTAGCAAGATGGCTTTTCGAGTGTGTGTAATCAGTTGATTTCTTAACAGAAAGCCGATAAATGTCTAATTGATTTGCTGTCTGTCCAATCACAGTGAGTTTTACATTATTAATTTATTTTATGAGCTTTTTCAAAAAAGTGGCTAGCCAGAAGTACTATTAGTCTGAGTTTTGGTGTTCCGACAGTCCCTCATGTTGTGGATCAAATTTCCACTTTCTTCTGAATTTTGTGCCTTCTGTCCTCCTGTGTACCCCCTTGGAGAGAAGTGAGAACTCCATGCAACATTGCCATAAATCTCAGTAGGCAATTTCTGAGATGATTATTTCTACATGATTTCTACATGATTAATGGCACTGCAACTAATCCCATGCTAGAGCATAGAGATATACATGGCAAAAGATATATTTTTGCCTATTATTTTGTTTTTGGAGCCTCTGTTGAAGCACTGAATTTGCTATTTGACAAAGTCAGTTTGACACAAGGGATGCAGCCATTATTTTTCTTATGACAGTTCCGAAACTGTAGAACTTTATATCTAATTTAATGCTGGCAACAACTATTGTGGTATTTCGGGGGTGGAGGCTATGTAATCTTTTTTCTAAATTTATGAATCGCTAATAAAAATATTTATTAATTTATCATAATGTTCCTTTGAAGTATTTAGATTTCTAAGGATGAATCAAACATTTTCACTCAATCGCTACCCGTAGCAACTGGAAAGCTATATAATTTGTTGAAAAGGGTCCTAATACATGTTTGATGGATTTTCTGCATGAGTTGAATTTCTTTTTCAGACCAGAAGGTTAGTAACTTTTCATAGGGAAACTTCTATTTTAATTCAAATTACTTCTCAGAATTGTTTTTAATAGTTACGCTTTCCACACAATTCATGCAGTATCTACTCAGCTGCCCGGAAGACTCAATTAGCTTCGTGATCCTAAACAAGTTTTACTGAATTGTCATTTTGAAGATACAGAACAAAAATAACAATAGATGATAAAAACAAAATGCTGTCTGATTGTTAGCCACTAAATTATATTCTTGACGAAGACCATTGAGAAATTCAAGTCCGGACAGTATTCATTATCTCAAGTCCAGGGCGATGGGACTAACAGCAGCTCTGCGCCCCCCACCCCTTTTTTTCTGCTGAATGTTTATTTGCACGTACAAAAAAATTAAAATTGTTTAACATGTGTCCAAAGAATATCATAAAATGAATTATTCACTCCGTGACACTGAAAGCACACGCACGCACACTCTTAAAAGCAGATACCAGGTAAGCAACTTTAGGGCAGCTGCCGAGTAGAATATCAAGACATCGGATCCAGCTGAGAATTCCAATTACCTAATGACCTAATGAGGGTGATCCGCTTTCACTCTAATTTCTAGGTCTAATTCGTTGTAATAGTCTCTATCATAAAAATCAGGCTTTAAAATAATTTAAAATGGAAACAAATATTCAACGGGCCAATTTCTTTCATCTTCTTTAGGGGGAGACGGGAATTTGAATTCACAAAGAAATGCCAATGTAAAGACTTAAGATGGAGCAGAAACAAAGAACCTTCAAAAGGATCACCATGGTGTTGCTGCATCTCCTAGAAGAACACAGCGCAGGGAGTTTGTGAGACACCAAGTGCAATTTGTGTTAGTTTATTAGGGAGTAAATAAAAAATGATACCGAACTCCAACAAACCTCCAGCACTGTCCGTGGGCAGCGATTATTCAGCCCAAGCTATCATTCTTAATAATTTCTCTGCCAGGCTGCGACTACCGGGGTGAATCAGCCCGTCCCAGGCCCCTCTCCCACCCGCCGCTGCAGTTAGGACTTGGCAAAGATGCTCGATGTTTGCGTTATTTGTGACCGGTCTTTGCTTTGTGTCTGCGCTGCAGGTGAGGAGGAGGAAGAGGAGCAGAAGAGGAGCTGGAGGCCGGCGGTGACTGAGCAGCCCCCACACCTTTGAGCGAGCCGCCTGCCTCTCCACCGCTTGGAAAGCCCTCGGACCTCCGGATTCGGGCTGCCGGAGAGCCTGAGCGCCAGAGCCCAGCACCCGGCGGCCGGGGGCGCCAGCCCCTCATGTTCCGGAGAAGGAGCAAATGTGAGCTGGCAGTAGCGGGGAAAGCCCTCCGCCCCCGCCAGGGGGACCCGGGAAGCCCTGCCGGCTCTGCTGGCGGACTGCGGGGATCCCCTCCTCCGGCCCCGCCCCCACCCTCCCCCAGCCCGGGTGCCGAGGCTGTTAACCCTACCCGCGCCGCAGCGCACTCGGGCTAGAGCGCCGCGCACCCAATCCAGACTCCAGAGCCCGCCGGCGGGGAAAGATCCGGGCGCGGGGTCGGCTGTGATCCCGCAGCGGCCAAGGCAGGGCTCAGGCCCCGGGATTCTCCCCACACGCTACCGCACTGGCGTAGCCGGCCGCCAAACTTTTTCTCCCCAAAGCCAGTGCCCCCGCAGTTACTTGGCGGGCAGCCGGCAGCCCACTCTCGGCGGGATGATCTGGGAGAAGCGGGCGTGGGACGAGGGGGCTGCTGTTTTGCAGCCCTACGAGGCATGCAGGCGGAGAAGTGGTCGGGGTTTAACACCGTCCCTGCGCCTGCCCCCTGGCCAGGATGGCCCGACGTGCTGCAGTGGTTGGCGCAAGTGATCCGGGCAGCGCATCCGGCACTAGTCAGGGGGGCAGCGGCATGGGAGGGAGGGGCGCCTTTCTCTTTTCTCCTCCTCCTGCAGCCCAGCTACACTGCGTAGAGGCTCGCCATCTCCGGCAGGGCTGAGGGGCGCACGCAAACAGCAGGTGGAATCCCTGCCCTGGAGCGCCCTGGCTCTGGACTGCACCCCCCAGGGTTTCTGTCCTGCAGATTCCCATCCCCATCTTTCTCTGCCACACACGCTTCCCTAAGCCGCGCGCGCCGCAAACTCAGTCTCGGTCCCCGCAGGTGATGTCATGCCCATTGTTTTGGTGCGCCCAACCAATCGGACTCGCCGCCTGGATTCTACCGGAGCCGGCATGGGCCCTTCCTCGCACCAGCAGCAGGAGTCCCCGCTCCCGACCATAACGCATTGCGCAGGGTGCACCACCGCTTGGTCTCCCTGCAGCTTTAACAGCCCTGACATGGAAACCCCATTGCAGTTCCAGCGCGGCTTCTTCCCAGAGCAGCCGCCGCCGCCGCCGCGCTCCTCACACCTGCATTGCCAGCAGCAGCAGCAGAGCCAGGACAAGCCGTGCCCGCCCTTCGCGCCCCTCCCGCACCCTCACCACCACCCGCACCTCGCGCACCAGCAGCCGGCCAGCGGCGGCAGCAGCCCATGCCTCCGGTGCAACAGCTGCTCCTCCTCCGGTGCCCCGGCGGCGGGGGCGGGGGATAACCTGTCCCTGCTGCTCCGCACCTCCTCTCCCGGCGGCGCCTTCCGGACCCGCACCTCCTCGCCGCTGTCGGGCTCGTCGTGCTGCTGCTGCTGCTGCTCGTCGCGCCGGGGCAGCCAGCTCAATGTGAGCGAGCTGACGCCGTCCAGCCATGCCAGTGCGCTCCGGCAGCAGTACGCGCAGCAGCCCGCGTCCGCCTCCCAGTACCACCAGTGCCACAGCCTGCAGCCCGCCGCCAGCCCCACGGGCAGCCTTGGCAGCCTGGGCTCCGGGCCCCCGCTCTCGCACCACCACCACCACCCGCACCCGGCGCACCACCAGCACCACCAGCCCCAGGCGCGCCGCGAGAGCAACCCCTTCACCGAAATAGCCATGAGCAGCTGCAGGTACAACGGGGGCGTCATGCGGCCGCTCAGCAACTTGAGCGCGTCCCGCCGGAACCTGCACGAGATGGACTCAGAGGCACAGCCCCTGCAGCCCCCTGCGTCTGTCGGAGGAGGTGGCGGCGCGTCCTCCCCGTCTGCAGCCGCTGCTGCCGCCGCCGCCGCCGCTTCGTCCTCAGCCCCCGAGATCGTGGTGTCTAAGCCCGAGCACAACAACTCCAACAACCTGGCGCTCTATGGAACCGGCGGCGGAGGCAGCACCGGAGGAGGCGGCGGCGGTGGCGGGAGCGGGCACGGCAGCAGCAGTGGCACCAAGTCCAGCAAAAAGAAAAACCAGAACATCGGCTACAAGCTGGGCCACCGGCGCGCCCTGTTCGAAAAGCGCAAGCGGCTCAGCGACTACGCGCTCATCTTCGGCATGTTCGGCATCGTGGTCATGGTCATCGAGACCGAGCTGTCGTGGGGCGCCTACGACAAGGTACCGGCTTGAACCCTTGCCCACGCTACTGGAGTCGGGGCACTGGGTGGTTGGGATGGGCACTGGCGGGGACCCTTTGCCTGCGGGTCCCAGCCTCCCCAGAACTATCAAGTGAGCCAGCCAGGACAGCGGGCGCGTCTAGTACGCGCATCCCTAGTCAGCTAAACAACTCATAGATGAACCCTTTCCGCGTGCAGCCAAAGTTCTCGAGGCAGTTAAGAGTGCCCAGCGCATTCGCGCACCTTTAGTAAGTGGTTCTGGGAGTCGGTGGAAACCACCTGTGTTCATCCCCTGGTGAATTATGTTTAGGAGGGCCCTTTCAACCCGCTCTCTTGAACTCAGGAGGAAGTTCCTCTCTGGTTTTGCTAGCCTGGAGCAGCAGCGCTTCGTTCCTCTATGGCGTGGACCCGGCAGTCCAGCCACGCGTCTTTCCAGTCTTTCCAGGTCTACTCTCATCTCTTGGTTTTGAGGCTGAATGATCTGACAGATCACAGAGCCAAGACAGGTGCACCCCTCTCCCCTTATCTTCCTTCTGTGAGTTCAGGTCCACCTATGGGGGACTGACTGATTCTGGGGGCCTGGAAGGTGGTTAAAAGTGCTTCTTTCTTAAAAGTGCTTCTGTCTGTGTTGCAGGCGTCGCTGTATTCCTTAGCTCTGAAATGCCTTATCAGTCTCTCCACGATCATCCTGCTCGGTCTGATCATCGTGTACCACGCCAGGGAAATACAGGTAACTTAGGTCCTGCTGTTTATGAATGACCCAAAGCCCTGCAGTCAGCCTAGAGAAACGCGAGGCAGCAGAGGCTTTTTCCAAGCCGTCATGTCCTTGCTTGAGGTTACAGAAGACACACGCTGTATTGTTATGTTAGCACCTGACCTGTTCTTTCAGGAAGTGGAAAACAACACAAGGCAGGGTAGCAAATAAGCATGCACCATTTTCGGAGATGTATTTGTTGGACTCAAGATTTTTACTTCCCCTCAATAGGCGGATCCTTTTCTCCAGATCAGTCACATTTTGTTCCTTAAGGCCAGTTATGCTCTAGTTTTAATCTAGAATGAACTTTTGTTCTTGTCTGAGATACCTCTTCCTAGTGGGTGCGTCATTATGGGAGATTGTATCTATATAATTTTCTATAATTTAGGATAGAGAAGAAAATTGAGTGATGAGTTGCTGGCTAATTTATTAAATGAGATATGGGAAAAGATCTAACCATTTCCTAAATCCCCCACCATTAAAAAAAAACTGTTGTAAGTTTAGAATGCAAATTGTGTATATCCAATCATTAAGTATTTTTAAAAATGTAATTTAACAGTTAAGGCCACTGTCCTTGTGAGTTTTTTTTTTTTTTTCCTAATATTTATTTTGTTTAAATGCAGTCAGGAGCTCTATATTTGGCTGTTAGTATCCATATCAGAATGCTCTATCAAACTTATGGGTCATCTTGTCAGTTGTTAGCCTACAAAGGAATATTAAGGCTTTTAAATTAAATTAAGTATAGAGTTTTCGAAAATTAGATTGGGATTTTTTTCAGCTTAGAATTTGCACTGTGTGGGAGGTGTGGTGGCTCAGGCCTGTGGTCCTGGTGCGTGAGAATTTGCACTATGTATTTTCTGATTTTTTTTTCTTTTTTGAGCAGTTGTTAGACATTTGGTGGTACTATGAGACCCTTAATTTAGGCCATCTTCCTTTAGACTGCCTCAGTTTTAAGCTGCCTTTCAATTTAAAACCTTATATAGGATTTGCCATTGAAGTCATTTAGTATTAATTTAAATTAAATTAATTTTAAATTAGTAACTAGCAAACACAAAGTAAATATGGGAGAAATCATTTTTAATGATTGCCCAGACAAAATAATGATGCACATTACTCCAAGTGCGGAGGGAGAAATTATTTCACCTTGCCTTTATATTTGTAAAACTTTGAAAAATGTGTTTTTGAAGGGATGAGGTTGGAGAATAATTAGAAAGAGTGAGACTACTCGGGAAATAAATAACAGAACTGCACGGCCAAAATGAGATGAACACATTTAAATTTTTTAAAGTTTTAACAGTTTACATAGATTCATCTTTAATTCAATACTAGGGATGGTGGGCTTTTGAGATTCTTTTTGAAGATTTTAAAGAGATACTAAAATATAACTTAAACATTAGAAATTTGTCTTTTCATTTTGACTTGAAGAGTAGACAATTAGAGCTGGAAGGAACAAAATAGGTTTAATGGTCCTTTGACTCAGTTTACAGATAAGGAATCTGAAATCAGCAGAGGTAGCTTGCCGGGCCACACAGCTAGACAGTGCACAGTGAGAACCAGCCCTGTCCTAGCTTCCAGGCCATAATGCTTCCCTCTGCGATCTGCTGCTACATGCCAAAAACCCTGAAACATGGATATTTCTTTTTCTGCAGTTTCCCTCTAAATCCAAAAGTTTGGTATATAAATTCACTTAAATTTAAAAGATTATTCCAAAACGTTCTTACATATTTTTAAAAATCAAGTTAACTTGAAAAATGTTTTGCTTAGTGATTCTGAAATGAGAGACCTTGCTGGGTTTTATTAAATACCACCTTTGTGTTATTGCCTGTTCCTTGTGAAAATCACACAGCTAAACAAACATTCATGGGGGAGGACATTTGCTGGTATTAACATCAAGAACAAAGTGTCTTGAAAACACTGACTCTTTAAGAATCACTGGGAGATTTTTTGAAGTAATTCATAGGAGTCTAAGAAGAGCTACCAAATGTTAACTATTTATTTAAAGAAATTGGTATCATATTAGAATGCTTGAAATTTACAGAAATTAATAAAAAAGCATCATATTTTTATAGATTAATGCTTGAAAGCATTCCACTCATTGGGTAATTTTGAGGATGATTTCAGTTATGCATGTGCATATGTATTTTGATTAGGGTATGTATTGCATGGGTGAGACAAATGACATGGAATGACCCTCCACGGCAAATATGCACAATGAACTTCCTTACTGTTGGGCAACATAAACGTTATAGAATGTTGTATGTTTTAAAATTGGGTTTATTTTATATGATATGTGGCTTCTGTTAAACTCACTACACTTAAGATAATTTCAAAATAGATGCTTGGGTCATATCATTTAATTATTTTGGATGTAGGTTTTTTACTTGGTATATTATGTAGAGGGATTTCTCCTTTAAGCTGAAACTCCAAATTCTTATATGAGATACTTTTATTTAAAAAATAAAATAAAATGGAGAAGGGTCAAATAAATGTGAAGACCCTGAAATAGAAGTCAAGAACCAGAAAAAAGTAGAGATGTTCTAATTCGTCCAGAGAAGAGCGTCAACAGGGCTGTCAAATACCTTACTCTGAAACGCAATGAAACCAACTGCCCAGGCTTATGTATATGCGTGGAAAATGATGAATTACGCCCCCCCCCTTGTTTATTTATTGATGTCACTGCTGTGCGTGTATTTTTTTCATAAAAAGTTTTAAACTAATGAGCACTTCTCAACTCATGCTAAATGATTCCAAATATATCAATTAACTTTGAGTTAAGAAACTAAATGCAAGGGTTAGCTGCCATTCATAGCATGTCCTTGGACGTAGCATATAATCTAAAAGAACAGTTTTGCTTTTTCTTTTTAGCATATCAGTATGATAATCAGATAGTTAAAGCTAGCCAGTGTAGATTTCTGGTGCATGATATGATTTCTCACTGCATTCAGGAAAAGTAAGTGTTATAACTGACTTTCTGGCTCTATGTCCTCTGGAATTGCTTAATGAAGCAAGAGGAGGCCCTGACATTTTCATGGAGAACCTTGGAAAGCAAGTCTGTGTGACCTTTTATAAAATGTTTATACACACTCTGGCAAAATAAGATGGTTCAGGTGAGTCATGGACGGAAGTGCTTGAATTAAAACAGTATGATGGGGAGGCTTTGTAAGATACCAGCTCAGTAAATTTCAGCTTTGGTGTCATTTTTCAGTACCACAGACAGCTCAGTGCACCAGGCAACAATTTTGTTCATTTTATTAATTACTTTTATACCTCACTACCGAAAGTGAAATCACATTTTTGGTCGTAATACTTATAAAATATCAGATTGAGTAGTAGTAGTTTTTAGCTAAGGAGATATTAGACTTTTTCAGGTGATAATGAACTTGTTTTCTCTATCAGTAAAGCTAAAAAATAAATGAATGAACGCATAAAGAAATTGTAATAAATGCCTATGTATGATGACCTTCTGACAAAAGAAAACATAGTAGGGATTATTTTTATACAGTTTGGAAAGGTCCCTTGCTATTAAGTAAGTAGCCTCCCTATCTCAAGTCTCAAGGTCAAATTATAGGTAAAACAGAAACATACTTTTCAGTGACTTTTTTTTTTCCCCCCACCCCGCAGCGGGGTTGGAGATATGTCTCTGACAGAATAAGTACAAAACGAAGTTCAACTATTCTTTGAGATCTTCAACATCAGAAATTTTCAGTGTAGCTTCCATGTCATCTTTTCAGCTTTAGTATACTATTATTTTTCTTATAGAGGTAATTTTAGATGAAAGAGTTGTTTAGTATTTTGAGGTAGGCAAACATAAGATTCTAAGCGGGAACAGAAAACCCGTTAGACTAGTGCCTGATCTGTCTGGATCTTATGGGTCTTGGAAGAATGGCAGATGATATACTTTGAATTGGAAAACATTTTCATTTGTTTGTTTTTGTAATATACAGCTGACTTTTGAACAACATGGGTGAACTGTGTGGATCCACTTATACACAGATTTTTTTCAGTAAATATAGTGGGCCCTCCATATCCATGGGTTCTGTATCAGCAAAAGTACAATATTCACTGGCTGTAAAACCCTCATACGGAGGATTGACTTTTCATTTATGTGGGTTGCAAAGTGCTGAAAGACTTAAGTATACCTGGATTTTGGTGTCTGTGGGGTTCCTGGAACTAATCCCCTGTGGTTACCAAGGGACAACTGTAATTATGTAATAAATAGCGTTAGGGAAAGCAGTGATTTTATTTGTTATGTTTTATGATGGAATCATGCTTTTCATCATCTTTCAAGTTAGCTTTTCAGAGATGGACTCTATAGCTCTATAATCGGAAGAACAGAAATAAAAATTTCTCTTCATTCATGCACCAAGGCCACAGAAAAGAGGAAACAGTGAGTGAGGGTGGGGGCCTCACCTGGACTGGTTGGGGAGGGGTGGTCCCTGTCTACTAGTAGGCTCTGTGGTTTGCTATATGAAGGCTCAAGTCTGAAGAAGAAGGAAAAAATGTTCTCTTTTCTACCTCTACAGAGAGCAAACAGGTGTTTGCAGACCATGCAGGAAATACTGCATATAGTTACTATTTTTATTAATGAAATAACCAATACATATAATGAAAGTAATTCAAACAGTACAGCAGAGTTTAGAATAAAAAGTGAAAGTCATACTCTCTCAGTCATGTTTCTCAGAGGTAACCACTTTTAAGTTATATATATATATGCCTTCAGAACTTCAATACAGAATATTTAGGTATACACCCATACCTTGCTTATATTCTGTAGTGTATCTTGGAGGTTTACCCTCAGCAGCAGTAGGGACCTATTTCTTTTTTTTTAGCAGGTACATAAGATCCTATTCTATGGATGTACTGTGGTTTACTATCTGAGAGCTGATAGGCAATTTGGAGTTTTCTAAGTTTTTGCTGTTACAAGTAATATTACAGTGAACATCCTTATATATTTATTTTAATCTATTTAGAGTATGTACATATGGTAAATTTTCAGCAGTGAGACTGCTGAATCAAAGGGAGTTTGCATTTTAAATGGAAAGGTATGGCCCACTAGTTTTCTAGAAAGGCCGTCAGAGTTTATGTCTCTGCTTTCTCACACATTATTCCTCCACAGCATTGTCAACACTGGATGCTATAAAAAGATTTATTAAAGAAATCTAAAAAGTTTACCATTTTCTTGCGAAACATTTTTTGGTGACAAATTGTTTAAGGACAAAGCTCAAGGTCTCAGGCTTCTTTGCATCTATTTTGTAGTATCTAGCAGTGCGTTATCTAATCTGCTGGCAAATGGAGTTATCAGAAGCAAATGTTTGCCAAAGTTTTATTATTTCCGTTAAAAAAATTTGCATCCTGGCTAACACGGTGAAACCTCGTCTCCACTAAAAATACCAAAAAAATCAGCCGGGCATGGTGGTGGCATGCACCTGTAATCCCAGCTACTCAGGAGGCTGAGGCAGAGAATGGCCTGAACCTGGGAGGCGGAGCTTGCAGTGAGCCAAGATCGTGCCACCACACTCCAGCCTGGGTGACAGAGCAAGACTCTGTCTCAAAATAAATAAATAATAAAATAAGATTTGGAGGAGGTTGTTGAAGGAAGCTAAAGAAGTAGAAGAAATTATCTTGGATTGGTCTTAAGTTTTCTGCTATGGTAGTTTCATGTACCTATGAGGTAGATAAAAATTATAGCAACAGGTTGAAGGTAAGACTCTAAAAGATAGTGAGGTAGAAAACTTGCCTGAATTCCTTTGTTGAGTGGTTTTCAGCTCAGTGACTGATGTCTATATTGCCAGCAACCTCTACATCAGAAGTAATGAGATGCTCAGTCCCTTTGACTTTGTGTATACACTGTAGTAACGAAATCACTCAGGACTAATTTTCTCTGCCTGCCTGTGTAAAGATCTCTGCATTATTAATGGGTGTAACACTAAATAAAGCGATCCTGGTGTGTTTACAGAGCAGCATCACAAATGAATGAAGAGTGGAACTTTAGGTTTACCACAAATGGGTTTTCTAGAGCACCCATCCTGTTTCTGGGCCATGTTTTGTACAGTTCAGAGATAAAGGCACTATGGACTGTCATCATCCCAAACCACACTTGGCAGGGAGCACCATAGCAGCCTGCACTGATTTAACTTCAGAGAAGTTATATTCGGTTAGGATAGGAAGTGGTTTTGTGGGGTTGTTTTAGAGGGAGTTTCTACTCATTAAGAAATAATGTAATATTTGCTACTTTGGGAGTATATTTTCAACCTGAAAGTCCTTAAGAATTCTATTTATAAAACTAGAAAACACACAGAGGGATCTTAATTATTATTGAACCCAGTATCCCACCCAGCACGAGAATGTCCTTTATGTCATTTTTAATAAAAGTGAGTCACCCAGTTCCTGCTTAAACTCTTTTCCTGAGATTGTCAGTTCATACACGTACAAGGCTGTTTCATTCTTAGCTCTTATTTTTAGTAAGATTTTATGTTCAGGTGAAGTCTCATTTTTATTTATTCCGTATTCAACATTTTAAAAGTTTTTGAGGTCTGCAAATGCAATGAGGAATAAGACAGGAGGGGCCCTTTCCTCTTGCAGCTGATATTCCAAGGAGGAGGGGTTAAAGAGAGACAAAAATCAATAATAAAATTTTTGGAAGTTGTGATAAATTCCTTAGAGGAGAGACAAAGGGCTGAGATAGAAAGTTGGGAGACAAGGGTTGCATACATCAGACAGGACCATCAAGGGAGGACTTTCTGAGGAAGTGACATTTGAACTGAGACATAAAGGGAAAGGAGTAGCCAGTATTGCCAGAGTCTGGGAACTACCTGTGTGAAGGTCTCATGACCGGGAATTTACTGTGCTTAAGCAAATAAGAGCAAACCAGCATAGCATAGCCCAAGCAGGAGCAGAATGGTACCAAATAGAGTAGGAGGGGATAAAGGGACCTGGTTTTCAAGGATCTTGAGGCAATGGTAAGGATTTATGGATTTTTTTCTTTTTCCCCGACGTGCAGGAGGGAACTCGGTTAAGAGTTTAAAGCAGGCAAGGGTCATGATCCAGCTTAATGTTTAAGCAGGCCTTGTTTTGATGCTGTCAGAATTGGCCTGGATACTATTAGGAAGTTGTTGGCAAGCTGTTTCATAGAGAGAGATGATGCTCACCTGGCTTAATAGCATTCTTGCTTGTAGCAGCCATAAAGATGAGAAGTGGGCTGATTGGAGGCCTGTGTTAGAGGTAGAACAGACTTACCATTGGACGGAATGTGGCAGGTAAGGGCAAGGGTCAATACAAAGATGATTAATGGGGTTCTGGCTGGAGCAGCTGAGTGTATTGTGCTGAGAAGGGAAGACTCAAATTGAGAAGCAGGGTGTAGAATCAGGAATTTCTTTTGGCATAATATATTTGAAATTCTGCTGATTGTATATGAGAGTCTGGAGTGCAGAGGAAGTCTGTACCGGATATTTAAATTTGGGAGTTATCAGCACAGAGACTATTTAAACCCGCAGGAATTGATGAAATCACTGAGAGAGAATAGAAAAATGAGAAGGTTGAGAGTTGATCATTCTCTGACATCTAGAGGTTGAGTAAAGTAAGAACTAGAAAGAGGAGACAAGAATGAATTGTCCCTGAGGTGAAGGAGTCTAAGAGATAGGAGTGTTTTAAGGAGGGCATAGCACTCTATATTGAATGCTACCAAGGTCTGTTAATATGGGGTAGAGAAGTGGTTTTTGGATTTGGAAAATTGAAGGTCATTGCTGACCTTGATGAGCCATTTCTGTGGAGTGGTAGAGACAGAAATAGACTGTAAGTTCTAGCATAAAAGAATAAGTTGATTTCCCTTTTCACAGGATCACAGAGCAAACATTTTAACATTAGATCCATTTAAAGGCCCTCCTAGTTAAATAGTCCCAATTTCTTTGAATATTCCTTCTCAGACATTGAATGTACCTGATCACAACCTTCTGGACTTACTCAGTTATGTTGAATTTCCTCTTCAAATGAGAAGGTCAGAAATATACCCAACACTTTCAGATAGGATCTTCCAGTGGGGTTAACGCTCTTCATCAAAAATGCTATATTATACTGACTCTTATTAGTCTAAAATGGTCATTGCTTCACAGAAATTTGCCCAGTGACACTTGTAAAATTGTTATTGAGCTAAATGCTCAGCTTTACGTTTACTAACCCTTTTAAATAGCGTCTTGATTTCAGACCAGCATGTCAGCCTGCCAGAATTGTTTGAATCAATGCTAATGTTTATTTGAAAATCCTGTGTATGGATGATCTATAGAATTGGAAGGCTCCAGAGTTTACATTGGTGCTAGATTCTGTCCCAGAAACGTGGTCAATATTGGTGGCTCTTACTTGGTTTGGATACCTGTCATTGACATATTTGACTCTTCTTTCCTACTTTTGTGCTAGCTATGAGTCTGAAAAGTGAACCTTTGGACAAGACAAGATCAGAGTTTAGAAGTAGGCCCTTTTTGTTGTGAGCCATCTGCTCATCCATGATGTTTGAACTCTGTGAACTCTGTTAGCCACCTCACATTTCTCTAGTTTGTGTACAAGAATTTTATGAGGACTGTCTGATCCCTTGTTAAAATCCACATTTTCTGTGTATACTGCAGTGTCAGGATCTTTCAGTCTATTAGTGATATCCAAGAAGGAAGTAAGACTGATTTGCCTGTAATTTTAGTGTATAATATAGGCTTCATGACCTAATCCCTTTACTCGTAAAAATTTTATTTTTTCCCTTCAGATTATAAAATTAATAACTATTCATGTTAGGAAATTTGTGAAACATAGGAAAATATGAAAAGTAATATAAATTAGTCTAATCTTGCCACCCAGTGATGACTATTATTTATGATATTGTGTATTTATATAAAGCATATGGACATCCTAGTTGAGATGTTGCTGTATAAGGAGATTTTATATTCTCTTCATATAACTTTTTATTGTTTTTTCCTCATGTTTAAACATTCTTAATATTGTAGGTGCAAGTTTTCTTTCATTATGTAGATATAATCAATTTAATTATTTTCCCTATTTTGGACACTTAAAAATTAGAAATAACATATTTTAAACATTTTTATAACAAATACCCTTGCAGATTAACTTTTGTGAGCATCTCTGGTGATTTCCTAAGGATAAACTGCCAAGAGAGAAATTACTGAATTAAAGGGTATTTAAACAACTGATAGCTTGTAAAATTATTCTCCCAAAAGTTTTTATCAGTCCTTTTATTTTTAAAGTGCTTTCAAACCACTTTACGAAATGTGGTTTCTTGAACTGATATAGCAATTTCTGCAGTATCTAGGCTTAAGAGTGCCAGGTAGCATTGAGTACTGTGATGTGTAAATCTGGCAATTTGCTTCCCTGTGGTCTCCTATACCTTCCTAATTCTCCGTGATCTTGGTTTTGAAATATTGGCTAAAAAGGCTTCTAAAAGGGTATCCCTTTTGAATAGTTAAAAACAATTATATAGAAACAATGGGAAAGCAATATTGGAAGATAACTTTGTCTCCAAATATTCCCAATTGTTTTCATTATGGGAAGCTTTAAAAACCATGATTTCTGACAATTTTTCTCTCTAAACTTTCCTGCTGAGCAGAGCAATAGGACTCTCCTTTGTGTTGACTGTTTTTACAACACAGTCTTGTGGCTTTGTGCATTCATTCTCAGCTCTGCCACTAATCAGCTGTGTGACCTTGGACAAGTTACTTAATCTCTCTGAACTTCAACTTCCTTCTCTGTAAAATGGGGAATACAGAGTACCTCTCTCATGGGGTTGTTATGAAGATTAAGTAAGTTTATATATATATACACACACACACACACACACACATATATTACTTAGAAGACTGGCATGTGGTAAGGGCTATTTACATGTCAGCGGTTGGTTATTGTTCACTATTTTGGAGTTTGTTGGGGTGGAAGGGGTGGAATTGGAGCCCAACTTCTCTGGGCTTTAGAAAACAGTGATTTTTTTTTTCCATACGAAACTTATGAGAGAGAACAGGGCAAAAAAAAGGGGCCATTCAAGCAGTGTTTATTAGTTTATTAACACAATCTAGGGTGTGTGTGTGCAAGCGCGTGCATAGTTTTAAATGAAAGCTTTTGCTGTCTATTAAGGACAGCCATTTGTTTTTTTAAACAGATTTAGTTCTGAATCTTCCTGTGAGGAGGTTGACTATCTTAGGAGAGAAGTAATAATTTTGTCCATTAGATTTCAGATCTGTAATGAGTGTTCAGGTACTGTGATGTTAGGCTAACAGTTTTTACTAAAATGGCCATTTTCCACGTAAACTTACCATGGGTGTGGCTTCATCTTGGAATCAAGGCCCTTTCTGTGCTACATTAACTTCTTCAGGCATCACAGCTGACTGCCTCTCCTCACTACTAATTAGGACCCTGGTGACTTAAAAGAATTAAGTGAAGCACTCCGGAAAGTAAGCAAAGGGAATCATTTGGATGATGGAAAATTCTGGTATTAAACTCCTGCTGAAAGGGGATAAGAGGTAGTAAACAGCCTAAGGCATACATGCAAATGACTGTAGTTGGCAGTATTTCTGTCTGTATTCTTTGTAGGTCTACAGCATATTTAAATAAAAAGTGTTTTTTTCTTTTTCTGGACTGGGTTTATTTCTGGTGAGAGTTTTGTTTTCTTTGCTACCCTCAACCACAGTGCTTGGAGTACAGTGGTCTGAAAGAACTGGGAAGAATTTCTTTGTGTAAATATGACAAATAACATCTCGAAATATTCTGGGTACAGTGATTGTTTTACTTTTTATCAGGGAGCTTGTATCTTTTCTGTTTTATTTCAAATAATCATCAATTGAATCTACATTCTGTCCGTTCTTTGTTTAGAATAATGTGTTATCGTTGAGTGAGTTTTGGACTTTGCTTTTCGAATTTATAGGACACATTGGGATTTACACATTGTAAACTTGGAATGAATTATGTAGACCATTCTAACAACTGATATTCTATATCAATAATGTGTCCTTTGCTTCCTTTAATATTCTGGGCATTTTTGCCTGATTATGTAACTATCTGTAGTGATTATCTGGTTTTAAGATGGGATTGTTTTCAGGTAATTTGGCCGCTGAGACTTTATTGTCTGGTTACTGAGTTAGTTGTCTTCTGTCAGGAAGCTTTCGTGTTCCAGGGGAAATTCTATGCGATATTTGCATATTAGTTTTGACAAAGACATACTGATTTTTCAGGAGAAAGCATAAAACACTATAGTATGCTTATCAAGCTTTTCACCTTGGATAGTACTTTTCTTAAAATAGTGTCTCCTGTCACAGGGTTAAAAATTGCATGGGTGCTAATTCATGAACTGTTTAATTTTTTACTGTGTGGCTAAGGGAAACTATACCCTAGCTTTGGATAGTAGAGTATTTAAGAAATTGATAGTAGAGTGTTTAAGAAATTAAAAAGTGCTAATGAGACTGAGTGTTGAGGTTGTATGCATATAATGTGACATAAAAGTGATGGCTGTGGGATGTATAATAGTAATCTCATGCTTTTTCAGAGATATATCTAATACTTTTAGGTATGTACCCAAGCAAAAGTATTGACTGAAAACTTTGTTTTATTTATGTGGAATTAGCTATGAAGTTTTTAAGACTTAAAAGTCTTAGCTTTTAGAAACTTGCTGTAAGTCAATTTTCATAAAGGTAAATCTAATCTCTCACTTGGAAAAGTCATGTCAGTTTGTCTCTTGAGGTAAGAATACCTGAAGATATGTTTATTTAGTTTTACATGTCATTGGTTTAAAACCTTTAGCTTACTGCTTGAAACTCTTGGTAATGTTGCAAATATATTAGTGTTGTTGAAAAATATTTTGAGTTATAATTTTACTTCATCAGTAGCATTTTAGTCAAGATTTTACTAGTCGTTCTTATTTGTCAATATCAAAGAGAATATTTGATGAAAATGCGTTGGAGCAGGTGTCTACAATTTAAGCATGGGTGATACAAAGAGAAATCTCCAGTATGCTTATTATTATTATTTTGCAAAAAGAAAGCAACAACAACACAATTCGGGGATGAAAACTATTTTTTAAAACTGTTTTTGATTTTGTATTCACTGGTTCTTGTGGAGTTTTTATATCATTTAAAAAAAAGACTCACAGTGTATATATGTATCTTTCCTTTAGCATATCTATTTCACACAGTCTCTTTTATCTTTTTTGACAACTGTACCTATTTTTCAGTTGTTAAGTTTTGACCAAATTCTGCTTCACGTCTGAAACGTGTCCTTTGGGTGTTTCTTACACTGGGGAATGAAGATCCAGCCCACTCACTGTCATGTTCACTGTCTCAGTCTGATGCTGTGTGTACAGATTGCTTCAGTGGCAGCTATTTAGAAGTAATGTATCCATCAAATGTGTCTTACACAAGTAGCCACAGAAGGAAAGGGGACATGTGTTTAGGACTTAGTCCCTCAAGCCCATGTCAGAACATCCTTCCTGCACAGAGACTGCACAGAGCACTCAGTGGGCGAGCATCTGCGCTGCAGCATTTACCCAGCAGCAAGAGGTCTCCTCTGCACTAGTGTGCAAGGATGCAGGTGGCCGCAGCAAGGTGATCAGTGTGATGGAAGGTGAGCAGAAGCCTCATCTTCAAAACCCCAGTTATGACCTGCTGCCATATGGGAACACAATTCAGCAAATGAAAAGCAATAGGATGGGGAGGCTGATGGTGAGAAACGATAGGCTCAGATGCCCTTGCGACATATGCTGTAGCTGCATTTCCAGGCTGAATGCAAATTTTCATGAATTTGCTCACATTTCCTCTCTCCTCTGTTGTGTGAATGATGACTTGTACATTCAATGGGGTCCAAGTCGTCGATGATTTTTAACCTTTTTCTTAAACACAGTGGGGGAAATTACAATGAAGTGTTACAAGGTACAAGTGTACTTTCCCTTACTGAGGAGATAAAGAGAACAGGTTTTAAAATCATCTCATTGGCCAGCCATGGTGACTCATACCTGTAATCTCAATGCTTTGGGAGGCTGAGGGGAGACGATTGCTTGAAGGAAGCCAGGAATTGGAGACCAGCCTGGGCAACATAGCAAGACCCCATCTGTGCAAAAATAAATAAATGAAACACTTAGCTGGGCGTGGTAGTGCATGCCTGTAGTCCCGGCTACTTGGGAAGATGGCTTGAGCCCAGGAGTTCAGGGCTGCAGTGAATCATGATTGTACCACCACCCTCCAGTCTAGGCAGAAGAGTGAGCCCCTGTCTCCTAAAAAAAAATTTTAAAAATTATCTCATTGACTTTATTTTAAATTTGCCTATTGGATCCTTTTGAGGAGCAACTCTCCCTACCCAGTGCTCACTGAGACCACCACTGGCTGTGTGTACATAATCTCTCCCTTTTTCGGCTTCCCCAGCCTTGTTTTCATTTAGGAATATTCCTGGGAACATCTGCTGTGTTTTGAGAATACCAGCCATGTCAGGATTCCCACTCTGATCCTGAGGGACATACTGAGGATCCCTGATGCTCTCTAATCCTCCTATGTGCATCATTATGATGGGAGGGTGGAAAAATAAGCCTAAGTGTAACATTTTCCAGTCATGCTGGATGGTATCTGTTGCTTGTACTCGTGTTTATGTTGAATGTTAAAAGCTTGTGAAAAGCAGAAGAGCTGCTGCTTGAAGGTGATAGATGCCACCTGGCTGGGCCTGTCACTGTCCAGCAGGGTGTGGGTGGCAGCACAGAGTGTAGACCCCAAGAGGACAGTGTAAGGGGAGAAGCCCGAGGGATGCCTTCTATCTAGACAGACATTTGTGCCTCTGAAAGCAGCCCAGACACCAGTTAAGAACTTTGGCTCTGGATCCAGACAGATTTGAGTTAGAACTCAGTTTTACTCTGTGTGACCATAAGAAGACAGTATTACCCCTCCCAGGCTCAATGTTTCATCTGTAAAATGGAAATGATCATTGTACCTATCTCATTAGATTGTTTTTGGGATTCAGTGAGACAGTGTTTATGAAGAATCTAGCGTGATACCTGCCACATCATAAATGCTCAATAAGTCTTAACTTCTGTTATTATTATTCTGTCATTGTTACTGCTCTGTCATTATTATTATTAAGTAAATACTGTAGCCTTCACAAGGAAGCAGAGCCTAGAGTCTAGAAGGATCTCAAGATGGGAGGAGGGAAAGGCAATAATGACCCTGTGTCAAGGTACCTGAAAGTTCTGGTAAGAGGGACATTGGGCAGAGAAGGCAAATATTTGCTTAGTTAGAACAGGGATTGGCAAACTGCGGCCCATGGACCAAATCCGCCCCCTGAACAAATCTGGCCTGCATGTTTGTATATGAAAAAACTTTTATTGGAACACAGCCGTGCTCACTTGTTCAGGTATTGATTATTGCCGCTTTTGTGCTACAGTGGCAGGGTTGAGTAGTTGCAACAGAGGCCATATGGCTGGCAAAATGAAAAATATTTGCTTTCTGGGCCTTTTACAGAAAAAGTTTGCCAGCCTCTGAGTTAGAGAAGAGGATGATCAGCAAAGGCAAGAAGAAACATGCCTGAAAGTGTTTGTTCTGCCTTTGCATCAAAAGCTATTCTTGGTTCTGATTTTTACTAAGGAAAGTGTGTGGTGGGCAGAGGTTCAGGTAGATGCTGATTGGGAAGTGCAGATTTTTGTAGGTAATAGACTTTCTGTTATGGCCCATATCTCAGTCTTCTGTGTAGGAGTTTGTACCCCTGGGATTGAGGTGGAATCGTGTGTTGAATTAGATTTACATCATCACATGCAAGTGGAATGGCTGTAGTTGAAACTTCTCGTGCCTCCGGGTTGGGAGTCATTTTTGGGAGGGGCTGTAAGGAGAGAATGGCCTTGTTTGACCCTTGGTGCTGCATAACTTAGTCTCAGAAAAGCGAGGCATCTCATTGTGGCTTATGATGTTCCATGACACTGTCGGTGTGGCTTGCCTCAATCATGAAGTGAGACTCATTTGTTTTATGTTGTGAAGAAAGTATTTTATAGCTGACTGTTCTCTAACTCTGTATTTTGCCATAAGAAAGCCACAAATTAAGGTGGGAAGCAGTAAAGAGTGTTTGTTATTTTCTTTTGGTCTGAAGTTGTGGCAGCATGTATAATTTATTAATTTCCTTATTGCTGTTTCTAGTGATTAAAGTTATATTTCATGCAAATAATCTCCATTCTGAGCTGCCTACGGGCAACTCCTCTTGGAAGTCCCT